>NC_057765.1:19077885-19424169 GCF_010389155.1 Erigeron canadensis
GAGCTGCAAAAGGTGTTTACAGGGATGTTCTAAAGAATGTTTCAACCTTCTTTGTTGAAATTGGGAGTGGGAAGATGCACTATTATGTGAGCTTTGAGACAGCTGTGATAGAAAGCGCGGCAAATTACTACAACCTCATGTTTGCAAATTGGCTTTTGCGTTTTTCACCTATGGAAATCATTGTGAAGGTTATATCTTTTTGTGGAAATGCATTTGTGTATATTGTTAATGCCATTTTCGCACATTATCCATCTGTTAGAATGCATACGGTTATCTTTTTTCTGTTTTAGGCCCAATGCCAGATGAACCAGGAAAAAGAGAGAGCTAGTGAATTCTTGCATCAAACCTCACAGGAGAAGCTGCTGCTGGTAAAAATTATTATTATTTTTTTATTTATCCCTTCCTGCAATCTGGTTGGTGTTAGAGTTGGGAAATGGGCAGGTTAGTAACTGGTCTAAACAGGTTCTGTCAAAATGAGTAACTTTGGGGTATGGTCCATATACCTGGGCCGCCCTCAAAAAAAAAATGAAAGTGAAAACGTGTTTAAAAAGTTAAATTTTTGGAGAATTGGTTTGAACTATGATGGGACAATTTTTTTTTTTTTTTTTACGTTTTAATAATAACCGAAAATGAAAGGATATTTAGGAGATTTTATGCATGAAAAATACCTTTTTGGGCTAGTTCTAACCTGGTATGTTTTAGATTAATTTTATGTGTTCTACCCTTAAAGATACAAGATTTTTAAAATTACATAATTTATTAATAGATGGGTTGGAATTATCACCTACCTTTACGTAACCTGTATCATATCGACAATTTATTATTAAACAGCTTGGAATTTCAATAGTAAATCTGATCAGGATTAAGATAGCATAGTACACAAAGTCTTTAGCCCTGCAGTTTATTTAGATCTTCACATTCCACACAACTCAATTATTTATGATTGTTAAGTGTCCGCTTTTGCATCTGATTCTTCAGTTCTCCCATTAGCTAAATAATCAGTCGATACTCAATATATTTAATATTGGAAGAAACAAAAGCCATTAAGGTTTCATCAAAGCTGTTGATCTAACATATCTCACTCAAAGTGGCTCGCCCTACGAATTCGCTGCCTTGGCCGATTGGTCAAGCTGGATCTAAAATTAGCACATACTACCATATGCACAAACACTTGGACACTTGGTTCATTTAGCAACATCTATTTTTTTAATATTTTTTTAATAATTGAAACTCTGTAAAATGCATTTTAAATATAATTTTTAGGTTGTGCACGACCAGTTATTGGGTCAAACTGCATTGAGTCAAGCAAGCAAACTTCAAGAAAAACAGAAGACCGATTATCAGGTATTCTTTAATCAATTTCAAAACTGCTCTTTGCTAGTCTATTTGGCATTAACTTTTAGGTTATATTTTTGCTTGGCATCATCTAAATAGTCTAACACTATAATTGGCTCTTCAGTTGGTTGTGCTCTTCATTGTTCCATCTGGTCAACAAGGTCTTATTTTATATGTATTGCTCTATACTTATATACATTTAACATATACTCTTTTTTATGGACTAGCTCCCCCTGTTGACTTTGCCCCTCTTAAAAATATGGTATAGATAGAAATGACATTTATATGGGATTTTTTAAACAATGCCCTTAGGTCAATTGATAACTTCCGTATCTATAGAAAGTGATAATAATTAATTAAACATCAACATTTTCTTATGAATCGATGCTTTCCATATAATTATGTTTAGATTATTTATAAATATATCACTAGGTGTTTATTAAATGATTACATTCCATACATAATTCCTTAGGGCAATGTTCAGCAATCCCTAATTATATATTTGTGGACCCGAGGTCTTGTAATCTTACCATAAAATGAAAATGCTGCAAATTTTTTTCCTCAGCCAGACAAACACATGGTAACAAGCAACAACTAACTTATGGGAACCGATTTGTTCTAGGAAACAATTGATGTGCACACTGAACAATTTCCTAAATGACTTTAATGTCCCTAACATATTTTACTTTCTTTTATATATAATTTTACTAAACCCCCTCTCACTTATACACGTTACCTTTATTTTCGTATTTAATTATATATATTACCCAATGGCTTTTCAAATGGATAGCATCTTAAGTACACATTGTATATACATAATACATATTACAGTAACTCATCTTTGAGGTGATGGCATTGCTGCAAACAAAGGTACAGAAAACAAGAGAGAAAATAATTGAAAATCACAATTAAATCAATCAATTTTTAAAAGCAAGACAAACTATGTAGCCTATCAAGAAATATCAATAAAATAAAAACATTTAACTTTTCTGCTAGTAAGCTCATTCGAGCAAATGATTAATAATTTAAGCTTATATATAAATAAATAAAATCATTCATAAAAGAATAATATTTAATATGCAAGAATTATATAAAAACTCAAACTAGGTGATTACATAGCTTAAGAAATCGTGAAATCAATAAATATTTATATGGAATCTTCAAGTACATAGTTGGTAATTTACATCTGCTAAACAAAATTTTTCGATTAATGATGATGGCATAGAAAGTGTAAATATGGAAATTAAGAATGGAATAAGGGTTGTGAAGGGGAGGGGTGGTATCGAAATATCTAGTTTTTTAAGTGAAGGATATAAAAGTCATTTAGCATGCATTTTATGTGTACTCGTAATAAAATTCCTTGAGCAAACAGGACCCCTAACTTATGCCTGATAAAAAAGGGTGAATTTATGATCACTTTGTTCAATTGTCATATTAAGTATATATCTTGATTTTCTTTATTTTGTTGCAATTTTAAGTTTGGATCTGGGATATCTTGCAGGAAGTGCTACTACAATGTGCAGGTTTAAATCTTGGTGAAGGTAGCTAAGGGCATGATTCTTGACGATGTAATTCGGCCACCAAGATTATCTTGGTCATTTAACAAATATTGCACATATTATGACTGTTGAATTAATGTAGGTTTTCAGCTGGCTTTTTAGTATTTTGATGTTCTATCATTTCACTTGGAATAGAAGTTGTCAGATCCCGTATATTGAATGCGTTCTCTCGGGTCTTGTACTCATTGGAAGGAATTACTTTCCAACATTTATTTTTCATTTCAAATGAAAGAATGAAGACTAGCTCTGAATCATTTGGCCTTGTTTTCCTTTTATCTTTGCGGTGAAGACTTGAAGTACGTACTTATTAAGGGAAATTAAGGTGACACCTGTAAAACGAAGATCAACAAATTGAAAACAAATAATGTATGAAGTTAAATTTTTCGCGAGTCATGGGTTTCATCCCAGGCATGTGTGTAATTTAGGAGTAGTAATAGATTAGAATGTCATTTTAAAAAAAAAATCACAACTCTTGAAAGTTGCGCAACTTGATTAAAGCTTTTTAGGCTTGGATTGGAGCTAGTAGTTCTGAGGTCTGTAATTTTATTAGATTTATACCTGCCTAATATAGCAGTTTTCGTGGTTTAGTATTTTTTGCGTTTTCTGGAGTTCATAGGGACGATTCAAATAAATCATAGAGTTTGTTTGAATATTGAACAAATTCAACAGAAAATATGCTTAATCCAAGTGTTGCTTGTTAAGTTTGTGCCTCATTTTGTAACAAAGCGAGTAGAAGTAATATTCACTAACAAAGAGAGCTTGTGACACAAACTGGCCAATTATATAATGGTAATACAATCTCGTATTCAGACTATATATTATTGTATAATATTACATACTATGTGCTGCCACATCATTTTCCTTTTGAAAACATATGATTTGCACCTAAACCTTCAGCAAACAAATTGACATAATGCTTGCACGACACTTGAAAGAAAACATAAAAGTGCTATCAAACCGAATGCAATACTAGTCATAAAAGACATCTATAACCCATTCATATAGAGACACTGTTCGGAATACCACGACCTGTAAGACCAATTTCACTGGTAGGACACAACAAAGTATAGGGCATTTGAGCAGGTCCAGTCCTGTTCTTCAACCTTTTATCCAGATTCATCTCCTCGATCATCCCTTCAATCATTCTCAAATCCGCCCCAAAGTTAGCAAATGCTTCCAACGCTTCTTTATCCGTGGTCCATTCAGGTGTATCTCTTTCCCCTAGATACACCTCATCAGCAGAATGCCTAGACAACACCTCAATCAACGATATCCCAAGAATACTTTGAAGCTGTGCAGTCACTGTTTTCAAAAATGCCTTTTCAGGTTCTTTCTCCAGTTCATCATAATCTGCAGTCCCTGGTTTGGGTAATAGCCTTCGGGTTATTGAGGGTCTGTTAGGCATGTACCCTGCATAAGGGTACTGCCCGAAATTCACGGCTGCATGGAGTGCAGAAGCCACCCATACAATGATGGTGCACGACTCTATTAGATCCTCCCGTGTGTGCATTTTGGGCCACCACGGCTGATCCTTCTTATCACCATGCCCCTTGTTTCGGACCTCTTCCCACCAGCTTTTGAGTTCAATGTCTTTCTGAATTTCTTCATCATTCTTATAGTAGACAAAAATATAATTCTGAACCCACATTTTTATGGCAGACCATATCTTAAGCCCATCAACCGCAAAAGGGTAATCTTCAATAAGAAGACGAACCCCATATGGAGAGTCCAAGTCTTCCACAGCCATTCCTCTGATAAAAGAAAATAACATTTGAAAAGATACTTAGATATTTGCGGGTTTTGCAAATTCTTATAATTCTAGAAATATAAAGATTAATGATGAAATTTGTAAAATCAAAGTAAAGATCACTCAAATCAGGTTAAAAGAAGTGATAAATTCTACAGTTGACCCTTATCAGTTTTATAAATAGAGCTCGGTATCCAAAACTGAATACTCATAACGATTAAACTAATAATCGGTTTAAAAAGGCAGATCCAAGTAGCCTACTGCAGATCAAATTTACAAAATGCCTTAACTTATAATATACCTGTCGATTAGGTCTGCAGGCAGTGCCTGTTTAGTGAAATCCCACTTTTTGTACATGTTACTTGACATTTCCAAGGAGTACTTGTCGGGGAAAACTGTTTTCTCAAGAAGTCCACCAGCATTGATTAGTGTTTGGCGGGATAAGGCGTTAATGTTCATCGTGTCACGAAAATGAGGATGCAAAAGCTTATGAACTGGATGAAGAATGCTTAGCTGCCTATTTGTTGCGATTATGAATGGCTCTATTGAAGCATGGGTATGCAACCTGCATTGTTACTAGATTAGAAATAAGAAACCTAACTAGAGCTGCCACTTTCGACCCAATTTGATATGAAAGAGCCAAACTTTCTTATAGGTTCTCCCTAAAGGTTTAGCGAATGAATTATTAAAATTCCCTTTGAATGGAAATGGGTCCACAGATACTCGTACATCTAGTGCTACAAACATCCAAAATCTATTTTCTGGAAAAGCAAGATCATCATTATAAAAATTTGTAAATTATATAGCAAATTAAACTATTTTTATTTCAAATATAAACTGTGTCGATTATATGTATTATGTGTTAACTTAGCTGGTTTGAACCCATACACCATTCATTTTGACCTGTAACTCTACCAGCCCTGCCCAACCATCTTGCCTCCTATCATGCAATTTTTTGTCAGGCTATATTTAATTCTTTTAGATTTCTTACCAATGAGTGATGAGTTGATGGTAGCCTGAGTCGTTTACATTAGCATAAGCTTTCGCAAGAAGCCAAATGCTCCCTTTTGCCCCTTCCGATGCTGGTGTGTGTACTGTACTGATAAATCCAGCTTGGTCACCATCTGGATGTGGCAAACTCAATTCGATTACTAAAGGCTTCAATGTACCATTCTTTTGCAAGTAGAGGATGGTCCGCGTAGCATATATCTTGGTTGAAGTTTCATTTATGCCTCTAAGATATGGCATCAATGGATCATGGTGATCTAATATAAATAGCTTGTTGTTGTTGATTGCCTGTGATTAAAAAATATATACATAAACGTTTCATGCTTGACGCATATAAATTTGAAATAGCAGAGGGGTATTGTTACCTCTAATACAGTAAAATCATCCAACTGATCCTTTATGTGATCCTCAGTTATTTTACTGTTTTGGTTTCCAAATTTTGCCGGGTCTAATTTGCTACTTGGAGGGAATTCCTGCAAGTAACAATAGGCTAAGTGATCAATCATGTTCATCAACGAGCATTGACTTTGTCTTGTGGAAGTTTCTAGAATCGCAATAATCAGTTTTTCATGTTTCACTTCTGATTACCTCATAAAATCAGCTCTGACAAGCTGCAACCAAAGGTTTATCTTAAGATAATGATATTACTAATTTCCGCATTTAACTTTAGCTTAACAGAATTCTATTCTACTTCACCAACTGTCCCTACTTATTCCACACACAAAAAAAAGTTGTTATATGTAATTAAGCTGTTAACTTGAACAATTAGAATCCGTAAAACCCTAAAATGTATATCTGTAATTGTTGGGAGTTTCAAACAGGAGAAGTAGATCAGAACACTTATTTTCTAAAGTCCATTTTATCCCAGCTAATTAGCCATTTCTGATTTAGCATATAATGCAGGATATATCCACCAAGAAAATGAAATTTACCTGAAGCTGTCGGATCACAACAGGACAAATTCCTGCCAAAAGTTCTCTTGCAAATTCTTCATCTGTCATCCATGCAGACTCATCCACTTTGTATAATCATCCAAAAAATTAGATTACAATGATGTGATTAGAATCCATTATGACTTGGAATAACAAAATATCTAGACTCATTGAAGTACCTTCGATTACTTGGGGGAGAGGGAATTTCGAAAAGGGTTCCCCATCAGAACGTAAAAGTTCCCGGAAGAATTCATTTGGAATTTTCTCCCTGATGCTTTCTAAGAAATTGGATTTAGGTATTTTAAGCACTCCTTTATAGAGTTGAAGTACTTCTTCAAATGAAGAAAACTCATTAAATTTATTGCTTGAAATACTCTCAAACTTATGATGCAGAACATTTTCAAGTGTCCCAACTACCTCATCTGAAATTTTGTCAATTACAGACTTAAAACCAGGTAGTAATCCTTGGTTTACTAATTTTATCCCATACGCATAAACATCTTCCATCTTCAGCTGACTAAATCTTTCATCCTTGGGGACATAGATCTCTAAGCTATTCAAAATTGAGATCCTGCTTTCCATATTGGGATCTGTTAACCATCAAACAAAACTTAATTTTCAAATGATGTATCAATATTCAGAAGTAAGAGATGAAATCTGAATTTCAAGGTCAAACATACCACTTGTCTACACTCAAGGAAAATACTTTTGTAATGAATTCAGGTAACAAGATGGATTTTACTAGTATCATATTGTCTCAAAAGTTTATAACTCCCCACAGGACATTTTGACTAAAAAGTTAACCTGTACATCTTATATACTATGAGAAGCATTCGGACTTTCAAGATCAAACTAATATTTTCTTTTGACGTGAATTTACATACAAATTGGGTACCAATAATTGATTTCACATGTAAGTTTCAAAAGAACTTATTAGATGTTATATCCATATGAACTTTAATGTTAAACACAACTTTAATCAGTTAAACATCTTATGAATCTTCCTAATGTAGTAGTAGTAATAGTAGTAGTTCTAATTAGTAGTAGTTCTAACCTGTCTTCGTTGGAGGTCTGCCTGTCCTACACCTACGAGGATATGGGTGGTCAGTAGATCCTCCAAAAATAGGCCGGACATGTTCAGGTCCCTTGTGTGGCTCGCTCAAGTCATTGTAGACATCATAGTCATACACCCTGTGCCATTCTTCACACTTTCCTATTCCATTTCCTCTTAGCTCCTCTAACTCTTCCTCCCTGTAACGGCGTAACCCATCTGGTGTCTTCCATGGAAGATAAGTCTACAAAAAAAAATTTAAAATAAAAATGATACACGAAACATCTTATGTTTTTCGGTAGCAAAACAAAAACTTTACAAAGGTTGCGGTTAGTTACAACAAAATTTATGTTACAACAAAGTTATTCTAATTTCCATTTCTATATTTTTAAGAAAGAGAGTTCCATTTAAGATGTTATAACGCACAATACTTATGTTACAACTGTTTACCTGATTAAAGAAGAAAACACGATACTTCTTGTCATAACGCACGTCCGGGTAGACCCAAGAGTTGCAGATGAAATGAACACGACCATAATTTGGAACATTTTCTAATGTGAGGGTCTTAAGGTAGAACTCTGTGTGGTGCCTGTTGGTGATCAGGAATGCCCCTGGAATCCCAATTTCATCATCCACTTCAAACTCCACTTCAAAAGTCGAATCACCTTTTGTTGAAGGAGTGATCACTGTACTCGTCCAGTTCTTCAAATTTGTCTCTTTTCCTAGCTTTCCCCTCAATCCCTTAGCTTAAATTGTCAAGATATATTACACTATATCAAACTTTTGTGATACCTATGTAACTTATTGTTTGTCCTAAGCTATCAAACTTCATAAAAAGTATGTATTAGACCAATAAAAATACATAGATAGTAGCCCTTCTACATTAGACCAATTCATTAGACGTATACTCGCACGATGTTGCGGTGTGGCAGCTGCGACGGGTGGTGTGAAGGTGGTGGTGGAGAGTGGCAGATTTAGAAATTCAAACAAAGGTATGCAAAATCAAGTGTAAAATTTGGGGTTTTGGGTTAGGGTTGGGTTTTTTTTAACAACCTTCTATCCAAATCATAAAATACATCATCTAATTTACCTTAGTCCTATAAAACTATACAAATGTCTAGTATACAACTTAAGATTTATAAAAAAAACTCCTCAATAATCTATCCTAATAAATTTAAAGAATTAAAGAGAGAGACTGCCGTTGCAAAAAGTGGCAAACCACGAGGACCATTACATTTGATAAAATATATCACATTAAACTACTGATTGTACAAACCATTAATGCATAATGGTGATAGATCCATCAAAAGTAATGATGCAAATATCACCATTTTTTATCAAAGGGAAATGATAAATCTACAACAAATTTTATTCATCTACAATAATATTTATTTTATATAGTTATACACTATACAGTATAATATGTATATTTGTTATAAATGAATAAAATTTGATTTAAAATTTATCACTACTCTTTGTCAAATAATAGTCCAGTTTACCAACATCCATATGACTAGTTGACTACAGTTGGATTTATGACAAATAAATATTTATGTTAAGTTGTTAGCTTCTGGATTAAAGATTAAAGATTGGAATTTTGTTTTTGTAAGGTGAAGTTTTTTCTTTTACTTTAAGTAAATTTATAATCCCTAAAAGGCACTATAGGTCGCAGTTAGTTAGGCGCGTTTAGTGGTGTAAAAAGTTTTTTAAGTTTTTCATTTTCAATTTTTTAAAAAAAATAGAAGGAGTTTGTAATCTTTATAAAATAAATGAAAATTTTAAAAACGTGTTTAAAACTTGAAAATGTTATATCATTTTCCATATTAAAAAACATGTTTTAATATACTTGGTTAAATGAGAGATTGGGGGGTGTGGTGAGGTGGGGGCGGGGGGTGACAGGGGCGAAGCCGATGGGTGACCGAGGATGGAGACGGGAACCCGAGGGAGAATTAATGTAATTTCAGGTTGTTAAATTTTAGAAAAAGAAAAGTTGAAAAACAATAAAAAGAAATGTTTTTTAATTTTCTATAAAAAAAAAATGGATTACAGTATATTCTGTTTTCTTGAAAAACATCTTTTGAAAACCTAGCATTGGATCACGTTGTTTGTTTTTCATGTTTTTTTAAAAAATAAAAATGGAAAACAATAATATTTCCGCAACTAAACGTTTTCGTCCATTTTCTTTTTTGTATTCTTTTTTTTTTCTATATCTATACTATATTATAAAGCAAATTTTTTTTAAATTTTCAACATTGAACTTAAATTTTTAATATTGATTTTAAGTACTTTCCTAAAATGCCTTTTTATCTATTCTATATTTACCTAAAAATAACTATAATACCTTTTCTCTCTCCTCAAATCTCAACTAATCATTTTTTTTTATCTCTCCTCCATATATCATTTTAACCTTCTAATTTATTCAAAAATCTTTTATATCAAAAACCGTACATCAATAAATTATAAATATTATATGGCTGTTCTTAGAATTTTATGCTCTTTCATTAGAGTGGTCATTCGAAATACTTTCGACGAAATTTTAAATACGAAGGCGAAGCCCGTACGGCTAAGGGCGAAACCCGTCAGGTAGATCACCCCATCACCGCCGCCGCTATTACATCACCACCCGGCCATCACCTCCATCACCGCCGCAACGCGCGGGTACTGTTCTCGTATACTCTTAAAAGCAATCCGAAACAATCAAATCCGCAGTGGTGAAATCGTTAGAGAATTGTAAATCATTGACTCTCTAATATAAGGCTGTCAATTTAAAAGGATGAATTACCAAAGGCTGTCAATTTAAAAGGATGAATTACCAAAATCACCATAAACATCTTTTTCAAAGGGGATGAATCTAATCAACTATTGTGGTCCATTTGATTTTGACTTTAACCCAATACCCACTAGCTAGCTGCTACCATTTACTCATGTAGGTTGTTGTACCCGGCCAAAAGAGAATATCAGTCAAATTACAAGCACATTAATTTTTGTACTATAGATACTAAGAAATAATAGAACATACATAAATACATACATATATATATCATACCAGTAGTGGATTCAGAATCAAGAATAGTGGCACTGATGAGCTGAAGTGAAACTTTCCTTCCAAAAAACTCATCACCTATGCTTGAGATCAAGTGGTTGTTCTTGTTCATCAAAACCAATGTCCCTTTGATCACCTTATTATAATGATTCTCATCAACTTTCATTCTTTTACTTCTATCAAAGTCATCAGCCATGACAGACGATCCAATATATATTATTGATGAATTTGTACCTGAATGAAAGGGAGGGTGTTACGAGTTGGATTTGAATGTGTATATTAATTAATTGTTTGTTTAATGAAAGAGAGGACTGACTTGGTGCATTTATTTATAGACCAGTGATAAGTTTTAGCGTTAAACAATGTACATGAAAACGAAGTTTCCTTTACAATACGTACATTATATTAATTGATAATAAAAATAAATGTTTGAGAAAATGTCACAAATGATCCTGTGATTTATCATATTCGTATTTTTTTTTCTGTGTTTTTTTTTTCCGTTACAACTGGTCAATGCCTTTTTCGTTTTCGTTGTTAGAAGCCCCTGACACTAACTTCTGTTAAATTTGGCCGTTAAATCTCTCATGTTTACGTGAGGGCATTTTGGTCCATTTTGTAATTACAGGGACTATTTGTGATTAAAAAAAAATACCCTCGTTCATCCTCCTCCCCATTTTGGTGGGGTTGGTAGCCCGAAAAAAGGAAGAGGAGGAGGTGGAAGAGGAAGATGGAGGGTGTTTCTTTTTAATCACTAATAGTCGCTGTAATTACAAAATGGACCAAAATGCCCTCACGTGATATGCACATGAGACATTTAACTGCCAAATTTACAGAATTTAATGTCAGAGGCTTCTGACAATGAAAACAAAAAAGGCATGAACCAGTTGCAATGAAAAAAAAAACACAGAAAGCAAAATGCGAATATGACAAACCACAGGGATCATTTGAGACATTTTCTCTAAATGTTATTATTTGTATGCAAAGCACTACTTTCTTATATTGACTAGATTAAAAGTCGTCTGATTTTAGTAAAGATGATATTACTTGTCTAGTGGAGTATATTTATCTAAAATATAAAATAATATCATATCGATCTACTTGTTAAGTGGGGCCAAAGTAACAGATAGAGTGAAAATTAAAAAAGAAGAAAATACAGAACAAGTTTCTCCGAAAATACTATAGAAACTCTAATAACTTTGTTAAACTTGTTATTGACTTAGTCAATTATTTGACCTAGTAAAACAAATATACGTCAATGTGGATAGGTTTTAGGTTTTTTGTTTATTATAGTTCGACACATGTAATTGCAAATGGAAAATTTAATTATTTGGAATAGCTTTATTTAGATTTGTGATAGTTTGAAAAAAAATATATAGTTGTCATTAAAATACTTTTAATCAATGATGTACCGAAATTCCAAACAAATAACCGTTCCCGTTTCGAAAACTCCATCTGAACGAAAACTCGTACGAAAAGCGTATGAAACGTTTCCTTGAAGTTTTCATATATACATAAACGTTTCTGTGAAACTTTCATATCGTATCAATTAATATTAGGGTTTTAATGAACTTTTTATATTCCAAGAACGACTGCTATCTTGCGATTATGCATACCTCAAACACCAACCACATTATACAATTGAGATCACCATCAGACTTTTTTAATTCCAAAAAAGCTTAGTAAAAATTTAATCTGTGATCATCGGTCACCATTTCTCTATATAAATTCAATATATATTTTTTTTATTGTCGTATCTTTGCCGTACCCGTATCCTAAATTTTTCAGTTTTGTCGTTTCTCGTTCCCGTGCCCGTTTGCCGTATCCGTTTTGGTGCTACATAGCTTTTAATATATACTGTACGTATTATTCTTAACTTTATTTTTACTTTTAAGTGGTTAGAAAAGAATACGCACAATTCTTCCGTTATCCAAATTTATAGTAACTAATTAGTACATATAGTGTCGAATCTAGTAGGTGGAGAATGTTTAAAAGTGCCTTAACGTGAATCATGAGTAGCCATTTAATATTTTTGTTTTTGTTTTTTTTTTTCTCCCTACTTTTATCAAATTCTTGAATATTATAAAATATCGACTAATCAACCTAATTTCATTTACCTATGCATAAATTATGAAAGGAAGTTATATATGCGGAAAGCTTATAAATATCATATATATATATCCAACTAAACTTTTAAATATTACAAATGTCATATTCAACTTTAAAAATATCAAAATTACCCAAATATTACATTTAACCAATATAAAACATTGTAATCCATATCTATAGTGATAGGGGGAGAGAAATAGGGTGAGAGAGGCCCGAATATCTATACTCATATGTCTATATTATATATATATATATATATTATATATATTCTCATATCTTTTATAGGCGTTTTTATGCTTAATTGTATGTTAAATGCAATATTCAATGCTTTGATGGTATTGTTAGCCATTTCAAGTTTAGAACATGCAAAGTGGTTAGAAATGACTTTTGGATGACTTAAAGATGCATCAAGATGATTCGTGGACAACTCCGTGAGAAGATAAGATGGAAAATACAAGTTTTACAAGCTTTGGTGAGATATGCCGCTCATGGCAATGATATGTGGCGCATAAACATGTGTTTTCGAAGTCAGAAAGTTTGGTGCCGAACGAATATGCGGCGCACAAGAGAAGCATGCGACACATAACGGGCAAGATTTCCAAGAACTCCAAATTATGCGGCACATGGCTGTTTTATGCACCGCATAAGTAGGTCGGTTAAACAAAGACTTTGCAAAACCTTATAAATAAAAGACCAAAACCCTATGTAGAGACAGATTTGTGTGACAATAGCAACATAGATTTGGTTAATGTTTTTGTTTTAGTAATACGTTTGCAATTGTTTAAATAATAAGTCGTTAGGACTTACGTTTGTGTTTAATGATTACGATTGAACTTCAATATAATATATGTTTATGGTTATTGTTATGTTTATGTGTTAGATTATTGTTTTGCAGGTACAAGAACGTAGAACCAAGGTTATAAGTGTCATAGAATACTTAAACGGTGATTGAACATTATGTACGAGCGAAATAAAGGATCCAAGAGAACACACCTCGTGCTGACATCAGCAGCACGTTGTAGCGTCCTCGTGTTGACGTTAGCACGAACACGCATGTGTTTTGGTGGATCGGGCTTAATTACTTCGTGTATAGTCCAAGCCCACACGACCCGTAACCCTATTAGTATAAATACAACACTAATTTACGTAATTAGTGATCGATCTTTTACGATTTTGGAACGAATTATATCGAATTGTTGCTCGTGAATACTCCTACAAGAACCACTAATTCGTGTAACACCTTAGGTTGATTAATTACTCATTAATTGACTAAAGACAATAGCAATCTAGTTATCTCAAGAGGATTCCGCACTCTTGACATAACGAATCACGTCTTATTACGATTCATACAACAATAGGGTCCTTACAAGTGGTATCAGAGCCCTAAGGTTGATTACCAGAAGGTGTAAGATTGTCTGATTCACTATTGATTGCAAAATCAATTCGAAATTCATGGTTTTCTACAAGTTCGTGTTCTTCCTCACCAGACCTCGTACTTATGTCAGCACGAGGTGATCTTCGTGTCATGCTTAGGTCAGCCCTATCTGACTTCGTATCATCCTCGTGCAACGTCAGCACGTACAAATTTTCGTGTGTTCTTCGTCTGTTCTCTTCATGCCACCTCAGCACGAACTCGTGTGCTACAGTAATCATTTCGTTTGATTTTCTTTTAAAAGATTCAAAATGACTAATGTACCAGTTGCTGCTAATTCACCAAATGCCCTACTTATCAGTCAAATGATCATGCATGACCATGAAGTTGGTCGTGGCAATACCCCCCCAAAGCTTTTCCATATGGAGAATTATTGGATGTGGAAAAGACGTTTTGACGATTATATTCGTCTGAATAACATTGATATGTGGGTAATGATACTCAAGGTTTTGACTGGCCAACTTTTGAGAAAAATGGTGTAATCGGTACATATACTTATACTGATATGCCAGATGCTGTAAAGAAGAAATATGTTGTGGAAGGAAAAACACATTCAACTCTTACTATGGCCATACCTCAAGATAGTGTACATTTGTTTAAAAAGTACACTACTTCAAAGGAGTTATGGGATGCCCTAGAAAAGTATTGTGAGGGCGATGCTACTTTGAAGAGAAATCATATTAAACTTCTTAAACGTCACTATGAAGCCTTTAATGGACTGAAAGGAGAATCTGTTGATGAGATAATTACTCGATTCAGTCATTTAACTAATGAGTTATCATATTTTGTATCTGTATATCCTTAGACTGAGTTAGTTGATAAGTTCTTAGATTCACTACAAAATTATGGACTGAATATGCTCATCATCTTCAAGAAGACAAAGCATACAGTGCATGGGATTTTGAGATGGTAGTTTCCAAATTGAAGAATAGAGAAATGAAAAGAAGGATAAAGGATACTCATTCGGATTTCACTCGAGATCCATCATTGTATCATGCTAATCCCGTTCATTTAGCAAGTACTAGCTCAGGAACAGATGCATTTCTAAGTGGTGTTGAAGCTACGCCAATAGTTGATGCAGAAGGACTTGTAGGATATATTGCTTATGAATTTGCAAATACTAATGTCAAAAGCAATAGTCAGTCCTTTCACTCGATGCTAAGTATGAGTTTTTTTTGGGTAAGAGAGCAAAATTATGCCCCGGTTAGCTGTATTATACCCAAAAACAAAAAAGTTCAGGCAATGTGACTTAAATATCACATTGACTATTACACGTACATGCTAAAAGCAACAACCAATCAAAACTAATAGGAAGTGACATACCACTTCTGAAACTAGCCTATCTAGTAAACACCCAAAATAATACATACAGAATATGGAGACTAGATAGACCAACACCAACTCTACGTCTTGATTAAAGAAACTGGAAGCTTCCAAAACAGCAGAGCATCTTCAATGCGCTTATTTCTTTTAAACCGCAATGTCATTAATTGGAGTCGAACCGTAGAAACTACCACTTGTACAAGCTGACTTGCTGATAGAGTTTTATGAGCAAACAATCGTGAATTACGTTCTTGCCAAATTGCGTAAACCGTACCAGCTAAAACTAACTTTGAAACTACACTTTGAAATGAGTTCTTATGAGCAACCGGAAGCAAATCATGCACGATATCATCCCACTTCCCCACAGTCATATTCGTACCAGCAATCCTATTCACTTCTTGCCAAATTCTCATAGAAAAAACACAATCAAAGAACAAGTGATCATGCGAATCTGGTTGAGAGCTACACAAAGGACATACCAGCGAAACAGCACTATAATTAACATCCCATTGACGAAGTAGATCCTGAGTCTTCAGTTTTCTTCTAAACACTAGCCATAGGAGGAACGAGTATTTAGGGATACACTGTTTGTACCAAACAAACGGATACCATTCAACAATTGGAGCCCGATCGCGCAAATCATTCCATGCTAAAGAAACAGCAAAATTATCTAAAGAACCAGCATTAGATCGCCATTTTACTACATCCTGAACATTATCCTGCAACAAGGGGATATTAGTAATTAAAATCTGTTGATCCCAATCAGAAGGAAGACGCCATGCTCCACCATCAACAATATCAGAAACAGAAGCATTAAGATCATAACCAGCCGAATTAATCATCCTATGAGTCGTCCTATCAATAATCGGACAAAAATTTGCCCAAGCATCAAACCAAGCCGAAGTCTTCCTACCATTACCTATAATATACCAAAAATGCTTACGCAAAATAGGTCGAATCTGAAGTAACTTCCTCCAACTCCAAGATAAATTCCCCCTAATTGGGATATCCCAAAAATTCCTACCTCTCAAGCGATGGGTATGAATCCATTTAACCCAAAGAGATTCTTTTGACGTTAACAAATTCCAAATATGAGTAGCCATAAGAACAACATTAAAAGTCTCTAAACGCCGGATACCCAACCCTCCTTCTTGCTTAGGAAGACAAACAATATCCCAAGCCACCTTAGCTTTACCTTTTTCCAACACACCTTGACTCCATAAGAAACCCCTCAACATTCGTTCAATTTCAGCCGTTACTCTAGAAGGCAATATAAAGACCGACGACCAGTATACATTCATAGAAGATAAAACAGACTGAACAAGTTGAAGGCGACCAGCAAAAGATAAAAACTTACTCTTCCAATTATTAAGTCGGTTATGAATTCTTTCAAGTAACTCCTTGCAATCCCTATACGCCAACCTTGAAGACACCAAAGGAACACCCAAATATTTAACTGGCAGCTTTCCCTCCTCAAAAGGTAAAATTGAGAGAATATCTAGCTTAACATGATTTAAAACATTACAAAAGTAAGCAGTACTCTTGGGTAAGCTAGCAACCAAACCAGAAACACCCTTAAATTCCTCCAATGACTCCCAAACAACTCTTGCTGAATTCGAATCACCTCTCAAAAATATAAACAAATCATCAGCAAAACAGATATTTGTAATACTCAATTCACTACAATAATGATGAAATTGGAAAACCTCAGAATTATGAACCCGCCTTTGCACAATCAACGACAAAACCTCCATAACCAAGGTAAACAAATAAGGTGATAACGGGTCACCCTGACGGAGACCTCTTTTACCTTTGAAAAAATGAAGAGAACCATTAATGGATATAGAAAAAGAAGTTGTCGAAACACATTCCATAATCCAACTAACCATTATATCAGGAAATCCGAAATTCACCAAAATCACCTGCAAAAACTTCCAATCAACCGTGTCATATGCTTTCTGAATATCAACTTTGAAAGCACAACGAGGAGGGCCTCTATCAAGATGGTAATTATGCATCAGTTCTTGTGTTAAAAGAATGTTATCCGTAATCCTTCTACCAGGCACAAACGCAGACTGATTGATCGAAACCAAATCGGACAAATGGTCTTTAATTCGGTTTGCAATGATCTTCGTGATGCATTTAAATACCACATTACAAAGAGAAATAGGACGAAAATCATTAACCCGAACAGGAGAGCTAACCTTCGGCAAAAGAGAGATAATAGTGTGATTAACTTCTTTTAAAAGTTTGCAAGAAGAGAAGAAGTTTTTAACCGCACGAGTAACATCAACACCCACAATAGACCATGCTGCCTTGAAGAAAGCTGCCGAGAAACCATCAAGCCCTGGAGCCTTATCATCGCCCATAGAGAATATTGATGTCTTCACTTCATCATCAGAAACCTCCCGAACCAGATTAATCCTTTGTTCAGAAGTCAATTGCTTTGTAAAAAGACCATCAAGAACAATAGGCTGAGTCGGACCTGCCATTCCCAAAAAATTAATATAATGATCAACAAATACAGGGATAACCTCATTACCATCACGCCGAACTCCTGTAGCATCCATAATCGAATCAATTCTGCTCCGGGAAGCCCAACTTTTAACTACTTTATGGAAATATGCTGAATTAGAATCGCCAACTTTTAACCAGTTTATTTTTGCTTTCTGTTTCAGGAAACGTTCCTCATCTAATACAGCATCCTTATAAGCATTCAAATAAACCACCGCCTCCTCTCTCAAATCCAAATTAGACGGATCAGAATCTAGTGCTTTCTGAACCTCATCCAACTCCGTACGTAGCTTAAGAATGAATCTTTATTCAGCCTTCTGTTATGCTCATGAGGCATATATTGGTGGAAAGGATTCGTGATCATAGTGCAAATGTGGACTGGGTTAATCTGGTCTGGTTTTCTAAATGTATACCGAGACACGCCTTCCTCATTTGGTTAGTAATGAAACCGCAAACTTAAAACCATGACACGATGAAACCTTGGGATATTGGGGGGGGGGGGGTTAATCTTAACCTTGTTTGTTGCTCTTTGTGTAACACAGGTCCTGATTCACATGAGCATCTCTTTTTTCAGTGTTCGTACTCATCTCAGTTGTGGTGCTATTTAAGGTCCATGGCGGGGCTCCCAATGGCAACCTGAATTCCAAAATCAAAAGGTAAATCAACAGGATATATTGTGGGAAAGCTTGTTCTAGCATCAACTATGTTTGGGAACCGTTTTCGTAGCCCAGACTCGCTCAAACTTGTGATTGTAGACACTATCCGCCTAAAATTGGCTTTAATCCCTTTCAAGCAAAGTGCTAAGAATCGAGTTATCTTGGAAGAGTGGCGCATCCCACCGGGTCTACTCATTGACGAGGAACAACCATCAACAACGTGACGACATTGGTGCCTGCAAAGGATCTTCTAATGTTATTATATTTTTTTGTAGGCTGTTTCGTTGTGTTTCCTTGCAATTCTTACTACTTGTTAGCTTGTAGCGTGTTTAAACCCTATACGGCATGTCGTATAAGGAACTAGCATGGTACCTCAGCCATGTTACTTGTTTTGTACTCTGATTATTGTTGATGGAATGATGTTTAAGCGGGGTAACCCTTTACCCAATATATATTGGTGGAAAGGTCACTGATCCTGCACTGATTGTTGAAGATTATAACCAAATAGATGCTGATGCTTTAGAAGAAATGGATCTACATTGGTAGCTTGCAAAGTTAACCATTAAAGTCAAGAGATTCACTCAGAGAATTGGAAGATTAGTTCAATTTTAATTTCAAAAAGCCAAATCATAAAAATGTCAACGAACTTCATAAAATGTCAACGAACCAAAATTTTAATTTCAAAAAGCCAAATCATAAAAATAACTATGCAAGACTCACAAGATGAGATAAAAACCAAAAATTTCATATGAATATCCAACAATTCAAACACTAAGCTAATTAAGGTACATGTGAGCACAAGTATACGATGACCATCTCAAATTTTTATTTATAAACCATATGAATACAAAAAGAGTTTGAGTAATAATAGAATTGAAGTTGTAAATAAAAATAAATACAAGGTTGTGAACAATGAAGTGACAAATTAAAATACAAAATGTACTTGTATGCCTACATATATATATACACGGTTACATATAGATATAGATACACATGATTTTTGCCTTGAAAACACTAACTAATTAATAACAAAATCTTTATATGTGAACCTATACATACAATGTTTACATATACACAAATCAACTAGAAAACTAAATATCCCTTGTGGATTTTGAAGCTAATTTTCGGCCAACCCCCCCCCCCCCCCAACACACTTACCACACTAACCAATCACACAACAACTAACAAATTTATATTACAACTCCCCATATACTTCAAACCTTTTCACACTCTTTCTCATTTCCTATGCAAACTACTCTCTCTAACTTCTATCACACACACACACAAGTATTCTCTCTCATTTGTCCTCTCAAAAAACCTGCACACTCTCTTTTCCCCTCTCTTCAAATTTTCGGTTCATACACCACTCAAATAAAGGGTTTATTAATCTTAAGTAAATCAACCATAATAATAAGGGTTTATGCTAGATCATTCAAGGGTGTGTTGAAGCAAGTTATGGAGCTCATTTTGGTGCATCTTGGTCGAAGTTTTCTGCCCCAAAACAGCCATAAATCACAGCCTCTTTCCAGCCATTTTCGTGACCCACAAAGGTTGATAACAACATCCCTTTACCTAATAAATCTCTAGTTAATCTTGTTCTTTCAAAAACCCAAATGTTTCCTCACCTTTTAATATCATTTTCTTCTTGATTTAAACTCAATAAGGGCAAAGTTGATAGATCCTTATCTCACATGTTTATGCATGTAAAGATCTAGAGGAAGGATTTAATAATTCAACATAAATAAGACCCAAGAGTTAGTAGTTGTAAAATTTATTGTAGATTGTTAAATGGGTCACATAAAAATGGTCTTCTATGAAATAAAATGCACATATACTTCTGGAAATTTTCACAAAAATGATGTTTTCAAAAAGAAGATTAAAGGTTATAGCTTACTTATATGTATAATGGTTAGATATTAACATGATTTGTACTAGATTGTTCTTGTTAGGAGTTTGGATTTGAGATGGATCTTTGGATAATGATTAATAGAATTGAAAGGATTAGAACCAGTAAATTGATGTTGAAAGTAATACAAAAAGAAGTGATAATCTTGTAACTGATAAATTAAGGTGTTCATCAAGCAAAAAGACCATTGGTTGGATGTTTTAATCATTAACAAATCTGACAGAAACCATTTTCTGTCTTAGAACGGGTAAACCGGGCATGTGAGGGCATTTTCAAGCAAAACTTTCAAAATAAAAGTTGTAGACAAACGAGTTAAGATTAACCTCCAACTGGAATTACTCAAAAATACTGAACCAAACGAAAGGTATGATTTTTTTTACTGAAACTGGTCAAAACTGTAATTTGGTATGAATATTTAATAAACTTTACCAATTTTTATCTGCTAATCCATAAGGTTCCAGAAGGTCATACTTACAAATCAGAACTTAAAATAAAATCATGGGATTTTTCTAACAATCAGAACATCGAGAACTTTTATAAAACTTCTGATGTCGCAAGCAGTGCCCATTCGGGACCGTTTGTGTCTGGATAATTTTTAAGGACACCAAACATTATCTAAAAATTCACCAAAAATTCACAAAAATACTAGATACATATAAGTCGCTATGTAAAAATCATGAAAGTCCAAATAATTCGTCTTGACCCCAAAAGAGTAGCCAACATTTCATAAGAATGTGAAGTAAAAACAGAAAATTTTGAACGAGGCAAATCATTAGTGTAATGGGCTAAAAGATGCACTAAGGAGTTAATGAGCTAGCCCGGCCCAACTAATGAACCCATAAGGAATATAAATCAGTAGGCCCACGACCCAATAACCACTATGATCCATTAATCACATAACCCAAATAAGGTTAAGCCTAATAACGAAATTAAGCCCAAGTCACTTAAAAACCCATCACATTTAGGCCCAATTGATAATGGCCCATAACACTGAAACGAATTTCATGAAATAAGTATAATCAAGATAAAACAAAGATAATTAAGTGAGACAAACATAAGTAATTATGTTAAGCAAGCTATATATTGATATCACAAATGCTAATTCGCGCTAAAATCGGTTACACATCAAATGATGAATAAGGATAACATAACTTAATATGGCATTTCCATATGATAACCTAAGATGCCAAGTGAAACCACAAATGAAGCCAAGTTACCGAAAATCTAACAACTTATAACTACACATGTAATTTGAGTAACCTTTTACACCATCAATCTCTACAACCAAAACGATGCGAATGTTAGCAATATGCTTGGATCCCACAATTGATAACAACATAATGAAAGTGACATTTCTAAGTGATGGCTTAAGATAGGAACTTACGTGTATTAGTCCTATTGTAGGGATAGTCTTGGCTTTGAAAGGTGATTGAGAAACATGACGGATGTATGATGGAACGATTGATGGGAAGTACTCATTTTGGATAAGTGAATATAATATGCGGCATATCAAGGTGAGTCATAGCCCCCTTTCAACTCTTTTGTGTTTTTACTTTCGGGGTGAAAACCATGATAATTAAAATTGTTATCTTGTATGAAATGATACCTTGAAAGAATGTTTATCAAATGGAATTTATGATGTATGTTTAATGTGATATATGTTATATGATGAGCTTGAGTACTGTCAAAGTCTAGTCCCCCCTACACTACTATTAACTCATTGAGGCCTGTAGTTAGAGAGTTGCGCAACTAGGATTCGTCCCCTCACCCATGAAGATGGTGACAGGTTGATTGGCAGCCTTTGTGGCCGCCCTCAACGGCTGTCGACCTAGGGGTGCTCTAGTCTACTTTATATTTTAATGGTCGTCTCCATGGCACGACCCAATTAAGGTTAACACACATGATTGACAACATGTGAAATTATATGAGGTTTTATGTTGGTTTGGACGTGAAAGGGTCTTAGTAGTGGCTCAAGCTAAACTCATCTAAAATATCAATGTGAAGGTTACTAATGACAGATTTGGGACATACTTTGGTTATTATGGAATGAACATATGGCTTGGGCATTGCACCCTATATGGAATATTGGAAGTTGTTGAAATTGGCGATATTGAAATCTTGATGACCGAATGGTTTTGATGTGATATATGATTAATCGTTTGATATATTTTTCTCTCGTGATGATTTGACAAATGAGAACTTTTTAATTTACCATGGATTCCCACACTTTGAAATGACATTATGGTATTGGGAAAACTTGATATTCGGAGATGGGAATTCTGTCAGAGATATGGTTTGGGTATGTTAATATCTAATAACATGTTTCCTAAGTGTTTAAAATGGTTATGCAACGAGATTTACTTAAAAACCTATGCACTCACCAACTACGTTCTCGTAGTTGACACTTTTTTTCATGCTTTTCAGGAATTTGCATAAGCTTTGAGGAATTATATGCATCATGATTGTTTGCATTGCACTTTGGAGTCTAAGATGAAACCTTGTAATGGGCAATGGAATCCACCTTGATCATTGTAGTATACTATTTCATGTGATTGTTATTTGTTTCGTGAACTTAGTATCCAAGTATGGTGGACGCATTTGTACTTGGAAATTGGTTCACATGCTTGTACATTTGTAAATTCTTTTTATCAAATAAAGCTATGGCGAATGTTATTTATAATCCTTTGTTTTGAATACTCGACTTTCTGTACATCTCATTGTTCCGCTTTAGTTGGGGTGTACAGAAAATGGTATTAGAGCCTAAGGTTATAGAGAACATTGGAGTTCCTCTGGGAATTTCTAGACTATAGCCATGTTTCAAAACGATTTTTATAGTGGAGTCGAACATAAGGTTAAGTGGATTGGTTTGAGCTTTACATGGTAGGACCATAATTAAACTTAGAGTCATGAATCTACGTTTAATTATGAGAGAACCATGTAAAACTCAAACGGCCACTTGGACTTATTATCAAAAGGATTCCGTTTCAAAAAGATCTTTATTAAATCCGTTTTTATGAGCATACGTGTTGCATTTAGACATTCACCTAAGGACATATAATGATTCGAGATTTGCTTTATGTAAGGATTATGCTAGTCTAGTAGGATTCCCCCATATGCACATTAGAGTTGAAATGAACATAAGATTGAAAGATATTCGTTGATGCATACTGTTATATGCTATAACATGTGAATTTGAACATGATTTGATTGCAATGTGACAGTTTATAATGTGCAATGTGAAAGTTGTAATGTGCAGCGTGAAAGCTTGTAATGTCAATGTGAAAGATTGGAATGTACAACGTGAAAACTTATTGAGAAATGCGTGCATAAAAGCTTTACGATTCATAATGTTGCACTTTAAGTAGCATACACACTATAAAGTAATGTGATTACAATGAGACATGAAATCATATTGGGGCATGACTTGTTTAAACTATAAGACGATAAGATTGATTATTTATGAATGAACTGAAAGGGAATATGGGTATGACAAGTTGATAAGAAATTCCATGGATGATATGAATATGAAAGGTTTTGCTCCCTAAGATTGAACTATTTAAGAATTTGCGCATGAATATAGTGATGATTATGTCGTCATGATTGCTATTGGGAAAACTATTGCGTCCTAAGGTTGAGCTATTTGAGGACTAGCGCATGGATGAATTAATGATTATATAGTTATGCCTTATTATTGAGATAGTTATTATGCTCTAAGGTTTGACTATTGAGAACTAGTACCTGCAAGATATAATGACAATGGAGTTAGTCCCTGCTATTAAGATAAACATTGCATGGTGAGACCTGACCGCTTAAGAACTAGTGATTGCCCTTGGGAAATTCATTATAAATTAGAAATTTTCTAAGTATGAAAGTTCCCATTAAGTACCCCTTCGATATTCGTTCACTCGTACTCTTTTTAAATTATCCCACATCCTATTTCTTATGACACTACTATTCATTGTGGATATACGACGATGCGATATCATCAATAAAGCGTCTTCTCACGAGCTGACGATATACTCTAAAGATTTTAGTCCCAAGATATGACGCGACTTGAAGGTAGCTACGCAAAACATATGAAAATGACAAACTAAGTTAGAGACTTACAAATGGTGAGCGACACTAAGGCCTCATGACGATACAATGCCACTAGTCGAACACGCACCCACACATTCTAGACGACACATTCTAGGGATGGAAGCTCCGAAATTTGGTGCGATATTTCTATTCTAACACGTATATGCGAACACCTATCTATATTATTGAAGTCGGTGCGACATATATTGACGTCATTGAAAGTTGGAGTCCAATGGGCAACGTAACACATAGAAGTGATTTCCTTAACTCGCGCAAGGAGTCTGATTCGAGCCTTAATGAATCTTTTGTTTTATACATCCTATTTCATTCATTCGAAACCAAATTCTATATCCTTGATATTCTTAATGATTCAAAGTAATGATCACCACCGCTTCTCTTCAAAAGTTAGTAACTTAACAACGTACAACTCACTCACGCCACACTCGGCAATGACGAAATCAAGTAAGTAGTACTCCGCTCTCGCTGCGACATCAAGAGATGCGAATGACATTTAGTCATCAGTTGTCCAAAAGCGAAATGCATGGGATAAATATATAGCATAGAAGATGCTATTGGATCACAAACATAACGTAGGCCATGGAAGATATGTTGTATGTCAATCAAAGTACAAAGAAGTAAATTTTCACAAGCGACGTGGAATCAATCTATTTAACTCACCTACGGATATTAATCTGGGTTGATGTCTTATTCTCGCTATGAACTCTTACTCCCTACTCCCACAGTGAAGCTAGCCAAATGAATTCGACAATGTCGAGGGCCAAACACGATGAAGGCATGGTTCTTCTTCCCTTCTAAAGATTTACGATTCCTTAAATCCACGGATGATTTGACATAACAGATGAAAGTGGTGAGACCAAATAACTAACACCACCCACGCGCACCGACGTTAAGAGAAAGACCCACTCGATGCAAGGAAGTTCACGAAACTATCGAGTCAGAGAAGTATAGTATAGAAGATACTATAGACTAGTATACCCAATGAAAGCGATGCCTTGGATATGGTCTACTTGTGAGTGAAAGTAGAGGCAATTGAACTGAGGCCTCAAATTGGTGAAGGAATCGAAGGTCCTTCTATCCATGTAAGAATGGAGCCTCGGCGGAAATTAGATGAAACTCCAAAGCGTTGGAGCGGAGATGTAATTAAGGAGGATAAAGAGTTATGTGACCCCCGCGATTTGAAGATAAATGAAAAATGATTTGGGACTACCCTGGAGGACAAGAGTAGTTACAAGTAGGATTAGGAAATCTGGCGAATTGAAGGTCGTCGAGAATGATAAGAAGATTTGGCGAATTGAAGACTGCCAAAGAACATAAGAAAGCAAGGAGATTCAAGGAACCTAGTTAAGAAGGTGGCTAATGAGCTTGCTTAAAGGAGAAAGCGAGATGATACGAAAAGCATAAAATCCCTTACATTTTTCTTAGAAAAATGTTAAGGGGGTAATCGCAACAAGGAAGATATTCGAACAAGGAGAATGAAGCACAAGACTATACTTTATCGTTCAAGAAGAGCTATTCACTAGAATCATTGAAGGTGATGTGAAAGTAGAAAGTAAAGTAAAGGAAGGCGATCTAACCCACACGATAAAGTGAAGGTATTGACGTTATCTACGAGATGTAGCACTGGAGGTATTCATCTTTATGGCGCTCCTCATGATATTCTTTGAACATCACTTAGAAACCCTAAAGATAAGCTGTTAGTAGAACATATCAACTAACCCAAGAGAAAGCGGTATACGCTCAACACCCAAGTTTAGAAGCACGGCCAGTTGTGAAGGTTATCCCCTCAAGGTCAACGGTCGTAGAGAGGTAAGCTAAAACAAGATGAATTTGAGTGAGAAGTATTTTGCAACACATAGTGGATCGTCAAGGACCATCGACCCGTGAAGTAGTGCGCCGAAGAAAAGTGAAGAAGGAAAACAACATGAAATCGCTAAGTTGGTAGCGAAAGCAAATAAGGAATACAAGGTTAGAAGTCAAGGCACATACCACCACAACGAATAAGGAAGTTGGTCATTGAATTAACTTTCAAGAAACTACAAACTCCAGAAAGAGCTATATACAAAACACTGGAACGAAAGCATGATAAAGATAACGTACATCCGTGATGAGTTAGGATTTAAGGATCCCTATCACTATGATCTCACAAGTATTCCTGAAATAACTTCGAGGACTAGCGACTGCGCATGTGTCATCTAAGATGACAATTACTCTAGTAAAAGGATGGATCTGAGTGGCGAAATGGTAAAGAGTATGGTGATCCACAAGAACACGAAGGAAAAATGGAGAAAACTAAATTGTGGAGAAAACTAAATTGTTGAGAAAAGGATGAGGTGTGAAGCTTCACCTAGATTATGTTACATCACAATACTTAAGAGCATTAGGCCAGTGTACTTGAAAAGAAGCTTAGTTTAGAAAACCAAAATATAGATATAAGGCTCTAGAGAGCAAGGTCATTGGAAGTTTTGTGGAGGCCTAAAAGGACCTAAGAAGAATTGTCCTTGAGAAGGGATTCATACCAAAAAGAGTTTGAAGTGTTAGTCCTGCCAAGATGGTGAGCATATAATATGATAAATTGTAGGCATAAGGATTGTGTAAACTCTATCGCGAGGAATGCGTAGGAAGAGAACAAAATGGAAGAGGTTATATGTGCAATGACAAAAAGGAGTTTGGTAGGAAATATGTCACAGATGATAGAACTTCTACATAAAGAGGAAGAACTAAAGGTGCCACGAAATGGTTTAAAAGCCAATATCGGCAAGAGGAAGAAAAATTATTAACGATGTGACTTAGCGAATAACAGAAAAAGGTGATCTCAGGAAAATAAGGGCGAAATTGAAAGAACAAAGGTGAGTATGGGGAACAAGATGGAACTATCATCATACATTACGTGACCAATTTCCCTTGCACGCCATGAGACAATAAAGATGAAACTGAAAACCTTAGTATGAGGTACTATGGAAATGTACCCCTGCAAATTTTAATACAACTCAGCATCCCGGATTAGCATCACCCTTGTTAAGGGGGTAATCCCTTAAAAAGTGATTAGTCACAAACGAAGTCAATTTCTAGTAGCGGCAAGCGTGTCTAACATTAAACCAAAGAAAGATAAAAGTAGGCGAGGAGCTAGTGGAGGATTCTTTATTGGGGAAAGCGAACGATAAAGGAAAGTACACAAAGTGACAATGGGAAATGAGTAGCCACCAACGATCGAAATTCCAACGTCTCTTACTATTTTTGTTATAACTCACTTTACGAACCGTTTGCTTATTTTACACCTCCGTATTAATATTCTTGTCATCATCCCATTACTTAACATTGATCTAGGCAAGATGGACAACCCATAATGATTTCTTACGAGTAACCTTAAGACGTCTCAAAAAGTGAGCAAAAATTATAACTCTTTCAAATCTTCTAATCAAGAGATATTTAGGGCACCAAGGAATAGATGCCCCCAACCGTGGAGGTTAAAAAGTCCGTAAGTAACCAAAAGGTCGTGATAAAACCTATATGAACTCTCACATCTGTACGATTCCGTGAAGCTATCCTTATCGTCAATCTATTCATTTTATCACCGTGTGAACGAGCAAACTTCGAGGACGAAGTTGACGTTAAGGGGGTAATGATGTAACAACCCTCAATTTCCGACTAGGACAACTTAGTTATAATTACCTAGGTGTCTATCCCTAGAGGTTTGTTAAGAGAATTGACCTTCTAGACATTTAGGGCATGGTGATATTTGCCCTCTAGTTCAATAGAATGCCAAAAGGAAGTGAGTTGCCTTAGAAATGCCATAAACAAAAACTATAGTCATCCAAGAAAATCTCATAGTATAATTAGTTCTAAGTGAACTTCATAAAATGTCAACGAACAAAAATTTTAATTTCAAAAAGCCAAATCATAAAAATAACTATGCAAGACTCACAAGATGAGATAACAAACAAAAATTTCATATAAATATCCAACAATTCAAACACCAAGCTAATTAAAGTACATATGAGCACAAGTATATGATGACCATCTCAAATTTTTATTTATAAACCATATGCATACAAAAAGAGTTTGAGTAACAATAATATTGAAGTTGTAATTAAAAATAAATACAAGGTTGTGAAAAATGAAGTGACAAATTAAAATACAAAATGTACTTGTATGCCTACATATATATACGGTTACATATAGATATAGATACACATGATTTTTGCCTTGAAAACACTAACTAATTAATAACAAAATCTTTATATGTGAACCTATACATACAATGTTTACATATACACAAATCAACTAGAAAACTAAATATCCCTTATGGATTTTGAAGCTAATTTTCGGCCACCCCCCCCCCCAACACACTTACCACACTAACCAATCACACAACAACTAACAAATTCATATTACAACTCCCCATATACATCAAACCTCTTCACACTCTTTCTCATTTCCTATGCACACTTCTCTCTCTAACTACTTTCACACACACACACACAAGTATTCTCTCTCATTTTTCCTATCAAAAAAATATGCACACTCTCTTTTCCCCTCTCTTCAAATTTTTGGTTCATATACCACTCAAATAAAGGGTTTATTAATCTTAAGTAAATCAACCATAATAATAAGGGTTTATGCTAGATCATTCAAGGGTGTGTTGAAGCAACTTATGGAGCTCATTTTGGTGCATCTTGGTCGAAGTTTTCTGCCCCAGCCATTTTCGTAACCCACAAAGGTTGTTAACAACATCCCTTTACCTAATAAATCTCTAGTTAATCTTGTTCTTTCAAAACCCAAATGTTTCCTCAACTTTTATTATCATTTTCTTCATGATGTAAACTCAATGAGGGCAAAGTTGATAGATCCTTATCTCACATGTTCATGCATGTAAAGATCTAGAGGAAGGATTCAATGATTCAACATAAATAAGACCCAAGAGTTAGTAGTTGTAAAATTTGTTGTAGATTGTTAAATGGGTCACATAAAAATGGTCTTCTATGAAATAAAATGCACATATACTTCTGGAAATTTTCACAAAAGGATGTTTTCAAAAAGAAGATTTACTTATATGTATAATGGTCAGATCTTAACATGATTTGTACTAGATTGATCTTGTTAGGAGTTTGGATTTGAGATGGATCTTTGGATGATGATTAATAGATTGAAAGGATTAGAACTAGCAATATTGATGTTAAAAGTAATACAAAAAGGAGTGATAATCTTGTAAGTGATAAATTAAGGTGTTAATCATGCAAAAAGGCCATTGGTTGGTTGTTTTAATCAAGAGTTAACAAATCTGACAGAAACGATTTTCTGTCTTAGAATGGGTAAACCGGGCATGTGAGGGCTTTTCAAGAAAATCTTTCAAAACAAAAGTTGTAGACAAACGAGTTAGGATTAACCTCCAACTTGAATTACTCATAAATACTGAACCAAACGAAAGATATGATTTTTCTACTGAAACTGGTCAAAACTGTAATTTGGTATGAATATTTTATAAACTGTAACATTTGTTATCTCCTAATCCATAAAGTTCTAGGAGGTCGTACTTGGTGGTAAGTAATTTCAATGTGTCGTGAACTTAAAATAAAATAATGGGATTTTACTAACAATCAGAACATCGAGAACTTCATGATAATGGCCATCACATTTAGGCCCAATTGATAATGGCCCATAACACTTAAACGAATTTCATGAGATAAGTATAATCAAGATAAAACAAAGATAATTAAGTGAGACAAACATAAGTAATTATGTTAAGCAAACTATATATTGATATCACAAATGCTAATTCGCGCTAAAATCAGTTACACATCAAATGATGAATAAGGATAACATAACTTAATATGACATTTCTATATGATAACCTAAGATGCCAAGTGAAACCACAAATGAAGCCAAGTTACCGAAAATCTAACAACTTATAACTACACATGTAATTTGAGTAACCTTTTACACCATCAATCTCTACAACCAAAACGATGCGAATGTTAGCAATATGCTTGGATCCCACAATTGATAACAACATAATGAAAGTGACATTTCTAAGTGATGGCTTAAGATAGGAACTTACGTGTATTAGTCCTATTGTAGGGATAGTCTTGGCTTTGAAAGGTGATTGAGAAACATGACGGATGTATGATGGAACGATTGATGGGAAGTACTCATTTTGGATAAGTGAATATAATATGCGGCATATCAAGGTGAGTCATAGCCCCCTTTCAACTCTTTTATGTGTTTTTACTTTCGGGGTGAAAAGCATGATAATTAAAATTGTTATCTTGTATGAAATGATACCTTGAAAGAATGTTTATCAAATGGAATTTATGATGTATGTTTAATGTGATATATGTTATATGATGAGCTTGAGTACTGTCAAAGTCTAGTCCCCCCTACACTACTATTAACTCATTGAGGCCTGTAGTTAGAGAGTTGCGCAACTAGGATTCGTCCCCTCACCCATGAAGATGGTGACAGGTTGATTGGCAGCTTTTGTGGCCGCCCTTAACGGCTGTCGACCTAGGGGTGCTCTAGTCTACTTTATATTTTAATGGTCGTCTCCATGGCACGACCCAATTAAGGTTAACACACATGATTGACAACATGTGAAATTATATGAGGTTTTATGTTGGTTTGGACGTGAAAGGGTCTTAGTAGTGGCTCAAGCTAAACTCATCTAAAATATCAATGTGAATGTTACTAATGACAGATTTGGGACATACTTTGGTTATTATGGAATGAACATATGGCTTGGGCATTGCACCCTATATGGAATATTGGAAGTTGTTGAAATTGGCGATTTTGAAATCTTGATGACCGAATGGTTTTGATGTGATATATGATTAATCGTTTGATATATTTTTCTCTCGTGATGATTTGACAAATGAGAACTTTTTAATTTACCATGGATTCCCACACTTTGAAATGACATTATGGTATTGGGAAAACTTGATATTTGGAGATGAGAATTCCGCCAGACATATGGTTTGGGTATGTTAATATCTAATAGCCTGTTTCCTAAGTGTTTAAAATGGTTATGCAACGAGATTTACTTAAAAACCTATGCACTCTCCAACTACGTTTTCGTAGTTGACACTTTTTCTTCATACTTTTCAGAAATTTGCATAAGCTTTGTGGAATTATATGCATCATGATTGTTTGCATTGCACTTTGGAGTCTAAGATAAAACCTTGTGATGGGCAATGGAATCCGCCTCGATCATTGTAGTATACTATTTCATGTGATTGTTATTTGTTTCGTGAATTTAGTATCCAAGTATGGTGGACGCATTTGTACTTGAAAATTGGTTCACATGATTGTACATTTGTAAATTCTTTTTATCAAATAAGGCTATGGCGAATGTTATTTATAATCCTTTGTTTTGAATACTCGACTTTCTGTACATCTCATTGTTCCGTCTTAGTTGGGGTGGTACATTTGATCACTTTGCAAGAGAGTGTCAACGTCCTAAGAGGACTGATAATACCGTTGCTGGTAGACAAAACTATAATCAAGGCGGTATTACTCCACCCAATCATCAGAAGACTCAAGCAATGATTACATTTCCTGCTACTCCTCAACAGCAAGGTTCTCCTCAGTTACTTGAATCCAAGGCTATTGTTGTTCAGAATCCAGATGGTACTTATCAATGGGATACACAATCTGAAGATACTTCGAATCATGCATATGCAGTTGAAATCTACAATGACTATGCGCATGTAGCTAATGAAGTAGTTGAGACTATAGACTATGTTGTGTATACAAGTGAAGAGAATGCATTTGAGATTGTTAAGCAGAATGTTAAGAAAGTTGTAGAGATAGTGAGATCTGAAAGTGAGTCTATGTCAGTTGTGAAAGCTTCAGAAGAAAATGTTGAGTCATCAAAGCCAAAGGATGACTACGATAAGAAGAGCATTGAAGATAAAATGAAGGAATTCGTGACAACTGAATATTTCGTTGCATACTTGGCAGACTGCAAGGCTACAGATCAAAAGGTATCTTGTTCCTTACTTTCAATTGTTAATATTTGTAAAATGGTGTCTGAAATGTAATTTGAGGTGTTTATACTTAATAAGACTGCATTAAACTTGACAAGTCAAAACTCTACCTTTAAGAAGGAAAATGACTCATACTTTGCTAAAAATTTTGGTTTAGTTAAGCAATAAAATCTTTATAAAGATAAAATTTGAGCTTTGGATAAAGATGTTCTTGTGTTAAAAGAAAAACTAAGAGAGTCTGTGCTAATGGAAAAGGTAGGAAGTGAGCAGTATGCTAAACTAACTGAGGATTTTTCTAAGAAGGAGAAGGAGTTAGTTGATGCAAGACAAGATTGTTAAGCATAATACTAGGTTAGAACAGATTAGAGGATCTAAACTTATAAGATCTATGCAGTTACAAACTCCTGTACCTCAAGATTCAAAGAATAAAGGTGGTCTGGGATTGGATTATAAAGAGGTTAGAGGTCCATTCAATGATAATTATACTGAATCTTTAACTCAATTGACTGAGAAAGAAGAGGTCTTCACTGGTCAACCCTTGCCATCTCAGTTAAAAGAACAAACTGAAGATCTTAAATCCTCTAAAAGTTCAATAGAGAAGATAAAGCTTTAAAACAAGAAACATAATTTTGCAAGCTCTTTTGTCAAACCTTCGGACCCTAAAAATGTTGTTTATGATGCAAATGTACCAATAGGGTCTAACTATGTGAACTCAACTTATCCTGGAGAGAAAGTTATAAAATGCTTTACAATGAAAGGATGTGATACTATTCTTTTTTCCGGTAAAAGGCCGTCACCCCTGGTTATATATTAAAAAACAATGAAGAACAGGTGACCTGGTAGAATACCAAGTTGACTTTTACAAATCACCCAGAAGAGGTGTAGTATTCAAAATAAACAAGGTTAAACCCCAATCAAGCTATCCTAGCCATACCAAGCATCATTTAAGCTATAAGAATGAAAGAGGCACCTCAAACATGTACATCAGCTACTACAAAGACAAATGAGAGGGACACATTTACAAAGAAACCGAAGTTACCTCAAACAGGCACATCAGCTTATCCATGTACCAGTGAGAGGGACACATTTACAAGGCACCTATACCACTACAGATAACAAATACAAGAAAGAATTACAAAATTGTCGAACATGATTAATAGAGCGAGGCAAATCCCAAGCTATCTGAAGCTCTTCTAGTCGTCTTGATTTCTTGAAACAAAAAGTAAAAAGCTTCAAGCGTACAGTATGAATAATAGCATCAGCAAGTTGATCAGGCGCCCTCTTCTTTTGAGCAAATAACCTTGAATTTCGTTCACGCCAAATCTAATAAATGGCTGCCGCAAAGAGAAGCTTTGTGACAACACTCTTGATCGAGTTCTTACGAGTAAAAGGCAATATCTCCGAGACAATATTATCCCAAACAACTGAGCTCACCCCAAAGTTTTCTTTAATACGAACTCGATGCCAAACCTGTTCCGAAAAAACACATTCAAAGAAAAGATGATTAATAGAATCGATCAGGAGTTGACGTATACAAAGTGCATAATAACACGTCTTGATTAGTGCAGCCCCGAACATCCCACGACCTTAAAACATCTCAAGTGTTTAGCTTCCGAAGCACCGCCAACCACAAAATAAAAGAATGCTTCGGTATACATTGCTTAAACCAAACCATAGGGAACCAATAGACCTTTACTGATCTATTCCGCCAATCCTCCCAAGCATTTAAAACTGAGAAATCCAACACCTTACCCTCACAATCTTTCCATTTAACAACATCTTGCCTTTCTGGATAAAGCATTGGAGGAGCACCAGGATCAAAACGATTAGCCCAAGAGATCGGCCAGGTCCAAGAATTATTAACCACCACATCCGACACTCGTGCATTTAATTGAAAACCAGCATTAGCAATTAATCTAGGAGATACTTTGTCAATTAGAGGACTATCATTAGACCACATATCAAACCAACCAGAAGTTGAAAGACCATTCCCAATTTAATGCCAAAAATGCTTCTGCACAACATGACGTACTTGAAGTACTTTCCTCCAACTCCATGACATATTACCCGTAGCCTTCACCTCCTAAAAATTGTTTCCGCGAAGCTTATAAATATGAATCCATTGAACCCATAAAGATTGCTTCAAAGTAAGGAGCCGCCAAATATGAGCTGCAATCAAAGCAACATTAAACTATTCTAATTTGTAAGTCCCTCGGGTCTTGTACTCTTATCTAACCAGATATCGACTTAAGGATATGTCGAGGTGCGAAAATTCCTCGAGATAACCCACGGTTTATATATCTACCTTTAGATGATATATATATATATCTTTTATGTGATGATAAACACTCCGGGAACGGCTCTCCGGATGCACCTTACCAAACACGTGGTAATCTGCAGTCTACGAGCCGTTTGGTGGGCCGGGTGTGTGTTTGCAGTTTGTGCATGAGATGAGTATCACCCACAAGAAAAGCTTATGCGTGTTCTTAAGTTTCTCTCTCTAGGATTTGCTCGTTTCTCTCTCTACACTCTTGTCGGAACACGCAATCACACACCCTCTATTTATAGGCAAAGGCTAGGAACCCATTTGCGTGTTCTGAAACACGCAGGCCTATGCGTGTTTCCAAGCCCAACGCCCATTAGAGTTTTGGCCTGTTTGCGTGTTTCCATGGTCATTGCATACTTTTGTTTGTTTCCACAGAAACTCTCAAACCATTTGAGAGTTCTTGAGAACAAGCATACTTTTGCTTGTTTCTCAGAAACTCTCAAATGACCATTTGAGTGTTCTTACTTTGAACAAGCAAATCTTTTGCTTGTTCCTAAGAACCCTCAAATAACACTTAGTATATATTGAGCAAATGTCTTTACTGTTGTCAAGACGCAAAACCGACATTGTATTATGAGTTAATGTCTTTAGTGCTGTCAAGATGCAAAACTGACATTAACTCAACTAATGCTTTAACTGCTGTAAATATATGCAGAACTAGCATTAGCCTTCGACAACATTTCCAACTGCTGTAAATACGCAGAAACAATGTCGTCTATATTACCTATTAGAAGTATGTATATAAGATAATGTTTATACTGCTGTAAATACGTAGAAACACAATTATCTTAACTTCCCTCTGGAAGTACATTAAGTTAATATCTCAACTGCTGTTAATACGCAGAAACAATATTAACTTAAAGACTCTTTATATGTTATGTCTAAAACCTGCAAAATACAAATAATAAACAAACATATAAACATAAGTTGGATCCCAATTGGCTCAACAAAATATGCCAAGGTAATATTAAGACAAACGGTAATTACAAGATAATTACAAGACTTGAACTTCTACACAAATATACTTCACATATCTAGAATGCTCATGTCACTGAGAATCATGCACTAACAGTCTCCCCCTTGACATCAACATCTAGATATGGCCTTCAAGTCTTCCGTTTGTCATCCTAAGTGGTGGCTAAAAAACCCTCTTCAGGAACTTCAGAAGTTCTTCACGCTCTTCTTTCTCCTTTTGACCTGAGCTTACTTCTCAAAATCTGAGTCGGTCTCTATCGGTGAATCTGTGCTTCTGCCTGCAGCAAGTCTTCGATCTTTTTCTTGATCCGCCCTAGATCCAGGATCCTTTGGCTTGATCATGTCGGCCATTACATTTTGAAATGCCACGTCATCGTGTCCGAACTTTAGAAAAATCTCGTTCTTCAGATTCAAGGTGCTAGAAGAATCGGATGATATCACATCATCTCCAGTTGGTCGTTCCTGGGCACCAATTCCAACATCTCCAGTTGGTGCGGGACCTGCATCAGCAGGTGCTTTCCCTTTTTCTTCAACTGTGGGGGCTCGAGAAGTACCAGCAGCACCGGGCTGGCTTTGCTCCCCCTGAGATATAGCAGTCCTCGTGCCCATTGGAAATCTTGAAGTCTCTCTTTGTCTACTAGGATCATCTCCCTCGTCCTCTTTACTTTCCTTCCTAAGGGCATCATCCTTGCAGGTTGGCTGTATCTCCCCCTGAGACTTAAGATTTCCAAAAATCTCATTCAGCTGGTCATAGTCGTCATCGAAGCTTGTCAAACCTACAGTCTGGCTCTTTATAACTTCAGTATGATTATCCAATCTTTCAAAAATTTGTTTCAGGTGCTTGGTTGTCTCAGATTGGATTAAATGTAGAGCCTTCATCAGCCCTTTTTCTCCTCCTGGGCTGAAGAGGCTCACTATCTTCTTCATCCTCATCCTCAGGCTGAAAGTCTGCATTGGCCTTGAGTTCCTTTTCAGATTGAGTAGCAAGCTGTTCTTGTCTAAGCCTGCGTGCTCTTTCTTGAGGGTCCTCTTGACCATCATCATCATCATCATCATCATCATCATCATCATCATCATCATCATCATCATCACTGGAATTGTCCTCTATACTGCTCACAGTGGCATGAGAATCACTACTTGCCATGTCATCGGCCTCGTGATCCTCCAACAACTCTTCGATCTCTGTATCTAGATCGGCATGAGCATCAAAATGTTGAACCTGATTTAGAACATCATTTGGTTCCAACATTTGTTGTGCAACCTCCGCAGCTTCTTTAGCATTACCTTGTCCTTGTTCCACTTGGAAGAACAAGTCATCGACCGCTTCAGCATGAACTAGGGATTGTTGCATGGGAGGTTGTTGTTGTTGTTGTACTTGGTGTGCTGCAGGTGGTTGTTGGGGAACTTGCTGTGGAGCTGCAACAGCATTTCCTTCAACATCTGACCCATCATGGGCAACGCCATCATTATCCGGAGCAATGTATGCCGGATTGATGACTGGACCGAAGAGACGTCTGTCAGTCGGTCGGGCTGGAGGTGGGAGAGGACCTTGACAAATCGAGGATACATGCCCGACATAACCCACCTGTGGAAGATTAGGCAGGCGAGCGTTGATGATCATCTTGACAAATCGAGGATACATCAGAAAGCGCTCATTTCCTTCTGCACCAATTTGCCTTCTAATCTCGTTGAAGAAGTAACGAGAGAAGCTGTAAGGCTTGTTCAGCACAAAGGAGACAACTTGGGACTGGGTCTCGATATTCAGCTTATCATACCCCGTCTTTCTGTTGCTGAGAGCCACCCAAACCACGTGACTGAAGAACTTCCATTTCCCATGAATGCAGTTCTTCGTGAAGGTGTTCTGGTTTGGAGCACCAACATAACCCATTCTTCTGTAAACTCCATATCGTAGTGCCAGTGGGTATCTGGTGGGACCATTAGCTCCTCCCTCTTGGGCTTCAGTGCCCAATCCAAGTATCTGGATCAAATCTTGAGGAGTGAAGTGAATAACCTGATTATTCATTGTAGCTTCAATTCTCTCATTATCCCCAGCTATATATCTAGCAGAGGCCCAGAATTGACTAAGATACACCAATCTGATCACAGGGTTGGCAGTGAGAACCCTTCAAATTCTGGATCGTTGATAGAAATCCAGGATAGGAACAAACTCTGTTGCATTCGCCTGGTGGACATCCAGGTTAATCAAGTAATTATGATTGTTGTGGAATTGTCTTTCATCCATCTGCACAAAGATATAAACAACAAAACATTAGTAACAACAAACCATGTCGAACTTTAAAGTTCTTTAACATTTCTTAAGCCCCTGAAACACCATGTAGAAATGTTATTAACTTTAACAATCGACCAATAATGTCAATCCTTAAGGTTCTTAAACATTTTTTAAATCCCTAGAACTCTTAGTTCTATCGGCTCTGAGAATGTTATCCGCCTTAACTATCGACAATCAATGTCAAAATGAAAACTCTTAAATATTTTCTAAACCCCTGAAACTCTTAGTTTCATCGGCTCTGAAAGTGTTATCCATTTTAATTATTGACGAGTAATATCAAAGTTTAAAGTCCTTAATCACTTTCTAAGCCCCTGAAACTATTAGTTTCATCGGCTCTGAAAGTGTTATCCACTTTTAAACAATGACATATACGTTGAATGATAAAACTATTTTATTTTTCGTGAAATACAAACCATTTGTTTACATATTTCGCTAAAATATTATATATTTTATCAAAACAACATGTCGAAATTAAAACTTTTAATAGTTCTTCACAAGAAGTGAGACCACTTTTCTCAAAATCTTTTAAAAACATGATTACGTTTTAATAACCGACAATATAAGGCACATGTCCTTTCTAATTTGACTAATTAAAAATTTTCCCGATATGAAAATTTTATAAGTCCTAGAATCGACAATTTCCTTATACACACACATATGGTGACAATACACACATATGGTGTCAGGTTTGACTAGTCAATGTGAGTTGTGTTTTATATGTTACTTATTATGAAATTTTATCATCAAAAATTTCATAAGTCATGAAAACACGCATATGCCCTAAAACACGCAAATGATGACAAAACACGCAAATGGGTGAATTTAGCACAAGAACTCGCAAAGGGAGAGTTGACTGGTCAAATGCGTGTTTCTTGTGATGACGTCATCACAAACACGCAAATTCTGGATATGTTTGATTTTGAAGATCTGGGTTCACAAGAATATGCAGATGAAGAACACGCATATGGTTCAAGAACACGCATATGACTATTCATCTTCTCCAAACACAATCCAGTGGATTTGAACTCAAAACCTTTAAATCTGGTATGATTAGCTTCGTATTAGTTCCATTTAATCGTTTTTCTGTTCCATTTCCTTATCCATATCGTGTTCATAGACCCATTTAATGATTTTATACCCGAAAAATAAAATCCTAAATATTTTGTCATTTAAACTCGAAATCTGGACTTAGAAATCTTGTTAATCATATACCTTTGTTCAAGAAGTGTTAATGAAAATGTTCTTAGTCACAAAAAACACGTAAAGATCAAGTATATTGAATCGAAGGTGAACAGTGTTTCGGGTATCAAGAACACGCAAATGTGGAGTTTTTTTTTTATAAAACACGCATATGATGAATAATAAATGCGTGAACTTAACCTTTTATATCCACAAGAATGCGCAAACCCTGGTGCCACTGAAACATGCATATCGGCCCACTTGGCCAAACACGCATATAGGCCCAAATAGATTAAACGCGCATATCGAAGCCCATTTGGCACAAACACACAAATCAATCTAATGTAAAATACGCAAATTTAATCCCACTTGACTACAATATGCATTATTAGCCCATTTTGCTCAAAACATGCATCTGAGTCTACTTGGTATAATCCCACTTGACTACAATTTGCATTATTAGCCCATTATGCTCATAACATGCATATGAGTCCACTTGGCATAATCCCACTTGACTACAATATGTATTATTAACCCATTTTGCTAAAGACACACATATGAGTCCACTTGGCATACTTTGCATATAAATACAACCTATTATTCTTCGATTCAAGGAACGTTGACTTACAAAAAGTCAACTTTCACAAACCTGATTAACACATTTTTTATTCACAAAGGATTTTATCGAACCTGATATGATTAACGAAAGAATTCTTTAGAGAACATGATAAAACGGATATAAACCATTTTTTTCATATCAAAATTATCATATTTTTCTCAATAAAGAAATTCTTCATAATTGTTGCTACTTAATAATCTTGCAATATAAAGGCATTAAATTATGACCATGTCGTTAATTAATGAAATTTAATGCACCATCTTTAAGCGTTGACAATGATAGCCATTGGACACACACAACGCTGTAACATAAATTCAAATACAACAAAAACAAGTGATACAAAATTAATCACCCTCAGATAATTTCTCCGTCATCATTTTTGTCTCCGTTTGAATTTAGCTGAGTTGTTGATGTGTAAGTATACTCTGCTTCCATTTTAAGCTTGAGGTTTCTCCATTCCGGAATGGATAGACTCAATTTTCATATACTTTGGAGATCTTTTATCTTGTTGGTTGACACACATCCGGATAAAATAAATAAAACTGCAACCACATCAGCAAACTCATGAGATCTATGCAACACATGCATTAGCCTCAAAAAGAAATAACTGAATTCTGAAAACACTTAAACAGATTTAACTGATAACATACAATAGATTCTCACATTTAAGATTAGAATCTAAACAATTATCAAGTTATTTCATATAGTAAGGATATTCGATTCAATTATTCTTAATAAATTGCAAATCAAAATATTTGTCAAATACTATAATCAATTGAATGATTCCGTTTGACCCATTTTGACCGAAACTTTAAGTATCCAAACTTAACTTTCCGTGCAATTTTAAAACAAGACCTAATTTGAGGTGTACTAAACACACTCAAATTCATGCCTTTAACTTTACACTTCTTCCTTGTCACAATACACATTTTTCCCTGTGTTCACCAAGAACACAATAAAGTCCCTCTAGAACCTGAAAAACTCTAATTATTGTCTCTCGTGCAATAGAACCCTTTTATTGAGCAAGAACCTTACGGAGCATAAAGTTACAAAATCAATCACATGGACTTTTGGATCAAAGTCACTCTAATCAGTCTTGTAATAGTCATGCTTAATACTGCCCTTGCGATATGCCTTACGGAGCATAAGACTTAGAAAATCAATCACAGTAATTTTAGAATAAAAATGACTCTAATCAATCTTAGAATAGTTATGCTTAGTCCGGCATATGCAATATACCCTACTGAGCATGAAATTTAAAAGTCAATCACAGTAGTCTTTAGGAGTAAAGGTACTCTAATCAACCTTAGAATAAACATGCTTAGTCAGATACATGGAATAGTTTCTAGAAGAAGCAATTACTACTGAAGAGATCAGATATAGCAAATGAGTAAACTTAAATGCCATATTGAATAGTCATTTCTCTTGCAGCAACGACTCCCCCTTAAACCAGTATTCTATTTTTGTGTTGCATTATCTGAATAATCTGGTTCTTGAAAGATAAAAACTAAGGGTTTCTCATTCCAGTTAACTGGACTAGAAACTCAAAACGTGATCGATCAAAGGCCTTAGTGTAAACATCGTATGTAACTCATCATTGCATATTCATCATTGGATAACATGAATCATTAGTTTAATAATCATGTTATCACAAATGATTTATTAACAAGCATAAAATAAAGCAATACTTTATATAACTCATTTTTCTCAAGGTTGTTCCTTTATAAAATAAATTATAAATCAACATTTATGAGACTTGCACTATGATTTACAAAGATGAAAACTGATAAAGAAGTACGATAACCCACTATGTTATCTAATGAAAATGTGCCCAGAACTCAGTCACCGATAACAAATAAAATATGATCTTCCTTGACTGTGTTCCCGCACGAATGAAGGGAATTAGTTTTCTTCATCAAGAACCCAGTTTGTCCGGATTCTCCCTGAATCATCAAGATATGCAAATTCTCCCCAGCCTCCTTTTCCCAAAACCTGATTTAAGTGATTTGAATCATCTTCATGACCTTTCTTGTGGGAGGCCTTAGATGATTCCCCAAAATGATAGCTCTGAGGAGTTGATCTGAAATCATTTCTACTTCTTCCAGCAAATTAATCATAATATGTGCCATGATATTCTGTAGACATAGCAGATGATTCAACTCCATATGAGTCTGAAGGATATCTGCTTTTGGTCTTCTCAGATCTGTTACTTGAAGAAGTATAATTTGAAGGAACTAATTTCTTGACAACAACCTTTGATTTTTGAGTAGATAAGTCATGCATAGGGAGTTTTTGAGAAGAACCAACAAGATTTCCATTAGATCTCTTGTATTGTTCATTCACCATATCTTTTCCCTCCATTCTTTGAGAACTTATTCTCAAATTTCTCTCATTTAACCTGGATAAGTTGTCTGAAGATTGATCATCATTGCTAGTAGATGCATTAATGTTTGATCCTTTGCTTGGGCATTTACTTGCAGAGTAACCTTTTTTACGGCATATAAAGCAAGAGATTTTCTTGTTGTTTCGCTTACTTTTAAATTTCTTGAGATTTTCTTCAGTAATGGGAATCCCAGACTCAGTCATCTCTTCTATGCAAGAAAATCTTTCCAAAACTTCTTTCATTGTTTTTGGTCTAGTGCTCCCCAGTTTGCAGCCGGTTCTTCTTCATCTTCTTTTGACTTATCTTCTTTGCAGGGGGTTGTTTTTGGTCTACAGGGGTCTACAAACATGTTGCTTGATAATGCCCGGACGGCGAATAGTATGCTTCACCGAGTGCTTGGTCAGCAAGAGCACTTCCGTCCAATGTGGGAGAGGCAATATGAACAGTTTCACCAACAACAATATAGTCAAGTTGATGAGGATGAGCGCCCAGAGATCCCTACTTATACTCCTCATGAGATAGTGCCTCCTAGCCAAGGTACTTTTGATTATCTCTTTCCTTCGCATGGTTATCAGCAGGAGACATACTCGTATAGACCTCCCGAGTTTGATTCAATTACTCAGACTTCGGGCTATGGAATGTATACCGGTGCTCCTAGATACGGGGGAGACTTCTTTAGTTATTCTACACCGGGTGGAGATGAGACTAGAGGATATACGGGTATGGGTACTCCTCATGTTGCTCCGGGAGATGATTGGTTTGCTGCTGAGCGTAATCCTAATGGTGTTGACAGTGTTCCCTCTGTGTTCCCTGATCCTTGATTTTGATGATGAGATGGTAACGAGATGGCGGTGTCGGATTCCGTGGGCATTTAGTCATCATGATTATATTTGGTTCACTTTGGTTGTAATGCCCTTTTTTGGCACTCATACATTTTACTTTTCCGTATTTAGGATAGTTTATTTGGTTTTGTAGGGTAAACGCTAAGTATGGGGGGGGGGGGTTGGTTGGTTATTTCATTTAACTAATTTTCTAATGCTTATTACGTTTAAGTTTGTTTTGGTTGTGTTTTATGCTTTTGGAGAGGAGTATTTCATATGCATATGCTGGCAGTAAGTTCAGCGCCCATTCATTGTGACGATTCTACCTAGCATACCAACATTTACCAACGTCCGGCAAGTTTTCGTAATTCTTTTCTTTTGTTTTTATTTTTGCTTTTACCTATTACCCATAGATTGTCTTTAGTTCATTGTACAATGAGGACATGGTACAACTCAAGTATTGGGGGGGGGGGGTAGGTAAATAGGAAAAAGCCGAGTGAATTTGAGACTCTTTGGATGGGATTAAATAAATTTTTAACTTTTGATTGTTTGTCCTATAGTTTAATTACTTTTGTCACATAGGTTTAATCATATTAGTAAGTAATTGAGCTATATTTCCTATGGTAAAATTTTTAAATTGTGAAAAGTGTTTTGAATGATCGTTAAGGCAAATCCATTTGGGATTGATTACATGAATAACACACTCTACCACAAAACACCCAAATATGTGAGATCTTGATTCATTTAGAGATTTGATAGGTGTTACGGTTTTGGTTTAGTTGTCTTGTAAATTTGTCCCTCTCATAGGCTTTTGGATTTATCCGAAAGTAAAAGTCTCTTTTAGAGCTTTGAACTATGATGTGCAAGTTTGAGGTTAATTTATTCCATTTTCGCTTTTCTTTCTTTGATATGAGTGTGCCGGTGATTGCGTTGATTCTAGAACTTGTCTTAGTTGATCGTCCCGTAGTTTGCTAGATGATAAAGAGGTAAATTTAGGATTAAACCCTTTTCCTTTGTTTATTCACCCTTTGTTTATGTCATCATTGTATAACCATGTTTGTATGCATGTGTTCTAGTAGCTAATCACATTGGTTAGTGAATTTCCCTTGTTAAACCTTTGTTGCACTCATTTTTAGTGCAAGATACACTTAGAAAACATGTTGAGCCTAACCTTTCGTTTGTTTTAAATCCATTTAAAAATGTAACCTATTCTCGCCATACCGATAGTCGAAATCCTCGATTGATCATTAGTTGCCTATGCTATTTGGATGGTTTGGGGTTGTCTTGATTGTGTCGGGTTGGTGTATTCTCTATTGGGGGTAGATTGATGTCGTCATAATTATTGATTAAGTCTAGATTATTCGGATTAGCATGATTGTTATGATTTGTCAAACAAATTTCAAAGTTGTAAAAAGGGGATACCAATTAGATAGGGTAAAAGTAGTTCTTTGAAAAGAGAATGAAAAACAGAAAAAAAAAAAAAGAAAAAAAAAAACTTGGACTGTCAATTGGTATTTCCCTCATCTTTGGCAAATCAATATAGAGTTGGTACATAAGTTTAAACCAACAAAAGGTTCTTAAATTGTTTATAATCTTCATTTGAAGTTGGCAATGTTTGTTAAAGTCAACATTGGTAAGATTTGGTGGTTTGAAGTCGTTTGAAGGTAATACACCACAATGGTGTCGGTATTAATCGTTCTATTGGGGAGTAATGTCGGGAGAACGTGTTTTGGGCTTTGGGTAGATGGCAACTAGTCATATGGGTTGTGTTGGACTAGACTATATGTAAACCTTGTTAATTGTTTGTGTTATTTCTTTTTAACACCAATGATATCCTTAAATTCCTAAACACATTGTTAAATACCCTTGTGAGCCTTTGTACATTTCAACCATGTTTTTACCTCTTTTGATAGACGTTATTGGTGCTAGCGCCATGGCGATATAGGGACGATTCTATTACAAGCCTATGGTTAAAATATATGCATCACGACTAGGCTTCGAGTGATTGATATGATATTTCAACCCAATAGTTTGTTAGTTGGAGAAAGTTAGTTGAGATATTCTTCTTTCATTTGATTAAAGTGCTTAGTCGTGTTTTCGAGGCTTATGGATCATTCAAGTATTGTAAAACATTTCGATTTTCCATTTAAGATTAAAATTTGTTTTCTAACTTTCATGGTCTAGCTTCTTTTTGGATTAATGTCATGTTTTGCAATTGAGAACTAAGGGAATGAATGTTTTGAAATTTGAATTTGCTTAAGGACAAGCAAGGCTTAAGTATGGGGGGATTTGATATGTCCATTTATATGCATATTCCCATATCGTTTCTAAGTCGTTTTAAGCTTAATTATGTGTAAATTATATGTATATTCGATGCTTTGATGGTATTGTTAGTGATTTCAGGCTTAGAATAGGTAAAATGGTTAGAAACAGCTTTCGAAGGACTAGAAGATGCACTAGGATGGTTCGTGGACGCATACGAGTGAAGACGGAATGAAAACTGCAAGTTTTGGCTGAAAACAGAGCAGGTGTGTCGCACCAGGTAGAGTGGTGCGAAGCATTTTCTTATCAGAAACTTGAAAGTTGTTGAAAAGCAGGGAGGTGCGACGCACCAACCCTGTGGTGTGTCGCATATTGGGCAGGATTATTTTTGGAAACAAGGCCAGGTGCGTTGCACCTGAAGCTTGGTGCGTCGCACCTGTAGGTCGGTTTGTAAAGACTTTTTGCAAACTCTATAAATACAAGACCATAACCCTCCCATTCGAAAAACAATCACCTCTAGTCGATTTTAGGGTTCTTTGGGGCTATTCTCAGCAGCTTTTTCGTCCATCAAGGTCTAAGGGTTGTTTGTGAGCTTCAAGGCATTCGGTTGTCGATTTTCTTAGCGTTTATTTGTTTTCTACACATTGGTACAATATGTTCTTCTATATTTTTACTCTTTGTGCTTTGTTTTTGATTATGAGTAGCTAAATAATTTGTCATCCACTGAGATGAAGTGATACATTGAATAATGGTTGCATAATCTTTTGAATTCAAGTTGATTTGATTTAACGTTGTGTCGTAATCTTAGCTTATTAATTCTTTGTTATTTAACTCTTAATTGCGGATAGTTTTTGCATGATCTCAGTGGTAACTAGGTTGTGTAGAAGTTATTTTGATTGCTTGGTTAGAAGCAATTGTTTCTATGACGGGTACGGTAGAAAGTAATTGATAGTTAATAAGGGTTAACGGGTTAATGGTTGGGTACAATCAATAGACACAATTGTTATCTAAATAACCAAAACAATTAGTTGGCTAGGAAAGTTATGAAAGGCGTCTTGGGGTACCGGTCTTAGTAATGGAACTAGTTAATTAAGGGAATTGAATAAAGTAACGAACTTGACGGGTATGGGGTGAGTCTTTGTTTAGTTCTCGGTTATAAAATCAACATAATTGAATTGGTTCTTTAAATATATGCAACCTAAATAATGTGTATCATGGAATCGAAGTGGATGATCTTTTCATCTTATTTGATTTAAAACAATTTACTTTTCGATAAATTCTAAGGAATTTCTAACTCTTTTAATCAACTAACTTTTAATTTAAAATCAAGATGACGTGGTGTCTTGAAAAACCAAACTCTTTCTAAATTACTTAAAACTCGCTATCTCTTTGTCGTCTCCGTGGAACGAACCTTTACTTACTTTAATCTATATTACATACGAACGGGTCCACTGCTCGATTGTGTGTGGTATTCGATTCAGAGTATTTATAAGGATTTTAATTTAACTAGATTTTCACACATCAAGTTTTTGGCGCCGCTGACGGGGACTAATTTAAGAGTTTTAGTTTGAGATTTCGTAGTTGATCCTTTCTTGTACTCAAGTGCTAGAAAGTTACTTTATTTCTTAGGTTACTTTTCGATTTTTAGTTTAAATTTTCTGTTTTGTTTATTTTGTGTAACTTGGTGCATTTTACGGTTTTCTTTGTTTGTGTTTTCAGGATTGTTTCTTAGTTAATGACCACAAGGGCTGCCGGTATTCCATTAGTAAGCCCTCAATCTAATCCGGGAAAGACGAAGAGACGAGGAAGGAAACCTTCTAAACCGTTAACCTTTCATCTAGCAAAATAGATTCCTTAAACTTAAACGTTGAAGCCGAAAGTTCCACACCACCGGAAAATAAACCACAAACTCCACCAAAGACTTCACCTAAAAATTCACCAAACTCAACACCAAACTCCACTCCACCCTCTACACCTCCTACTACACCTAGAAACATGGCCGAAGACATGGTTTCTTCTTTTGATAGGACTATTGGGGAGAGTACTCGAGTCATTGCACCTAATAGGGGCTCGGCTATTCGTCCTCCAACCACCGCTCCAAATTTCAATGTCAAAGGTAATCACTTGTTTCGGGTTGAAGAGAATCAATTTGATGGGGTTGTTAAGTGGGATCCGTATGATCATGTGGAGAAGTTTGAAAAAGTTTGTCGATTGTTCAAGTATGGGGAGACTCAAATGCCACATGTTAAGCTTGAGTTGTTTCCGTTATCTCTCACGGGAGAGGCGGCGAATTCGTATAAGAATCTCGATGACAACTTATTTGAAACATGGGAAGAGTTGAGGGAAGGATTCATTGAGCGGTTCTTTCCGGTTCAATTGGTTGAAACAATGAAGTTGGAGATTCGGGCGTTTAAGCAACTTAGTGGTGAGGATTTGGTTGATGCTTGGAAGAGATTGAAGGAGTTGATGAGAAATTGTCCGGGGCATGGTATTCGATTGAATGAGCACATTCTTATTTTCTTCCGGGGTTTAGATAGCCGCACTCAAAGGGAATTGGATTGGGCTTGTGGAGGTAACATTAATAATGTCACTTACAACGAAGCCTATAAGATTATGGAAGATATGGTTCGTACTAGTGTGATTCGAGAAGCGGGTAGGACTAAACCGGATCTTGTGAAAACGGGAAGAAGAAGTGTGGCTTGAGTTGATAGTGGTGGAAGTAATGATGTTGTGACTGAAATCAAGGCATTGGCAAGTCACATGGATAAGCAATTTGCAAGCATGGATGGTAGGTTCGGGTTGATTGAAAAGGATTTGAAGACGGCGGTTGCGGGTTGTGATATTTGTGGAGATAGGCATTACACGGAAGATTGTGATAAAGCGCCACGGAATGAGGAAGTTGATTATGTTCAAAATCAATATCAACCACCGTTTGCAAATCGAGGACTACTTCAAAGGAATGGAGCTTATCAAAACCGGTACCAAGGTAATTCTAATCCTAATTTTAATTCTAATGGTGCAGGGAATTATAGGTCCACATTAGGAGCTTCATGACAAGGAAGAAATCAAGGAGGTCCTTCGGTTCAACCGGTTGAAGTTGTTGATCCTAATGCCGAGCTTAGGGACCTTGTGAATAAGTTCATGGTTGATCAAGACAAGAAGAATGAGAACTACCGAACCGATACCACTGCTTTGAATGATAAGATGAATCAAAATATCAAAAGTCAACAAGCGGCAATCAAGGATTTAGGAGTAAGGCTTGATAGAATGGGTAATTCTAATCGTCAACAAGGATCTTTGCCAAGTAATATCCAACAAAATCCTAAGCCTTCCGGTTCGAATGATGGAGGTAATAAGTATCAACACCCTAATGTTAGGAATGAGCATGTAAATGCCATTACTACTCGGTCGGGTAAGGTAGTTAATTCTTCTATTTCTCCTCCTATTTCTAGTGCTACTAATGTTCCTACGCAGGTTGATAGTGAGGACGAAGAAGATGAACAAGTTGATGAGGAGATGGTAATGGAGCCGAACCATCTACAACTACTATTCCGGTTGCTACACCGGTAGCTAAACCAACGATTGATGAGCCTCAAGTCAAGCCATATAAGCCTAAGATTCCTTTCCCTCAAAGATTGAAGAAGGAGGAGCTCAAGGAACAATACCGTAAGTTTGTAGACATGATTAAATCGGTTTATATTAATGTGTCTTTGGTTGATTTGCTTTCAGGGATGCCGAATTATGCTAAGTTCATCAAGGATCTTGTAACGGATAAGAGGAAGCTAGAGGAAGCTAAGGCTACTGTCCTCAACGCGGAGTATTCGGCAATTGTGCAAAACCAAATTCCTCCTAAGCTTGAAGATCCAGGGAGTTTTCTTATTACTTGTTCTCTTGATGCTAAGCTTACTTGTGATGCTTTGGCCGATATTGGTGCAAGCATTAGTTTGATGCCTTTTTCGGTTTATAGGCGATTGTCTTTAGCGGCTCTTAAGCCAACTCGGATGAGCATTAGGCTCGCCGATCATTCTTTTCAATATCCCATGGGGATTGCGGAGAATTTGAGTGTTAAAGTAGGCCATATTGTCTTTTTGGCCGATTTTGTTATTCTTGAGATGGAAGAGGATGCCAAGGTTCCTCTTATTTTAAGCGGACCCTTCTTGTATACGGCCGATGCCATCATTTGTGTTAAGGATAAGATTATTTCATTAGGCATAGGAAATGATAGAATTTCGTTTTCAATTGATAAAGCTTTGCAACATCCTTATTCTACCGATGATTCTTGTTTCAGGATTGATGTAATTGCAGAAGATGAAGCTTTGGAAATGGAATTGATGAGTTTCTTGGACACGGATGAAGGAGAAGCCTTGCTTGCTTGTAGTGAAGAGGAGCAAGTGATGGTTGCGGACATGGTAAGAGAGATTATGGAGTTAAGCACGAATGAATCAACACCGGAAGATGAGACTTTTAAGGAAATTGAGAGGGATGGTTTGAAGATTGAAACTTCGATGGACAATCCACCAACCGATTTGGAGCTCAAGCCACTTCCCGACCACTTGGAATTTGCATTCCTTGAAGGTAAGTCACTTCTTCCCGTTGTCATATCATCATCACTTTCGGATGATGAGAAAGGTAAGTTAATGACTGTGTTGAAGGCTCAAAAAAGAGCCTTTGCTTGGCGTTCAACTGACATACCCGGAATTAGCCCCAAATTTTGTAAACATAAAATTAATTTGCATGAAATTTTCAAACCAAGTGTTCAAAGACAAAGGGGGCTAAATCTGAATATGAAAGATGTTGTTAAGAAAGAGATAATTAAGCTTTTAGATGCTGGTATTATTTATCCTATCTCTGACAGTCCATGGGTAGGTCCGGTCCATTGTGTACCAAAGAAGGGGAGAATGACCGTTGTCACTAATGAACATGATGAACTTGTACATAGGAAGTTAAATGATGCAACCCGTAAAGACCATTTTCCTTTACCCTTCATTGACCAAATGCTCGAACGGTTAGCCGGAAACGAGTATTTTTGCTTTCTTGATGGTTTCTCCGGGTACATTCAAATACCCATTGACACCAACGATCAAGAAAAGACGACCTTTACATGTCCTTTTGGCATATATGCTTATCGTAGGATGCCATTTGGATTGTGTAATGCTCCCGCCACCTTCCAAAGGTGTATGATCGCGATATTCCAAGACATGTTAGAAACATCTATGGAGGTTTTCATGGATGACTTCTCGGTCTTTGTGACTGTTTTGACAAGTGTCTTTCCAACTTGGATAAGATGCTTGAGCGATGTGAGCGGGCACACCTTGTTCTTAATTGGGAAAAATGTCATTTTATGGTTAAAGAAGGCATAGTGTTAGGTCATAAGGTGTCTAGTGAAGGGGTTGAGGTAGATAAGGCTAAAATTGATGTTATTGGTAAATTACCTCCACCAACTAATGTAAAGGGCGTTAGAAGTTTCTTAGGTCATGCCGGGTTCTACCGTAGGTTTATTAAAGATTTTTCTAAAATTACCCGACCTATGACTCGTTTACTTGAGAAAGATGTGCCTTTTGAGTTTAATTCGGATTGTTTGAAGGCATTTGTTTTGTTGAAAGATTGTTTGACTCACTCACCCATTATGGTTTCTCCCGATTGGTCTCAACCTTTTGAACTAATGTGTGATGCGAGTGATTTTGCAGTTGGAGTAGTTTTAGGGCAAAGAGAAGGTAATCATTTTCGCCCTATTTACTTTGCTAGCAAGACTCTTAATAGTGCTCAACAAAATTACGCTACTACTGAGAAAGAGTTGCTTGCGGTTGTGTATGCATTTGATAAGTTTAGGTCGTATTTGGTGCTTAGTAAAACCATTGTTTTTACCGATCATTCGGCCCTTAAGTACTTGTTTGCTAAACAATATGCTAAACCTCGTCTCATACGTTGGGTCTTGCTTTTGCAAGATTTCGATATCGAGATAAAGGATAAGAAAGGGGATGAAAATTTGGCGGCCGATCATTTGAGTAGGTTAGAGGATCCTCACCGTGAGGATCCTAAGGGGGATGATATTGATGATGCATTCTCGGATGAGTCTTTAATGGTATTGAATCTAATGTTCCATGGTATGCAGATTTTGCTAACTATGTTGTTGTAGGGGTAATTCCAAAAGGATGGACAAATCAACAAAGGAAAAAGTTCTTTTCCGATGTTAAGCATTATTATTGGGAAGAACCCTATTTGTTTCGTGTTTGTGCAGATGCAATGATTAGAAGATGTGTTGCGGGTGGAAAACTCGTTTGATTTTGGATGGATGTCACCGAGGGCCAACCGGTAGTCATCATGGACCAACCGTTACTAGTAAGAAAGTGTTTGATGTAGGTTTTTATTGGCCAACAATTTTCAAGGAAGCTCAAACTTTGGTGGACACTTGTGATGCGTGTCAACGTCAAGGGAACATCACGAAGAGAGATGAGATGCCTCAAAACTTTATCCAGGTTTGCGAAGTGTTTGATGTTTGGGGTATTGATTTTATGGGACCCTTTCCGCCTTCAAATAAGTGTCTTTACATTTTAGTGGTGGTTGATTATGTGTCTAAATGGGCCGAGGCTAAGGCCTTGCCAACAAATGATGCAAGGGTAGTGATAGATTTCTTCAAACAATTGTTTTGTCGTTTTGGTTGTCCTAAGGCCTTAATAAGTGATCGTGGAACTCATTTTGCGAATCACCAACTTGCTAAGGTGTTAAAGGGATATGGTGTTCATCATCGTTTCTCTACTTCTTATCACCCGCAAACAAGTAGCTTAGTAGAAAATACAAATAGGGCATTAAAACGAATTTTAGAGAAAACCATAGGTGATAATCCTAAAAATTGGTCAAAAAAACTAGATGATGCATTGTGGGCTTTTAGGACCGCATTCAAGACTCCGCTTGGGACTACACCTTATAGGTTGTTGTATGGGAAAACATGTCATTTACCTTTAGAAATAGAGCATAAGGCTTATTGGGCTCTTAGGAATTGTAATATGGATTTGATTGAAAGTGGTGAATTAAGAATGTTACAATTGAATGAGTTAGATGAGTTGAGATTGCATGCTTATGAAAATTCAAAGCTCTATAAAGAAAGGACAAAGGTTTGGCATGATCGTAGGTTAAGGAAGAAGGATTTTAAGGTAGGTGATAAAGTCTTGTTGTTCATTTCAAAGTTTAAATTGAAACAACCTAAATTGACTTCGAGATGGATGGGACCCTGTGTCATTAAACATATTTATCCTTCGGGGTATGTGGAATTGTATAAGGGGAATGGGGAAACATTTATTGTCAATGGTCATAGGTTGAAGATTTTTAATGAAGAAACTTGTGATGAGAGAGTTGAGGTGGATCAACTCTCGTGTTATGAAATTGATAAGTGATTGGGGAGGTGAGTCTAGCTAATGACTCCTTAATAAATTAAGCGCTTCTCGGGAGGCAACCCGTGTGTTTTTAATTTTAAGTTTATTTCATTTTTCGTTCCTTATATTGAAAAACCCAAAAACATTTGAAAAATCGAAAAAACCAAAAAGATTTTTGTTTTGTTAGTTTAGTTATGTTTATTTTTCGTTTTTATAGCTTTTTGTTGAGATGTGCAGGTTCCAAAGTGTCCAAAAGTGTTACGGTAAGTCATAACGAGCCAAGGTAAGTGCGAAAAGTGAGTTTGGCTAGTAGTGCGCCGCACCAGAAGGTAGGTGTGCCGCACCTGAATGTGTATCAGGAGAAGTGAGTTTTCTGAAGAGAAAATGTGACGCACCAAGTATGGGGGTGCGCCGCACCACCTATGGTTTTGACTACATTGACCCAGTTTGACTTGCATTGACTTATTGGATTGGGTTGGGATTCTTGTAGGCTCGAAAATCTGAGAATAAGGATACCCATTTGTTCTCTTATTTTCTCCTAGACGACACAAAACACACACACATTCATAGTATTTGTTTTCTTTGTTTACAAAAGCTTTCAATTCTTCAAATCAAATTCCAAATTCTCTTTACTACTTCATATTTCTTCAAAGATGGTTAGGGGATTTTTCTCCAGGGTAAGTATTCTTCCATTGTTCTCCATTGTTCATCTCTAATCCGAATTAAAAGGTGTTTTTCAAAATTAATGAGTTTAAGACGAAATTACTTGAATCTTTTGAATGGGTTTTGTGTTTTTCATTGTTTGCACTATTAATGTACTAGTAATTTCATTCAATTTGAAGAAATTCGGATTAGGATTCTTGAGAAGTTTGGAAATAATTTGGGGCTTTTGATGTTAGATGGGTTTGGATGGTATGTTGATGCTTAAATTAGTGTTTAATCGCTTTAATTTTGAGTAATTTTGTGTTGCTTGTTTAGATTGTGATTGAGGAGTTTTTGAAAGTGACATATATTTGAAATAAAGAAAGAAGATTGTTTGTTTGTTCATGGAATTTCTGGAATCAATTTGAAAATAAAAGAATTTTTTATGAAGAAGGTGCGTCGCACCATGTATGGGGTGCGACGCATATCGGGGGGTGCAGGATTTCTAAACTGAAGCAGGTGCGACGCACCAGTATGGGGGTGCGCCGCACCAGGTTGTCTGGAATTTTTGTTTTTGTTCATTCTTAATTCTCGTGACTTATGCTTGCTTGCTTTGTTGTTTTTGTCTATTTTTACAGAAAGGGAAGCAAGTGGAAGGTTCCAGCAGCAGTGAGGAGTTTGTCCCGGGCATAAGGCGTGGTTATGACTTCGGAGAACCCGACCCAAGTGACAACCATCGTTTTAGAGATAGTGCGCTTACCATGAGTGCCAAGACCCATCCCGCTGAACCACATGAGTGGTTGCGCTTCCCTGGAGTTACAGGTAATGAGCGCAATCATTATATGAACTGCCTTCAAGACCTTCGGTATAAGCATGTCATGGAACCGTAAATTGTTAGTTGGGGGGATTTTGAGAAGTTGAATATAAGGGACCCTATTATGAAAATGATTACTTGCAAGAGTAGGAATGCAAATGGGGAGATAAAAACGTATAGAATGTGGGAGAATGTTTTCAATTGTGATATGACACCGGTCCGTGAATGGTGTCTTGAATTTTTGAGTACAATTAGAGTTCATACAAATTTGAAGAGGGAAGAGTTCTATACTAGGAAAGTGATTCATTTTCGAGCAGGGGGAGTTCAAAGGCATTGTACGGTGCCTGAATTTGCTTACTTGACTGGGATGGTTTCGGGAGCTGAGTTGAATGATATGGATACTTATGAGTTTTTTGAGGAAGGGTGTGTTTGACAAGGATATTACTGGTTTTGATGATGATAAAACGACTAAGGATTTTTGGTTCGAGATTGGTGGAAGTGGTAAGTTAGCCATGGCGGTAAGTAAGGTATCGGAAATTCAGGTACCTATCTTGAAGGTTATCCATCAGATGATCACCCATTGTTTCTTGGTTCGAAATGATCACAATGAGAAGGTTTCACCGACTGATGCTTGGCTTATGCGGTTGTTTTATGAAGGTTCTCCTACTACTTTTGCTTGTGCACCTTATGTGTTAGCAAAGTATCTTGCTACACATAAGGATCGTGTGCTTGTTTGTGGGAACTTTATTTGCAAGATTTTTGTGATGTTGGGGTTTGATACAACTAGGAATGCAAGGAGTTTGGTGAAGGTTCCATGTAGTCGGTTTGGAATAAATGATTTGGTTAGTTTTTGGTTTGATCTTTGAGGTGGATGGAAGAGATGTATTTGTGGGGGATTTACCAGAGGAGCAGCGACCGGTAGGAAAGAGGCGTAGGGAGGATGGCTCTAGTGCTCCCCAGTTTGCAGCCGGTTCTTCTTCATCTTCTTTTGACTTATCTTCTTTGCAGGGGGCTGTTTTTGGTCTACAGGGGTCTACAGACACGTTGTTTGATAATGCCCGGACGGTGAATAGTATGCTTCACCGAGTGCTTGGTCAGCAAGAGCACTTCCGTCCAATGTGGGAGAGGCAATATGAGCAGTTTCACCAGCAGCAATATAGTCAAGTTGATGAGGATGAGCGCCCAGAGATCCCTACTTATACTCCTCATGAGATAGTGCCTCCTAGCCAAGGTACTTTTGATTATCTCTTTCCTTCGCAGGGTTATCAGCAGGAGACATAATATAGACCTCCCGAGTTTGATTCAGCTACTCAGACTTCGGGCTATGGAATGTATACCGGTGCTCCTAGATATGGGGGAGACTTATTTAGTTATTCTACACCGGGTGGAGATGAGACTAGAGGATATACGAGTATGGGTACTCCTCATGTTGCTCCGAGAGATGATTGGTTTGCTGCTGAGCGTAATCCTGATGGTGCTGACAGTGTTCCCTCTGTGTTCCCTGATCCTTGATTTTGATGATGAGATGGTGATGAGATGGCGGTGCCGGATTCCGTGGGCATTTAGTCATCATGATTATATTTGGTTCACTTTGGTTGATGGTTCTTGAAACATTGCACATTTTATTTTTCGATTTGGTTGTAATGCCCTTTGTTGGCACTCATACATTTTACTTTTCCGTATTTAGGATAGTTTATTTGGTTTTGTAGGGTAAACGCTAAGTATGGGGGGGGGGGGGTTGGTTGGTTATTTCATTTAACTAATTTTCTAATGCTTATTATGTTTAAGTTTGTTTTGGTTGTGTTTTATGCTTTTGGAGAGCAGTAATTCATATGCATATGCTGGCAGTAAGTTCAGCGCCCATTCATTGTGACGATTCTACCTAGCATACCAACATTTACCAACGTCCGGCAAGTTTTCGTAATTCTTTTCTTTTGTTTTTATTTTTGCTTTTACCTATTACCCATAGATTGTCTTTAGTTCATTGTACAATGAGGACATGGTACAACTCAAGTATGGGGGGGGGGGGTAGGTAAATAGGAAAAAGCCGAGTGAATTTGAGACTCTTTGGATGGGATTGAATAAATTTTTAACTTTTGATTGTTTGTCCTATAGTTTAATTACTTTTGTCACATAGGTTTAATCATATTAGTAAGTAATTGAGCTATATTTCCTATGGTAAAATTTTTAAATTGTGAAATGTGTTTTGAATGATTGTTGAGGCAAATCCATTTGGGATTGATTACATGACTAGCACACTCTACCACAAAACACCCAAATATGTGAGATTTTGATTCATTTAGAGATTTGATAGGTGTTACGGTTTTGGTTTAGTTGTCTTGTAAATTTGTCCCTCTCATAGGCTTTTGGATTTATCCGAATGTAAAAGTCTCTTTTAGAGCTTTGAACTATGATGTGCAAGTTTGAGGTTAATTTATTCCATTTTCGCTTTTCTTTCTTTGATATGAGTATGCCGGTGATTGCGTTGATTCTAGAACTTGTCTTAGTTGATCGTCCCATTGTTTGCTAGATGATAAAGAGGTAAATTTAGGATTAAACCCTTTTCCTTTGTTTATTCACCCTTTGTTTATGTCATCATTGTATAACCATGTTTGTATGCATGTGTTCTAGTAGCTAATCACATTGGTTAGTGAATTTCCCTTGTTAAACCTTTGTTGCACTCATTTTTAGTGCAAGATACACTTAAAAAACATGTTGAGCCTAACCTTTCGTTTGTTTTAAATCCATTTAAAAATGTAACCTATTCTCGCCATACCGATAGTCGAAATCCTCGATTGATCATTAGTTGCCTATGCTATTTGGATGGTTTGGGGTTGTCTTGATTGTGTCGGGTTGGTGTATTCTCTATTGGGGGTAGATTGATGTCGTCATAATTATTGATTAAGTCTAGATTATTCGGATTAGCATGATTGTTATGATTTGTCAAACAAATTTCAAAGTTGTAAAAAGGGGATACCAATTAGATAGGGTAAAAGTAGTTCTTTGAAAAGAGAATGAAAAACAGAAAAAAAAAAAAAAAAAAAAAAAAAAACTTGGACTGTCAATTGGTATTTCCCTCATCTTTGGCAAATCAATATAGAGTTGGTACATAAGTTTAAACCAACAAAAGGTTCTTAAATTGTTTATAATCTTCATTTGAAGTTGGCAATGTTTGTTAAAGTCAACATTGGTAAGATTTGGTGGTTTGAAGTCGTTTGAAGGTAATACACCACAATGGTGTCGGTATTAATCGTTCTATTGGGGAGTAATGTCGGGAGAACGTCTTTTGGGCTTTGGGTAGATGGCAACTAGTGATATGGGTTGTATTGGACTAGACTATATGTAAACCTTGTTAATTGTTTGTGTTATTTGTTTTTAACACCAATTATATCCTTAAATTTCTAAACACATTGTTAAATACCCTTGTGAGCCTTTGTACATTTCAACCATGTTTTTACCTCTTTTGATAGACGTTATATAGTGCTAGCGCCATGGCGACATAGGGACGATTCTATTACAAGCCTATGGTGAAAATATATGCATCACGACTAGGCTTCGAGTGATTGATATGATATTTCAACCCAATAGTTTGTTAGTTGGAGAAAGTTAGTTGAGATATTCTTCTTTCATTTGATTAAAGTGCTTAGTCGTGTTTTCGAGGCTTATGGATCATTCAAGTATTGTAAAACATTTCGATTTTCCATTTAAGATTAAAATTTGTTTTCTAACTTTCATGGTTTAGCTTTTTTTGGATTAATGTCATGTTTTGCAATTGAGAACTAAGGGAATGAATGTTTTGAAATTTGAATTTGCTTGAGGACAAGCACGGCTTAAGTATGAAGGGATTTGATATGTCCATTTATATGCATATTCCCATATCATTTCTAAGTCGTTTTAAGCTTAATTATGTGTAAATTATATGTATATTCGATGCTTTGATGGTATTGTTAGTGATTTCAGGCTTAAAATAGGTAAAATGGTTAGAAACAGCTTTCGAAGGACTAGAAGATGCACTAGGATGGTTCGTGGACGCATACGAGTGAAGACGGAATGAAAACTACAAGTTTTGGCGGAAAACAGAGCAGGTGCGTCGCACCAGGTAGAGTGGTGCGGAGTATTTTCTTATCAGAAACTTGGAAGTTGTTGAAAAGCACGGAGGTGCGACGCACCAACCCTGTGGTGTGTCGCATATCGGGCAGGATTATTTTTGGAAACAAGGCCAGGTGCGCCGCACCTGAAGCTTGGTGCGTCGCACCTGTAGGTCGGTTTGTAAAGACTTTTTGCAAACTTTATAAATACAAGACCATAACCCTCCCATTTGAAAAACAATCACCTCTAGTCGATTTTAGGGTTCTTTGGGGCTATTCTCAGCAACTTTTTTGTTCATCAAGGTCTAAGGGTAGTTCGTGAGCTTCAAGGCATTCGGTTGTCGATTTTCTTAACGTGTATTTGTTTTCTACACATTGGTACAATATGTTCTTCTATATTTTTACTCTTTGTGCTTTGTTTTTGATTATGAGTAGCTAAATAATTCGTTATCCACTGAGATGAAGTGAAACATTAAATAATGGTTGCATAATCTTTTGAATTCAAGTTGATTTGATTTAACGTTGTATCGTAATCTTAGCTTATTAATTCTTTGTTATTTAACTCTTAATTGCTGATAGTTTTTGTATAATCTCAGTGGTAACTAGGTTGTGTAGAAGTTATTTTGATTGCTTGGTTAGAAGCAATTGTTTCTATGACGGGTACGGTAGAAAGTAATTGATAGTTAATAAGGGTTAACGGGTTAATGGTTGGGTACAATCAATAGACACAATTGTTATCTAAATAACCAAAACAATTAGTTGGCTAGGAAAGTTATGAAAGGCGTCTTGGGGTACCGGTCTTAGTAATGGAACTACTTAAATAAGGAATTGAATAAAGTAACGAACTTGACGGGTACGGGGTGAGTCTTTGTTTAGTTCTCGGTTATAAAATCAACATAATTGAATTGGTTCTTTAAATATATGCAACCTAAATAATGTGTATCATGGAGTCGAAGTGGATGATCTTTTCATCTTATTTGATTTAAAACAATTTACTTTTCGATAAATTCTAAGGAATTTCTAACTCTTTCAATCAACTAACTTTTAATTTAAAATCAAGATGACGTGGTGTCTTTAAAAACCAATCTCTTTGTAGTCTCCGTGGAACGAACCTTTACTTACTTTAATCTATATTACATACGAACGGGTCCACTGCCCGATTGTGTGTGGTATTCGATTTGGAGTATTTGACACTTATAGGCATGGTGGAACTAGTACTGGAGGTAGGATATCCACGATTGCCTAAATTGTCGCTCTGACTCGAAACAAGACATATGTTCCCCTCAGAGTAAACAGAGATCCTTTGTAAGTCAACATCTTCTCTCAGGAAAGCCTTTGTGCTTCCATCAGGGGAACCTGGACTTACATTGATCGAAGGCCTACCGTAATAAAGGTCTGTGTAAGGTACCCTATTGTTGCGTGGATCGTAATAAGATGTGATTCGTTATGTCAAGGGTGCGGAATCCTCTTGAGATAACTAGATTGCTATTGCCTTCCGTCAATTAATGAGCAAATAACCAACCCAAGGAGATGCACATGTGGTTCGTGTAGGAGATCACACAAAGGAACAATTAACCTTAATTCGTAGATTTACCAAACGATTAACCAAGATTCAAAACGATTAACCCAATTCCGTAGATTAGGTCTTGTATTTATACTAGAAAATTATTGGGTTGTGTGGGCTTTGGCCTTAATTACGTATTAGGACAGAAATAAGCATCAATCGATCTCCCTCGTGCTGACGTCAGCATGAGGTCAGTCTTACATGCTGATGATGTTAGCACGAGGTTCGACCCCTTGGTGCTTTGTTTGACTTCGTTTAGCTCATACATAACATTCAATCACAGTTTAAGTGCTCTACGACACTTATAAACCTTGATTCTATGTTCTTGTACCTGCAAAACAATATATAACACACAAACACAATATAAAACACAAACAGATATAATATTGAAGTTCAACTGTAATCATTAAATATCAACACAAGTTCTTATTTAAATGATTACAAACATAGTTCCTAAAACATAAACGATAATCAAATCTATGTTGCGATTGTCACAACGAATCTGCATCTACAGACTCCCCCTTGACGATTGCAACTAGATCTCTTTATAGTCTTCGAACTTGAACTTCAAAGCTATCCATTAAACAAAAGCCTTGTACTATTCGCATGAATTCTCTCTTGTAAGAAATGTGCGAGAATATTGCAATAGCGCCTTTCTTCAACTCTCCAAAATTCCACTGCTGAACAAGGTGTATCCAAAAGTCTTCTTTGATCACCTATTGACAAGTTGACAACCTGCATTGGATCATACATGCGTAGCAACATTTGTTCCTGTGAATCATCAACAAACATCTGTGCTTCGCTTGACTTGATATCTATTTGCCAAAATGTCATTGTCGTCAGCATATCTTGATTCCATCTGATAGCGGGACCTTCTTAACACATTTAATCCTTCTCTGGACAAACCGAAATGTGCCATCTTGATTCTTAATCTTCTTCAAAGGTGTTGGCTTAATCAACCTCTCTTCTGGCTTCAGACCTCTATCACTGAACTTCCTAATTCTTTCATCTCTGAATCTATTCCAGTAAAAATCTACAAGTCCATTTTGTTGAAGATTAACGAACCATCGTCTTCCCAAATCTAACATATTGGAATCATTAAGAGAGTGGAAATGTCTTTGACTCATCGACATATATTGGCATCCTTCTTTTCTCTTGATAACAAATAACTCGATTCTTTGATCATAAAACCAACTTTGTATCACTGAGAAATACTTAGGTGCATCCTTGTTTGAGACAAACTCCCAAAACATCGATGGCCTATATGTATCACGTATTACCAAACCAGTATGTCCTCTATAACCTGGAATCAGTCTATTAATAATAAACTCAGGATCTTGCTGCAATGGAGGTATATTAAATCTTCCAAGATCAACCTCTCGTGTAGCATTTATATTCCAAAATAGATCAAATACATTATCATGTCCTTCATCTATTATATTTGCAGATACAGCAAACCTCAAACTTGCTGCATTCTTAGGTTCATCTGGACTTTCTCTAATTGGATTAAGATTGAGATGTTCTACTTCAGCTATTGGTTCAACTTGAATAACTTCATCTTCATTAAAGACACGATCAAAGTCATAAGGTATATCAAGCAACCTTTTTCTATCAGCTTCTGAAGTAATGAACTCTCCTTCTTCCATATCTTCATCATTGATACTTTCTAAGTCTTCTTCAGCATCAAGATCGTCCAATGCACCTATCCTTTGAAGCTTATCTGCAATTCAAACAATTTACATATACAAAGATAAAGAACATAAATCATAAGTCAAGACATAATAGTATAAATACATAAAAGAAATTAAAATAAATAATACTATATCATAAATATAATGCAACAATTACATTAATATTTATCTTATAATCTTTATCTATTTTAACTTACAACAATAATATTATATAATAACTATAATGTAACAATTACATTCATATTTATCTTATAATCGCTACAAAAACAAAAATCATTAGCACTAAGGTTCATAATCCAAATCTGAATCCGAATCTGACTCTGACTCTGAAGATGTATGAGTTAACCCTGACCGTTCTTTCATTTGATCCCTAAGTGATTCTGGATCATAATAATCATCATAATCCATAATCTCTGCTCTAGCTCTCATATGAGCCTGTGGATCATAACCCAATCTCTTTTCTAGTCTATGCACAATTAATGGGTGCAAAACTGACTCTGTAGAAGTATTGGTAGTAGAATCAGTCTTAGTTGACTCACTATCGTGAGTAGATTTTCCTTTGCTAAGATTTTCTTTTTCTATATGATTATGAGGATCATTCACTAGCTTTTCTCGAATCTCCCTTTCTATTCTATCAGAATTAGAATCGGAGTTACCTGAATTGGAATCTTCCTCATCATCATTTGGATCATCAAGATCTGCGTCTGGAGCGGTCATCACAGCTTTGCCTTTATCTTGAGTCCTAGAAGTACTAGCACCAGCTGTACCAGCAATCTCTGACTCTCTTTGTCTTGGAGACTCCCCCTGAATATCTGCAGTCTCTATATCCATAACATCATCAGCAGCATCTTGATCTTGACCTCTATTATCTGGCTCGCCATCTGTTGGTTGTTGTTGATTTGGATCTTGAGCTCGATCTTGATCATCATGATCATCATCTCTAGTTTTCTTAGCAAGCTCATCATCCTTACAACCATCTTCATCTCCCCCTTGAGCCAAGAATTGGTCAAGTTTAGAACCAAGAGAATGAACAAGAGCTGTCATTAAGTCCATCTCTTCTTGATGCTTGGCAGCTTGGAGCTTTAGCTGATTCTCCAAAGCTGTGACTCTCATCTCTAACATCTTCTTCCCAGAAAACAAACGACTTAGTTGCACTTGAACAAGAGCAATTGGATGTAACGTAGAAGCAACATCAGATGTAGAGGCATGAGGTGGCATCGTAGCTTCAAATGAAGGCATACGAGCACTAAAAGTTCTTGTAGGAGGCATCTGAGGTCGTTGCAAAGGAGCCAACAGACGTCCCATGACAGTAGAAACAGGAATTGTAGCCTGAATAGGAGTAGAAGAAGGCCTAGGAGCAACAACTGTCGGCTCTGGCTCTTGACGGACTGTAGACTCCAGAGCAGTAGGAATCGTAACAATTGTAGCCTCAGTGACAACTTGTGCGCGAGAACCAATTCCTCGAATAATAAACTTTGGTCTCGACTTTCTCTCCCCAACAACAACATCAGCAGACACAGAAACAGGAATCTCAGAGACAGAAGCTCTTAATGCAGCAACTGATGGAGTAGCTTGAGATCTCTCCATAGTAGCTTGATATGCATCAAATTCTCTATCAACTTCAGCCTGAGATCGCTGAGAAGTTGGAAGTCTCTCCACAGCGTCAACACCTTTTCCTTGTCTTCTTCTTCGCTTTGGCAATCTTTCAACCTCTTCTTCATCTTCTTCTTCATCTTCTAAATCTTCAACTACATTAACAAGCAATTTAGAAGGACCAGCAACATTACTAACTGGAGCAGAGGTAGAAGAAGAAACTCCAGAAGTTGTGGGAACAAGATTTGCAGGATCATCAATATCCTCCATAAGAGCATCCATATCTGGATCATGCTCCAGATCTCCAGCATATAAAGGAACATCATTGAATCCCTCAAACTGATCAGCTCGCTCTTCTTGAGGATCATCTTGAGCCTGATCATTACCAGCAGCAACAGCAGCAACGGGTTCTTCATCTTCCCAACCTTGTCTAGGAGCAACATAGTTAGGATTAATCAAATGTTCGAACAAAAGTGGATTATCAACAAGTACTGGAACATTTCTTCCCGACAAATGCTTCATGCTTTCAACAAATGCCTTATGAGTAAGACGACCCAAATTGAACGTAGGACCGTCAAATGGCAATTCAGCTGCAAAGTGACGAATGATAATCATCACAAATCTTGGAAACAAGAATAATTTCTTGTCTGTACTAAATGACCTCAACTGCTTCTCTAAATTATCAAAAATGTACTGAGAAAAGCTGTACGGCTTGTTCAGCACCAAAGCAACCATCTGAGAAGCGTTCTGGATATTCATCTGGTCATAGCCTGCACTCCGGTGACTAATAGACCTCAACAAATAGTAAGCTAGCAACTTCCATTTGCCACGAAGATGATTCCTGAAGTATGGGTGAGAAATAGCACCAGTATAACCCATACGACGTAGAGCACCGTCACAAAATTCCTCTGAAAAATCAGTCGGACCTTGCTCTATCTCGACATCACCTAAGTGTAATATCGTCCGTAAGTCTCCAGCCGAAAACGAGAATGAACGTCCTCCAATAGTAGTGCGAATGTACATATGATCACCCATCTGCACTGAACGGGCTGAGTTCCAAAATTCCCTAATGAGACTTATCACCAACGGAGGGTTCTCTGTCACTGCAAAATGTACACGAGAACGTGCAAGAAACTGTAGGACACCGTGAAATTCTGGTGTGCACCCCATCTGTGTAATGCTAAGATCGAGTGCAGCATTGTGCTCCTTGACGAACACGCGAGCATTATTACCTTGTCCTGCCATACCTGCACAAAAACAGACAAAAACGACAAGAAAAACAAAAAAAAGTTAGAAAACAAAAATTTTTCTAAGTGTCACGACCACCTTCATGTGACGTCATCACGAGGCTAAACCTCTTCGTGTGATGTCAGCACGAAGTGTTCTTCGTGAACCCAGAAACACGAGGCATAAACACCTCCATTCGACGATTCAATGAAGTTAAATCATCAACTTGGACTTGTTTTTATGCACATCATTTATTAAATGCCCAGAAAATCAACAATCGAAACAAATTCGATGAACACGAAGTGGTTCGTGTTCTTCATGTTCTTCGTGTGAATAGTGACCGAAACATAGTATCTTCAATTAATCTTGATTTTAAGTATGTTAACATGAACTTATATTAGATTTAAAGTGTACAAACATCAATTAATCCAATTTTAAGTCCACTTTTAAGTCCAAATCATCAAAAATTGAAGAACAAATTCTTGGTTCGTCCTAGTTACTGTTCACGCGAAGAGGATTTAAAATTTGGGCATTATAACGACATGAAATCGTTAAGTACCAACAAATCTAAGTAACAAACACGAAAAGAGGATGAAATCGATCGAAAAGAGAATCGGATGAATAGTGGCACAAAGGAGACGAAGTTCGTGTGATAATTTAGGGTTAATTTTCGATTAAAAGGTAATTAATGAAAGGTTAAAACCCATACTTATGTTCGGAGCTTCGTGGGCCGGGCCGAACACTTAGTTCGTGGGCTTCGTGATGACATCAGCGCGAGGCATGCTGACGTCAGCACGAACGAAGTCGAATTTTCAGTTTTTAAATTCGCACGAATTGCTTTCCTTAGCCAAATTTTGTCAATTTTCCAGAAAACCTATTAAGGAAAACTACAAAAATTCCAGAAACATAAACCTGTAGATACTCGTTAAGAAAAAAAAAAACTTGTATCTACTCGAATATGCAATCATAAACCATCCATACTAACTTATCATCACAATAATGTATCAAATAAATCTTACATTATTATCTTGACATAAAATCGATCATTTCTTCATTGATGTTTAACCTTAAACAAATGCAAACTTACATCAAAACATATTTAATGTATAATGAGTTACAATCCATCAAAATATCATATCAACAACCTATCACATTACATCTTAGGTTGTGATCTTGATAATACAATTATAACCTATCACACTAAGTCTTAGGTTAATAAATACAAGGCAATCCATCCTTTTAGCACAGTTCTTGTAATTTTTGAGCACCTTTTATTGTCCATCGCAATGCAATTCTAAAAGCAAGCGAAAAACAATTTTGCCTTCAATCACAATCTGAAATTTTTGATTCCAATTTCATGTAAAATTAGTTTATTATCTGTAACCTGCACACTTAACAAACTTCATCAATGCATCAAAAATAATAAAAATATCATAAGTATGCAAAACAACCAAAATCTTAACCTAGCAATCATTACAAAATTTAAGGCAAGTCTAATCTTTGTCAAGCATACTTATCAACCAAAAACAATTGAAATTTCAAAAAAAAAATTACTTGAAACATATTCAAAAATATTTTGACTTTTCAACTTTCAAAATCATTTCATTTTCTAAATTTAAACAACTTATGTATTAATTAGAATATCCATCTTTTAAACATACTTACCATAAGCAACAAGACTCATATAATTCACTAAGAATTATAACTTTTAATGCTTATGAAATCTCTCGTGCAATAAGAACTAGTTTGACACACAAACTGACACTTATTACAAAAAACAAAATAAAAATAAAAAATAAAAAACTAAAAACAAAATAAAAAACTAAACTACTTTATTTATTTACAAGAAATTCTAAGTTTCTGCAGATTAGATCAGATTAGCATTTACATAAGTCTGCAAGTGAGAAATAATTCTCTTATTATTAGTTATGAACAGTGACTCAACCACGATTACCAGTATATTTGTCCTCTTAAACACTCAGTACTTCCAGTTTCCTTTGAGTTATGACACTTTCGACATACCCTGGCCAAGGACAGTCACCATGTAACCCGAGTAGCCTAATATGCCATTGAATAGTTTGCGAACTTATGTGACCCACATTCAGATATACTTTCGTAATTGATACAAGCACTAAGATAACAAATATTCAATATATATTCAAAAACATCCTTAAACAAATCATGAGACACTTTTTAGATAACAAAATTTAATTACTTTGTGATTTAACTTATTTGCTTTTGAATTTCATTATTTATAAGGAACCTGTGATTTTCTATGAGACCCATGTAGCGAACTTTCTGACAACCTATCCCAAGTTGGAAGCTTTAGGTAGGCTAGGTATACAAAGACACCCCGAGGACATACTTGTCCGAATCTCAAAGACCACATTAGCCCCTTAATTAACATTCATTTCATTTGCATAAACAATATCACATTTAACTTTCATGCTCATGAGTTGTAGAGGTTTTTGCCTATACATTGAACAAATCCTATAGTAATGCTAGATCTTTCACAAAATTTAAGGACTTAGATCAATTCATTACTGAAAAACAAGCATTCTCAACCATATATCTGAATATGTTTCCCACAAGAACATTGTACAAATTAAGTTCAGATTAAGGAAACCTTGCTACTTTGTGTCTACCAATATATCCCAAATCGTAATCATTGAACTAAGCAGTTATATTACGATTAAGCAGACTTAAAAGCTAAGTATCCTCTCTTCTAATCGTCTTACAACATTAACTTAAATCTCTCCCATATTTTTGTCATTTTCTCATTTTCATGGTTTTTATGACACTAAGAACTCTTTTTGTATTTTTATGACTCTAGTTATTTACAGACACAAACTTACAAAAATTAGTTCTTTGAGAGATTTAATATGAATCAGCATTCTTCATCCCATTGAGAAGAATTAACTTCTCAAATCGAGCTTTATCAAATGCTTTGGTATACAGATCAGCTAAATTATCATAAGTTATAACTTTTTCCAAATGAATTAACTTCTTTTGGGCACAATCACGCAAGAAATAATGTCTAATATCAATATGCTTGGTGACCTTATGCATGACAGGGTTATTTGTAATGTCTATAGCTGACTTATTGTCTATTCTAATAGGAGTATCAAGAAAATCCATACCGTAGTCACAAAGTTGTTGCTGAATCCACAATACCTAGGAACAACAGCTACCAGCAGCCATATACTCTGCCTCACATGAAGACTGAGCAACACATGTCTGCTTCTTGCACTGCCATGATACTAATCTTCTTCCTAACAACTGACAACCTCCAGTCGTAGACTTTCTGTCATTGTTACAACCGCCAAAGTCCGAATCAGTATATGCAACAAAATCAAACGTTCCTCCTATTGGATACCATAGACCAAGCCCTTGGTTTCCCTTAAGATAACGTAGAATACGTTTTGCTGCAACCAAATGTGACTCTTTCGGACTAGCTTGAAATCTAGCGCAAAGCCAAACAGCGAACATAATATTTGGACGCGAAGCAGTCAGATACATCAATGAGCCAATAATAGCACGATAATAAGTTGCATCCACAAGTTCATCTTTCTGATCAAGAACAACTAAACCATGATTTTGCTGAATAAGAGTACCATATGTCTTGGACTCTAACATTTGAAACCTCTCCAAGATGTCATCGACATTAGACTGGTGAATAAAGAATCCATCTTTCCTTTGATCAACTTGCAGTCCGAGGAAAAATTGTAATTCTCCCATAGCACTCATTTCAAATTCATTTTTCATGCTCATTTCAAACTCCTTGCACATCTTTATATTAGATGAACCAAAAATGATATCATCCACGTAAACTTGTACAATTAGATAATCTCGCTTCTTCCACTTGATAAACAATGTGCTGTCTATCGATCCTCTTGTAAATCCATTTGTCAACAAATGTGTCGACAACTTTTCATACCATACTCTGGGTGCTTGATGCAATCCATAAAGAGTCTTATCCAAACGATATGCTCTTCTTGGATAATTCGGATCTTCAAACCCCGGTGGTTGGTGAACATACACTTCTTCTTTGACTTCACCGTATAAGAAGGCACTCTTAATGTCTAACTGATACACCTTTATACCTTTGAAACTTGCATAGGCTAAGAATAACCTTATAGCTTCAATCCTAGCAACTGGTTCAAAAGTTTCGTTATAGTCATATCCTTCTCGTTGTGCAAACCCCTGAACAACCAAACGTGCTTTATTTCTAGTAACGATCCCTTTGTCATCTCGTTTGCATTTATATACCCAACGAGTTCCAATCGGTTCTTTACCTCTAGGCACATCTACTAACTCCCAAACTCCAAGTTTTTCAAATTGAGCTAATTCTTCTTGCATAAGTTCAACCCAACATGGATCTTGAAGTGCTGCCTTAACATTATTAGGTTCTACTTGTGAAATGAAACCAGAATATAAACACTCAGTTATCAATCTAGTGTCTTTTACTTCACAAAACAAACTAGTCAGTTCCTTATTCAGCTGATTTCTAGTTCGAACAGGTTCTGTAGCATTACCAAGAATAGTTTCAACTGGATGATCCTTATTAATTCGATATTGAGGAACCGAATCAACATTCAGACTTTCTCATAAATTTGTTTTAATCTGAAACTCAGGAAAGCTAAAATCATCTTCCGATTCTTCAGAAATAGGATCATCATCAGGCAGTGAAACCTTTGACGGAGTAAGTGGAATAGTGTTCTCGGGTTCGTTATCATCTGAATCTGGTGTCTTATACTTTTCCTTACCACTTTCGTTAACATCAGTAGTAGACTGAACTTTGGTTGGAATAGTATCGACATTTCGAGTAGGCGGATATGTAGGAGTATTATCCATGTGATCTCTTAAAATAATCACATCATCAACTATCTCAGGATCTGAATAAGAATCAGGACCGTGTAGTGAACTAAACACACTATCGTAATCGAAGTTTTTGCCACTTCCAGAATGAATAGCGGGCTTATGACTGACAATCTTGACATTTGTTCCCAAATCAACTTTGCCGATCTGTTTATTGTAAACCCGTCGAATTGATGTTCCTGGTTTATAACCCATGAAAAATCCCTCTTCAACCTTTGGATCAAACTTTGACTGAGGTAGATATTTCAAGAAAGTACACGGGACACCAAATGGTTCAACATTCTGTAAATTCGGTTTCTTCTTATGTAAAAGTTCATAACATGTCTTATTATGACGCTTAACTACAGTAACCCTATTTAAAATCTGACAAGCTGTATTCACTGCCTTCGCCCAAAACATAGTAGGAAGCCCTGAATCTGCAAGCATAATTCTAGCTGTCTCGATTAGAGTCCTATTCTTTCTTTCAGCAACTCCATTCTGTTGTGGTTCATATGGAGAACTGTATTGATGTTGGATTCCTTTTGACAAACAAAAGACATCCATCACATTATTCTTGAATTCAGTTCCGTTGTCACTCCTGATTCTCTTAACACGAACTCCATAAATATTTTCAGTTTCAACAAAGAAATTTATCAAAATCTGCGGAGTTTCATCCTTCGATTTAAGAAAGAATACCCATGAGAATCTCGAGTAATCATCAGTAACCACCAAACAGTAATACATCCCACCGATATTTCTTACATTTATTGGACCAAATAAATCTATGTGAAGTAACTCGAAAGGATTGGCAATAGAATTTTCTTGTTTCGGTTTATGTGCAGACTTTTGCTGTTTACCTTTTAGACAAGTTACACATTTGTCTTCCATTCCAAACCGTTTCATGAGAACGCCGTCAACCAAACCATGTTTGACAATGTCATTCATCTTTCGGAAATTGATATGTCCCATTCTTCTATGCCATAATAAAGATTCAGATTCGTTTCCTTTTGTTAATAAGCAAACAGACTCCTTAGGATCATCAACACCTAACACAAGGCCATAGATGTCTCTCTTCCTAGGAGCTTTTAGCAGGATCCAGTCTTCAGGAATAACATATCCTGGTTTCAATATAAGTGCTTCTTTCTCAGTAAAATGGACATTGTTTCCCTTGTCACAAATCTGAGAAACACTTAATAAATTTTGTGCTAACTGTTCCACATAATTGAATTTCTCCAGCGTAATCTTCCCATTGACAGCATCACCTTGCCCCGAGATGTTGCCGCCCTTGGGACCTACGAAACTAACATATGAACCATTTACATCTTCGTAATTGGACAAAACATTCTTGTCCCCTGTCAAGTGCCGAGAGCATCCACTGTCAACATACCAAAGACTGATAGGCTTCCTTGGTTCTCCCTGCACATCAGACAATAAGATGGTTAGTTTCTGAAGGGAACCCAAACCTTTTGAGGTTTAGGTTTTTCGAATTCATCTCTAGTGATCAATTCGGTCCAATATCCATTGCTCTGTAAAGGAGCCTTGGATGAAGATGGTGTCATTGACTGTTTCTTAGGTGAAGTGAAACGAGTCTTAGAAGGTGAATTCCTTGGTGAGTGAGTACCAAATCTAGGTTGACTCCCTAATCGATCATAGAATTTAGACGAACTATTAATTGTAGAAGGAGGAGATCGATTTTGTTCAGCCATCTTCCTAGGTGAATAACTCCTTTGAGGTGTACAAGAACGACTCGGACTTACACTACTAGAAGTAGTGTTCTGTGAAGGTCCCTGTCGTTTTGGAGTCTTAGATCTACTGAAATAAATCCTTTGATCTGTAACTGTAGACTCACCATATGACACATTTTTAAGTAACTTAACATAATTTTGTGCATCTTTATTATCAGGATCTCCTTTTGCATACCTCTCATAATAATCTCTTTTATATGCACTCATAAATTGTGGTGAAGCTACTTGTTCAACTAATTTACCCTTTCCTTTAGTATTAGGAATATCACCAACATCCTTTGACTTGACTTGACTATTATTCTTAGGATTCTTGACCTTCTTATTTGGACATTCAATAGCTATATGACCTTTCTCACGACAAGTATAACACTTCTTTGCTTGTTTTTTTTCTAGATTGACCATATTCTATTTCAGGGATTAGTATACTCTCCTTCATTTCATTTATGGTATCAAGCGTCTGTATTGCTTCTTCCATAGTTCTTGCTTGTTTAAAAGGAGCATAATGTCTATCCTTATATGGAATTTGTTCAGCTAACCATTCTTCTTTATTTTCCACACACCAAACTTTATCAATTTTTGATTTAGGTTCAATCCTATTTATAGATACTTCTTTATCATAGAAAACTGTATCACAGTCTTTCAATATGTAGTAAACTACTTCATCTGGATTAAAATCTAATTTCGTTTGTTGGTGATCTCTTTGTAGAAGTAAATCAGAATCTTTAGTCATGTTACTTTCCTTCTTAAGAATAACATTTTCAGCAGTTAAACTAGTTAAATTTTCTTTCAATTTTAATACCTCAAGTTTCAAATCTGACACCATTTTACAAATGTCAACTATAGAAAACAAAGAACAAGATACCTTCTGATCTGCAGCCTTGCAATCTGCCATGTATGCAACAAAGTCTTCAGTTGTCATACTTCACGTATCACAAAGTTCTTCATTTATTCTTCAATGCTCTTCATAGAAATGTCATCAACAGGACTCGATCGCTCTTCCTTTTCTTCAGATGTTTTCACTGTTGTCACGGGTTCACTCTCAGATCTCACAGTCTCAGCAACATTACATACATTCTGCTTAACTATCTCAGATGCACTTTCTTCACTTGAGTATACAACATAATCAATTGTTGCAGCTACCTCATCATATAATTCCACCATGTAGGCATGATTCGAGGTATCATCGGATTGTGTATCCCATTGATAAGTACCATCCGGATTCTGAACAACAACAGCCTTTGACTCCGAAAATGGTGACGAAACTGGCTGTTGTGAAGTAGCAGGATATGTAATCATTGCTTGAGTTTTCTGATTACTTGGAGTAATACCGCCTTGATTGTAATTTTGACGACCAACAACGGTATTATCAATCCTCTTAGGTCGCTGACACTCTCTTGCAAAGTGACCAAATCCATCGCAATTATAACATTTCACCTTGGATTTGTCAAAGCCTTTAGTGCCATTACCTATAGGTCTCCCAGTTCTCTGAGTGAATCTTCTGACCTTAATAGTGAGCATAGCTAGTTGGCATTGTAGATCCATTTCTTCCAAATCATCAGGATCTATCTGATTGTAATCCTCATTAATTACTACAGGATCAGTAATCTTTCCTCCGATAAACTCTTCATTAGCATTACAAAAGGTTGAGTAAACACTCATTCTATCTTCTGCAGAACTCATACTCATTGGCATAGAGTGAAAAGATTGTACATTGCTCTTGACATTCGTATGTGCATTGTCATAAGCAACATATCCAGCAATACCTTCAGCATCTACCATTGGTGTAACTTCTGTACCACTTAGAAATGCATTATTCCCTGAGCTAGAACTTGCTAAATGAACAGACTTAGCATGATACAATGATGGATCTTGAGTGAAATCCGAGTGAGTATCTTTAATTCTTTTCTTCATATCTCTGTTCTTCAGCTTGGAAACTACATTTTCAAAGTCCCATGTACTATATTCTTGATCATCTTGAAGTTGATGAACATAATTAGTCCATGTCTTAGGTAATGAGTCCAAAAACTTATCGACTAGCTCAGTTTGAGGATAAACAACCTCAAAAGATAACAACTCAGTAGTCAAATGACTGAATCGAATAATAATCTCGTCAAGAGATTCTCCTTTCAGTCCATTGAAGGCTTCATACTGGCGCTTTAGAAGTTTGATACGATTCTTCTTCAAGGTTACATCGCCCTTACAATATCTTTCAAGAGCGTCCCATAAATCCTTTGAAGTAGTGTATTTTTTGAACAAGTGTACACTATCTTGAGGTAAGGCCATAGTAAGAGTGGACAAGGCCTTTCCCTCAATTGCATACCTTTTTCATTCTTCAATCGGCATACCAGCATAAGTATACCTACCGATCACTCCATTCTTCTCATACGAAGGCCAATCAAAACTTAAGTTATCACAAGCCACATGTCCATGTCAGTGAGACGAACGTAGTCTTCAAAACGTCTCTTCCACATCCAATAGTTTTCCATACGGAACAACTTTGGAGGTGTGTCTCTACGACCAACCTCATGATCGTGCATGATCATCTGACTGATAAGTAGGGCATTTGGTGAGTTTGCGGCAGCTGGTATGGTAGTCATTTCGAATCTTTTGAAATCAAATCAAACGAAATAAAACAAAAAGGATGCGTGGATGCAGTCACACGAGGATCGCACAAAGTGCACGTGACACGAAGTACACTTGTCACGAACTGTAGCACGAAGAGTAGTTCGTGCAGACATGGCATGAAGTAAACACGAAGTACTGGATGACGTAAGCACGAAGACGTAGTACACCGCGTGCTGATGTAAGCACAAAGTGACACGAAGAAGGTTATGAAAATGGTAAATAACACGAATTTCGAGTCGAATTTGCAATCAATAGCAAATCAAACGATCATACACCTTCTGGTAATCAACCTTAGGGCTCTGATACCACTTGTAAGGTACCCTATTGTTGCGTGGATCGTAATAAGATGTGATTCCTTATGTCAAGAGTGTGGAATCCTCTTGAGATAACTAGATTGCTATTGCCTTCCGTCGATTAATGAGCAATTAACCAACCCAGGGAGATGCACAAGGCTTGTGGTTCGTGTAGGAGATTACATGAAGGAACAATTAACCTTAATTCGTAGATTTACCAAACGATTAACTAAGATTCAAAATGATTAACCTAATTTCATAGATTAGGTCTTGTATTTATACTAGAAGATTATTGGGTTGTGTGGGCTTCGGCCTTAATTACGTATTAGGCCCGAAATAAGCATCAATCGATCTCCCTCGTGCTGACGTCAGCACGAGGTCAGTCCTACATCCTGATGACGTCAGCACGAGGTTCGACCCCTTGGTGCTTTGTTTGACTTCGTTTAGTGTACATAACATTCAATCACCGTTTAAGTGTTCTACAACACTTATAAACCTTGATTCTATATTCTTGTACCTGCAAAACAATATATAACACACAAACACAATATAAAACACAAACAGATATAATATTGAAGTTCAACTGTAATCATTAAATATCAACACAAGTTCTTATTTAAAGGATTACAAAAATAGTTCCTAAAACATAAAACGATAATCAAATCTATGTTGCGATTGTCACATCGAATCAGCATCTACAGTCTGGAATCTGAGCATTATTATATCCTGCTTCCCTTCTCTTTTGTTTCATTTCTTGTCCCCTGAACTTAGCAACTATTTCAGTTAGAGACATGCCGTCAAAATCTGCTTTCTCTTCAAAGTGGTAATACAGTGATTCCACATTTCTGGCAAAGAGCTCAAAAATTTCTCGACCTTTTCTTCCTCAGAGTACGTAACCTCAAATGCTTGCAACTCTACTAGCAAATGATAATATCGTGTAATTAGTTGATCTAAGTTTTCACTTCTTAACCCATTAAATACATTATACTGATGCTTTAGAAGGTCTTTTCTATTCTTTTTAAGTGTTTCATCCCCTTCACAATGATTTTTTAATGCTAACCAAAGTTCTTTAGTGTAATGTTTGTAATTGAGCTTAACTATGTGTTTTAGTGTGTGTTAATGGAGGTTGTGTGTGTGTTAGTGTATGTAGATGCCGAGAGATAAAAGTAAGAGTGTGTAAAGATTGGATAGCATGAAATGTGTTAAAGTTACAACTCAAAGCTATGGAGGGGGATATACTTCCTATACAAGTTTCACTAGTCCCCCTTCCATACTTATGAGAAATAGAAACAAGTACAAAATATTATAAATATACAAATCAACTACTAGAAATTATATTTTTAACAATCTCCCCTTAGTAGTGATTTGTCAAAAATGTATCCAAGATTCAACAGTCTTTAAGCTCGAGTCCTTGGTCTTTTCTCACGTGGATGTCAGAACCAGTTATCACCTTCAGGGACCACCATGCTTGCTTCATAGTCTCTAGGAGGAATGTTGTGTGGTCCCAAAATATTACTAGGTTCATACTTGTTTCAGCATCCTCCTCTTCTCCTCTCAATGTACTTGGATTTCGTAACATTCTTTGCCTCCCTTAACATTCTAATACTCTCTCTGAAACCCAGCCTCTTATCAATCTTGCTGATTACTTTATCAAGTAAAGCTTTCTTTTGATTTGACTCATCATCTTCGGATAAGCAAAACAACACATTCTTACAGAATTTCAGGGTTCCATCAGAGTAAGAAGCCAGGTCGCACATTTTAAGAAAGATCTTCTTTATCCTGCTGTTAAGAAATATTACACCAAGTGTTGGTTTTTCGAGAACATGACCAATATTCAACCTTTATATATCTTCCATGTAAAGACTTTGATATGGATACGGAACATTAATCTTCCTCTTAACCAACTCAAACCCAATATGAAAATCTTCCAATGATGCATGTAGAATGACGCTAGACATGTATCTCTTCACTGCATCAAAGGCAATAAGATCTTCATGATATCTTTGAATAGCATTCACATAGTGGTTGTAGAGGAAAATTAAGTCATCAACCGGTAGAAGTTTGAAATGAGCTTCATTAAATCTATAAATCAAGCCATTTTCTCTCTTGACATGAAAACAAGGTATAAATATGTGAGTCTTTCTTATCAGGATCACTCTAATTAGCACCACAATCTTGTACTTCCTCTGATCTTCAAGTATGCTTGGATTGTAGCTATCAGCAAGTTTAAGGAGAGATCTGTATTCTTCAACTTGTTTTGGATCCTTAAACTTGTACATAGCAGCAAATTCCGGTCTTCCCACTTTGACAACCTTAGTAGCTCCGCAGAAGATTGGAAATGCTCTTTCCTACAAGAATCTTGACTTGATTGTAGCTTGCTTTGGCTTAATACCAAGTGCAACCATTCTAGCTTGATCTCTGAGGAAGTACCCCCTATTCATGAAGTTTCATTGTTCTTCGGTTAGTTCTGTAGGGAAGTACTCGGTAAGTGGTTCTTGTTCAGAATTGATAGCTTCTCTTAACACTTGTTTAAATGTTGACTTTTTGAAATCTTGAGAAACTGCTTCTGGAGTTTTTCTCAGCTCATCAAACCCTTCAAAATCATTAAAAGAGTATTGCTTCGGAGTTGACACAGATGAAATTGTTGACTCTTCAGCTTCATTTCTTCCTGAAGTACCAGTGGTAAAATAATAAAGATCAGCGAATTCTTCAAACACTGGTTTATCAGTTGATTTTTGAGTCTCAACAAATTCCGAAACACTCAACACTATGTTGTCTTTAATTGCTTCTGCATCAGCCTCTCGTTCAACAAATTCTATTAGAGCCTCATCTACAATATCTTCATCAATAAATTCATTTTCTTCCTCCTCTCCTTCTATCTCTCCCATCCTAAATACATCTTCCAACCTTTTCCTTATTTCCTCCCTATATTCAGCATTTTCAATTTCTTCAACATTCAAACCAAGTCCTTTCTACATTTCATCAGATCTAGCCCTACACTTGGCTAATCTATCTAACTCAGCCTGATCATCCTCAACCACATCAACATTCCCACCTTCATTCCTTTCCCCCGTCTCTACATCAACATTTGTTTCTTCAACTCTTGCCGTATCTACATTGACTCGACAATCTCCTTGGTTCTCCCCCTCGGGATGATCATCGGAATCAGGATCATCCCGTCTGGTAGAAACCGAGGCCGGTCGGCAAGACTTAAGAGCAATTAATCTTAGCTCGAAAGCAGCAAGTTTGGCATCATATTCAGCCTTCTGAGTTTGTACTTGCTCTTTTAAAGCTTGAACTTGACGTGCATGCTCTAATTCTCAATCATATTTATGCTTTCACCTTCAGCCCTTAAGATATTTAGTAAATGATTGCATGTGTTGTCTTTGTCTTGTTGTTTAGAGGTTGATGAAGTATGTTGGGGGTGTTTGTGTTGTTTGATGTGGTGTTGGTGTTTGTAAAGATGGTGGAACCAACCCGGAGGTTGTTGGCACACTTGTGGTGTGACCTAAACCAGCTGAAACTGTTTCAGGATTTCCTGCAGATCCTTGGGGTAAACCCTCACCAGCAGTTTCAGATTCAATGGCTTCACAACTAGAATCAAGATGTGTCTTAGACTGTGATAAATCACTGTCCGGGAATGGAGCAGGGATGTTCGATGTTGGTTCAAGAATTGTTGACAATTGCGGTGGAGATAGAATTGGTTGAATGGGATAAGAAATAGAAGGAAGTGGTGTAGAAGGTGTTGTTGGTGTTGATTGTGATGGTGGTGGTGTTGTTTGAGAAGGTGAGATATTAGGTGTTTCAAATAATACTCTTTTAAGTTTTCTTTTTGGTTGCTCAACAGTCCCCTCTCCTCTATCCCCTCTTTTTCTTTTAGATATCCTAGGACCCTCACTTGGCAACCTATGCATAGTTGGGGTAGGAGTCTGTCGGCTTTCAGAGCCCAGAACTGTGTCTACTCACTCTCTATAACTCCTAAGATGGGGACTGTTAGCCGGTACAAGATTTAGCAAAAATGGTGGAATCGGAAAAGGTTTAGCATTATCACTCCCTGTGCCTCTGAGATTTGACTTATACATTGCAATGATACATTTGAAGGAGTCATCTAACTTGGGAATTACATCTGTTGAATCAAGAACATCTTCAATCAGCAATGTGAAGAATCTAATGTACAGGATGTATTTCTTGTCTTGCTTGTCTTTGGCTTTAACCACTTGTGCCATTTTCTCCCATACAATCTTGGCATAGTCACACTCTACATTGTGGGTGACTGCATAGTATAATGACAATGAATGTTTTGTCATAGCATCAATCCCTTTCTGAGAGGGCATCAAGCATGTATTCAAGACATTGTACATGGTGTGCCATAGAGTAGCAATATTCATCCTTTTGAAATCTCTCAAAGATTCCAACTCCCCTTCATATACTAAGGCTTGAATTGCTGCCAACATCTCCTCAATTGATGGCAGTTCTTCATATTCTTCTTGTTCCGAAAACCTTAAGATTGATCTGAACTATTATAGATTAAACTTGCACAGATAGTACTTTCCTTCATGTATACTGGAAGTAGTCTTCGGATTTCTTTCTCTTGTCAGCCTTTGTGTACACAATTGATTCCAATAAGTCGAAGACATACTTCTCTGGAACAATATCTCCATTAGTGAGAGCTATGTTCAATGGGTGATGATTCAGAATCTCAGTGATGATTGGGAATTTTGATGCAAATGGTATGTGAAAAGCTTGATTAGCTTTCATTTTCAATGAGGCACCTTCTGAAATAAAACCAAATTGACCAAAATTTGACCAGAAAAACAACTTTAGACATCACAAAAAAATACACAGTATAACTAATTAGACACATTATTTTCACAAACACAATGTTTCGTACATATATTAAGTATGAGACAACAGCGGTAGTACACAAAGGCGTTCAATACCTTGCTTCTCACCCTAATATATATATAAGAAAACATTACAAATTATAGAATCACATAAGTATTGAATGATAAGATAACAAAGGTAGTACACAAAGGCGTTCAATAGCTTGCTTCTTACCCTAATACTCATGAAACTATAAATGGACCCACATATAACACATTCACATTCAATAAAATAGACAAAGACAAGAGTTTTCAGACAATAAAGCAACATTGACAAAAATAGGTGTTTGCTGAGCTTACTGCTCGGCAGATAGTATAAAAGGAAAATGTTGCCCGGTAACATTACAAGTATGGAACATGGTTTTGGAACACATTTTGGGCAACTTGTAAGATTTGCCGAGCATAAACATTGGCAGACAGAAGGAATGTATATGAAGTTTATGATATGCCGAGGAAATACCTTGGCGTATAGAACAAATAGATTGTACTTCACTTTGAATATATGAAAAATCCTTTGATTAAACAACAAGAATGTTGTCAATTGATAAAGGATCATTTCAAGGAAAAATTGGTTTCAAGTCATTTTGATGTGATTTTAACTGTTTGCCGAGCAAAATGCTCTACAAATAGTATAAATTGAAAAATATGACTTAGAAACTTTTTCAAGGAAAAATGTGATTTGCCGAGCTCATTGCTTTGCAAATGGTTCAAATGACTTAGAAAAATTTTCATGTAAAATGTGTTGTTTGCCGAGCTTAAAGCTCTACAAACAGCTTCATTCAAGGAAAAACATGAGAATTATTTCAAGAAAATTACATTAAGTAATACAAGTACAAAGTTCTGCAAATAAGGTATATTGAAAAAGATTTATATTGATTTGCCGAGCAAAATGCTCTGCAAATGAGAACTTTGGTACTTTGGAAAAAAATTTCATGAAAAACTGGAAGTTGTTGAGTTCAAAGTTATGCATTCTTTTGAAATCCTTTGAATGGGTTGTGAGAAAGCAGTGGTTTGCCGAGCAAACACCTTGGCAATTGGCAATTATGTTATTTATTCCTTGTGAAAGTTAGAGGGTCAGGTTTAACACTTTTAAAGTATGTCGAGTAAAGAGCTCTGCATATAGTTGAAAAACACTTGATAGAAATTTATGAAAACACTTGTTTGTCGAGCAAACATCTCGGCATCATTTATTAAAGATGGATATTTACAAGTCCATAAATTATGAAGGTTTGAAGATGACCGTTTACACTTGTTAAGTATGCCAAGCTAAAACTTCGGCATTTAGAACAAATTCAAAGCATTTTCTAAAAATTACCCAAACCTTCAAAAACCAACCCAGAAATTTTAATCTGATGAGAAAAAGAACAGATTAAAAGGATAAACAACACTTATAAAGCCTAAACATGCATCTAAGTTCATCAACCAATACAGCAAAACATCACAGAACTCATAAAAAAATGATCAGTTCATATAGGCATTTAATCAAACAGTTGGTAATCAAATAAGAGACAAGGATTTCTACCTTTAAAACATGATGATTTGGTGATGAAAAGATATGAAATGGACTTAGAGATACTCGAAAAACAAAACCCTCTTAAGATACAACCCAAACAAAGCAACAAATTGATATACAAATTTAGATGAAAGTGATCGGATGAAGATGAGAGAAACAAAAAATTTGTTTTGAATTTGAACAACATTAAATGAGCCCCGCCTATTCTTTTTCCTTTTAAGCTCAAACTCGGGTCATGGGTTTCAGTATGACCCGCGTGTCTACCCAGATTATGACTAATGGGCTTTAAAAAAAAATTGGACTAGGGAAAACACTTTTGGGCTCATCTTCTTTTTGGGTATTAAAAAAAATTTGGGCTTTTAACAAAAAACTAAACAATAATAAAAAATATAAAATAAATGAAAAACATATATAAAAAAAATCTTTGTCTTTTTATCTTTTCTAATTTTGTATTTGATTTTCAAATTTTAGAACATAGACACACAAATGAAAGTAAAAATATAAACACAACATAACAAACAAAAACAACAAAGAAAAATATTTACATGCATTTGCATACTCCCCCTCGAATTAAGCATATAAGTGAAAAATTAATTTACAAACTCCTCTAAAATCATGCATTTTACCCTTTTTCTCCCCCTCAAACATTGCATGTAGTAACAAGTAAAACACATCAATGTTTGAAACAGAAAATGAACATAGAATACATAGCATGAAAGCAATTAAGTTTACAAATCAAGCATTCCAAGTTTAGTTTTTAGAAAATTGAATCTTTGCTCATCCAGTGGTTTAGTGAAAAGGTCTGCCAATTGGTAGTCAGTGGGGACAAAATAGAGTTTGATGTTACATTTCTCAACATGATCTTTAATAAAATGGTACCGAACATCTATGTTCTTGGTTTTAGTATGCTGAACAGGATTGCAGGATATTGCAATGACACTCTTGGAGTCACAGTAGATGGGAATTCTTTCAAACTGAAATCCATAATCAGTTAATTGTGTCTTCATCCATAGAACTTGTGAACAACAGTTAATTGCAGCAACATATTCGGCTTCTGCAGTAGATGTAGATACACAATTCTGCTTCTTTGAAGACCAACTTACCAACCTATCCCCTAAAAACTGTACAATTTCCGAAGTGCTCTTTCTATCCAACTTACAACCTGCATGGTCATCATCCGAGTATGTAACTAATTGAAAGCCGGTATCCTTTGGATACCACAAACCAAGGTTCACTGTGCCTTTAAGGTAACAGAAAATCCGTTTGACGGCCTGAAAATGACTCTCTTTGGGATTGGCCTGATACTTTGCAAACACACATGTGGAAAACATAATATCCGGGCGACTGGCAGTCAAATACATGAGTGACCCTATCATACTGCGATATTTCTTTTGATCAAAAGATTTACCATTTAAATCCGCATGAATTTTTGTTCGAGTTTCCATGGGTGTTCCAATTGGTTGACAATTTATCATATCAAACTTTTTCAACATGTCAAGGATATACTTATTTTGATAAATAAATGTACCATTGGACAACTGTTTGACTTGAAGACCAAGGAAAAAGTTTAATTCACCCATCATACTCATTTCAAACTTGCTAATCATCAGTGCAAAAAAATTCTTGCAGTACTTAGGGTTAGTCGACCCAAAAATTATGTCATCAACATATATCTGGATTAGAATAATGTCACTACTTTGTCTTTTAATGAACAAGGTAGTATCAGTTGAAGCTTTATTAAATCCAGATTTCAAGAGAAAAGCAGTGAGAGCGTCATACCATGCACTAGGAGCTTGTTTCAAACCATACAAGGGATTATCTAACATGTAGACATAATCTGGATGTGCAGAGTTCACAAAATCTTCTGGTTGATCAACATAGACTTCTTCTTTGAGAACTCCGTTCAAAAATGTTGTTTTGATATCCATCTGATACACAGTAAAGTTCTTGTAAGCAGCATAGGCAAGAAACATCTGTATTGCTTCAATTCGTGCAACAGGTGCAAACGTCTCATCATAATCGATTCCATCTTGTTGACAATATCCCTTTGCAACCAAACGTGCTTTGTTGCGTACAACAACTCCATTTTCATCCTTTTTTGTTCTTGAAGATCCTCTTTGTTTTGATTGGTTCTTTGTTCTTGTTAGGATTCAGAACCAATCTCCACACTTGAAGCCTCTCAAATTGATTGAGCTCTTCTTGCATAGCTTTCACCCAATCTGGACTACCGAGTGCTTCATTCACTGTTTTTGGCTCAACTATACTCAAGAAATTAACAAATATGCATTCATTCACTAATGTAGATCTTTTCTGTATTCCTGAATCTGGATTGCCAATTATCTGAGAAATCGGATGAGATCTAGTCCATTTGGTTGAATGAGAAAGAGGTTCTTGTGGATCATTTAATTCTTCAGTATCAATAAACGTCGGAGTGGTTCAACAAAGTCTTCACTGTTATAAACTTCTGGGTTAGTTGCAGGATTTGTCACTTGAGAAATATGAGTATGTTGACCTTGTAATTCAGAAGTGGCAGCATGAAGATGATATTCAGATGATGAAGAAGATATATCTGAATTGAGTGATGGTGATGACTCATCGTCTCCATTTGGTGCTGAAGAAGTATTCATGGTACTGGAAACTGCATTAGTATCTAAACCGGGTTCAGACATTCTTGGATGATTGTGGTAAAATTCTTCAAATAAAATATCCAAATCCTCTGTGGTTGAAGTACTGAATTGAGATTTGACATTGGATACAGTTATTGTTGCGGAAAGTTGTGGTCGATTAAGTTCGGGTCTTGAACTGTTTTGTTCAAGAACCATTCCAGAGAGTTCATCAAATCGAACATTCATACTCTCAACTATCTTCTTCGTTCGACGATTTTACACACGCTATGCAATCGATTCTCTTGAGTAACCAATAAAATATGCCTCATCACCTTTTGGTTCAAATTTACCCAAATTGTCTCGATCATTGAGAACATAACAAACACATCCAAAAATGTGTAAGAAGTTCACATTGGGTTTTCTTTTATTGATCACCTCATATGGAGTTTTGTCAAATCTCTTGTTGATAATGGACCTATTCTGAGTAAAACAAGCAGTAGCTACAGCTTCAGCCCAAAGATTTGGAGGTAGCTTTGAATATGCGAGCATTGTTCTAGCTGCTTCAACAAGAGTGCGATTTCGACGTTCAACTACTCCATTTTGTTGAGGTGTTCTTGTTGCAGAAAATTGATGAGTAATGCCTAGTGATTTAAAGAAAGAATCAATTGTTGCATTCTTGAATTTTGTGCCATTGTCGTAACGAACAATTCGAACTAAGGATTGAAGATTGACTTGGGTTTGTTTGATGAAATCAATGATTTCCTTTGGAGCATCACTTTTAGCATGAAGAAAGAAAACCTAAGTGTAACAAGAAAAATCATCAACAATCACAAGAATGTATCTTTTTCCATGAATGCTTTTGACTTTCATTGGTCCACACAAATCCATATGCAAAAGATGCAAAGGACCTTCGGTACTCAGATATTTCTTTCGTTTGTGAGATGCCTTCTTCATCTTGCCAATAGCACAAGCTGGACAAACATGTTCACTCTCGTACTTGTAGTCAGGAAGACCTTCAACAAGTTGTTTGTCTACTAAAGCATTGATAGTTTGAAAGTTAAGATGAGACAAACGACGATGCCACAACCATGAATTTTGTGCAGATGCTTTTGAGAGAAGGCAAATGTCAGAATCTAGATTTGGAACATTATTCAGATCAATGGTGAACAAATTATTATCCCTTGTTCCAGTGAGATTATCTACCCCGTCTGCGGTTTGAACTTTGCATTCGTATCATTTGAAAAGCCCTTGAAGATCATTGTCGCAGAATTGTCCAACACTAAAAAGATTGTGATAAGGTCCCCACATATGACGAGAACATCCCGAGTCAACATACCATACACAAATCAGATATTCCTGCAGAAACAAGTTATGATGTTAAGGTCCCCACATATACTGGGTCCTTTCGGGTGAGAGAGGGATATAAAATGCAAATACACATATATTAAAGTAACACAAACAAGAGCACACAAACATGAATTTATTCAAAGATAACAAGAAAAGCACACATAATTGTTTAAATTGGACATACGAATTACAGAAACAAACAAAGTTTAAACACAATATTTGATTCAAGCGGGAGTAGTTCTAGATGGATTGGCCCTATCTAATGAATTTGATCTACAAACAATCCACACTTGTTTGATTTGAGTTGAAATGCCATCAAGATTGATTTTTCTAGAAGCATGTAAAAATCTATCTTTAGAAATTCATTTACTGCTACTAGTTAAGCACATGTCACCTGAAACATGAACATTCTTTAAATTAGAAAACGAGTTTTTCTTTGAGTTCTTTCCAGGATTCTTCTTGATGGTTTCACTGCTCACTTGAGTTTTCTAATATTATTAGATGACACTCAACCATATTGATCTTTATATTTAGTAATCCCTGAGGTTGTGTCTCTAACTACCTTCAAAGTGGACTTAAAGGTTGTCCGAGGCTTCCTAGGAGTACTAGATGTTTTGTTAGTCTTTGGTTGTGTGTTACCTAATAATTCATTCTTCACCTTCTTTGAACACTTGTGAGCTTTCACAACTCTTGGTGACTCCGTTTCAGTTTTGACTTTAGTTGGTTTTGAGTCACCAGTGGTCTTGACTATTTGAAAAACTTTTGTGACTTTTGGTTTTGTCTTCTTACCTTGTTGGGTATGTGCTGAAGAGTATGATTTTGGATTCTTTCTCTCAGCAAAAGCAGTTTTGTTTTGCTTTATCTCAAAGAGTTTTTCAAAGTCAGGAGTGAATTTATGATTTCCATCCATAAAATCATTGAATTGCTGAGATTCTGTTTCCAATTTCACACTCGTTTCAGTCAAATTTGTCGGACTTGAACTTTGCTTTAATGATTGTGATGCTTTTTCTTTGTCCAAAAATGATTGAAGTTTTAATTTTGTCAAAGTTAGTTCCACTTTAACTTTATTTAATCCCTCAACCACTTTTATTCGTTGATCCTTTTCCTTTTCAAACTTTTTGATCGCATCATAAAATTCATTAAAGTAAGTTTGACTGTCCTCTGAAAACTTAGGAATTGATGTATCAAAATAAATATCAGTTGGATCAACAGAATCAGCATCACATTCATCCTGAGCACAGTCAGTTTGAACAGAAACATTCACAACTTCAAGATCAGTTTGAACAGATGCATTCAAAATTTCACAGATAGAACAAGTAGACTAATTTGAAGTTTTAAAGTTTTCAGAATTATTTTGCTCAGATTCATTCATGATTTCACCCCGGTTGGTCACAGATTGAAGTATTTGTCATTGATGGGTTTCTTTTATTATCACAGTGATTTTGAGCCTTCAGACTTTCTATGAGTGCATGTTTTTTTATCAAGAGACTTTTTTAAATCATCAATTTCTTTTTCCAAAACACTTGTGGTATATAAGGTCTGACAATTTCAGGTTTTGGAAATGAAGTTGAATCATCCAAAGGTTTTTCCTTAAAACACTCAAGTATTTCAGGAACCTCTACCTCATGATTATCTTTATTACTTTGACACACAGGGCGACTTAAAAAGTTAAATGACTCATCAATTAATTCATAATTGAAGTAAACATTTGCACCCATCTTTAGAAAATCATCTTCCTCAACATCACCATGACTTGGTCTCACAAATTGATTGGTCATCCCACTTTTCATATGAGATTTTTATACAGTGAAGGAACCTCTTCTTGTGCTTTGAGCAAATGTTCTGGATTGACATATCCTAACCCTGAGTTGAATTGAGTTTTTGAATTTCTTGGCCTATTCAAATAGATATGTTGATAAGTTCGATTTACCTTATACAACATTTCTTGATAAAAATCTATTTCAGTTTTGTGTTCTTCATTTGTCTTTTCAAGTTGTTGGTAAAGAGAATCTTTTATAGAACAATCATATTTTAGGTTAGAAATTTGATCTTCCAATTCTTTCAACCCAGGGGTAGACTCATTCAAATTGATATTTAATGACACTATGTCCTCTGCCAAAGCATTTGCCCGAAGTATCTTGTTTAATTCAAGAACTTTGGTTTCAAGTTTTTGTTTTTCAAGATGAAGCTTGGAATTTGGAGTAAAAGTGACTGCAACTTTTTCAGATTTCAAATTGTCAAATTCCTTTAGACGAAGATCAAACTTAACTTAAAAATTGAGTAAAATTTGGTCTTTTTCTTTCAAATCATTGTTTATTTTTGAAATCTCTTTGTTTTCCTTTTTACCTTCTTGAATAGCTGCTTCACTTTTATCCATGTAAAAACCTAAAAGTTTCTTGGGAATTGTGATTACCTCATCATCCTCTTCAGTAGAATCTGCAGCTTCATCATCTAGCTCCTTTGACTTCTTGATCTTTGTCATGAAGCAGACATTTGCTGCTAGTTCATCAGTCTCATCATCAGTGAGATGAAGCCACTTGTCATCTTCAGCTGAAAGGGCAATTCCACTTTCTTCTTGCTTTGCCAACATGATTTTGTACTTGTAGTACTCCGAATTCTTTTTTCGAGGTTTGGTACACTCTGTGGCAAATGGCCATTTGCGTGTTCTGAAACACGCAGGGCCATGCATGTTTCCAAGCCCAAGGCCCATTACGGTTTTTGCCTGTTTGCGCGTTTCTATGGTCATTGCATACTTTTGCTTGTTTCCACATAAACTCTCAAACCATTTGAGAGTTCTTGAGAACAAGCGTATTTTTGCTTGTTTCTCAGAAACTCTGAAATGACCATTTGAGTGTTCTTACTTTGAACAAGAAAATCTTTTGCTTGTTCCTAAGAACCCTCAAATAACACTTAGGATATATTGAGCAAATGTCTTTACTGCTGTCAAGACGCAGAACAGACATTGTACTCTGAGTTAATGTCTTTACTGCTGTCAAGACGCGGAACCGACATTAACTCAACTAATGTTTTAACTGCTCTAAATATACGCAGAACTAGCATTAGCCTTCGACAGCATTTCAACTGCTGTAAATACACATAAACAATGTCGTCTATATTACCTATTGGAAGTGTGTATATAAGATAATGTTTATACTGCTGTAAATACGCAGAAACACAATTATCTTAACTTCCTTCTAGAAGTACATTAAGTTAATATCTCAACTGCTGTTAATACGCAGAAACGATAATAACTTAAAGACTCTTTATATGTTATGTCTAAAACCTGCAAAATACAAATAATAAACAAACATATAAACATAAGTTGGATCCCAATTGGCTCAACAAAATATGCCAGGGTAATATTAAGACAAACAGTAATTACAAGATAATTACAAGACTTGAACATATACACAAATATATACTTCACATATCTAGAATGCTCATGTCACTAAGAATCATGCACTAACATAATTTCCGAACACCAAGGCCCCCCTCTTCCTTTGGAAGACAAACAATATCCCATGCCACTTTAGCTTTACCTTTCTTCAACGTGCCCTTCCATAAAAACCCTCTCATAATTTGCTCAATATCAAGAATAACCCGATAAGGCAATATAAACACTGAGGACCAATACACATGCATAGAAGACAGAACCGAATTGATAAGCTGCACACGACCAGTAGAAGATAAGAATTTATTCTTCCAATCATCCACTCGATTATGTACCTTTTCAATAAGTATCCTACAATCCTGCAACATCAATCTAGAAGAGACCAACGAAACCCCTAAATATTTAACCGGTAATAGCCCTTCCTCAAATGGTAGCACATCAAGTATAGCTAACTTTACATGATTAAGTACATTACAAAAGAAAGCCGTACTTTTAGGGATACTCGGTGTTAAGCCCGAAACTATCTTAAATTCATCAAGGGAATCCATAACAATCTTTTTCGACTCGACATCCCCTTATAAGAATAAGAATCCGAATGAGGATGAATTTTATCACAATGAGGATGAAAATGAAAAGAGTCCGAATTTCTAACATTTCGATGAATCGTCAGAGTAAAAGGTAAGGAGATAGAGGATCCCCTTGTCTTAAACCCCTCTGACCATAAAACCATGCAAATTACCATTGATACTAAGAGAGTGGGAAGTGGTAGACACAGATTCCATTATCCAATGAATCATTCGAGCATGAAATCCAAAGCCGACCAAAATGTCATAAAGAAAACCCCAATCAACCGTATCGTAAGATTTTTGAAGGTCAACTTTAAAAGCAGCTCGTGGAGGTCCTCTATCCCAATGGTAATTATGCATCAATTCCTGAGTCAGAAGGATATTATCCGAAATCCTTCTACCAGGAACAAAAGCTAATTGATTAATACTAATCAAATCATCAAGACATCCCTTTAACCTATTCGGCAAGATCTTGGTAATACATTTCAGGATAATATTACACAAAGAGATGGGCCGGTAATCATTAATGCGAGAAGGTGAATCAACTTTCGGAATAAGAGAAATAACCGTATGATTTAGTTCCTTGAGAAGCCGACCACTAACAAAGAAACTCGAACAACCTTAATGACATCCGATTCCACAATATCCCAAGCCCCTTTAAAGAAAGTTGCCGAAAAACCATCCAGACCTGGAGACTTATCATCCCCCATAGAAAAAATGGCTTCCTTTATTTCCAAATCAGAAACATCATCCACCATTGCTAAAGCCTTTTCCTCATCAAGTCTATTAATAAAAAGATCCCCAGAATTAAGAACAGAAACCGAACCTGGTTGGCCAAGAAAACCAACATAATGAGCCTCAAAAGCATTAGCCGCATCATCTCCATCATGTTGATTACCCTGCGGGTCAAGTATCATATCAATTCTATTCCTTACGGCCCAAGACTTAACTACCTTGTGAAAATAAGCAGAATTCAAATCTCCCACATTGAGCCAATCAACCTTTGCCTTTTGTTTGAGAAACCTTTCTTCTTCGAGCAAAGCCTCAGTAAAGGCACTTAAATGAACCGCATGTTCCTCATTTAAAAGAGCATTGCGAGGTTCCTTATCTAAAGCTAATTGCACCTTATCAAGCTCCTGATGCAAAACAACAACCTTGTCATGTACATTACTGTAGTTACGTATCAGCTTACGAAGTGGTTTCTTAGTAGCCTTAAGTTTTCGAACCAAGCAGTACATAGCATGCCCCGGCACTTCCAATTTCCAAGCTTCAGCAACAACATCTTTAAACTTTGTATTATACACTAGAAGATAAGAAAACTTAAAAGGTTTAGGTTTATACTTGACAATATCAGCAATACGAAGCACTGCTAGTGTATGATCTGAAATCAGCAAGAGTGCTTGCCCCTGTATCACCACCCGTTACCTTATCTGAAACATGTTCATCATATATGTTTTCCACCTCATCATCTGAATCAGACACACTAAAAGCCTTATTAAATTTCTGGATGAGATCCAATCCATCCAAGTCTCGACCTGGGGCCGAAGAAGAAAGCCCACCATCTTCCCCACCCAAATCATCACCTAAAACAGAAAATGGGTTGCTAGTGCTAACAAGAGGGTTACTTGCCTTCTTATGTGAACTACTACTAGCCTCTGAATTAATCAACGGCAATTTAGCACTACCAACAGGTTGTATAACGCGATAAAATAATTTTTGGTTTAGGTTTATTTAGTTTAACACCCTCAATTCGTCTCTCCTGTTGAACAGCCTTTCCTTTTTTCCTTCTCCTTGAAACTTGAATGAATGCCTCATCTATAGACTTCTCGACTTGATTAGTATTACTAGACTTCTCGACTTAAATAGTCTTGCTAGGTAATTTAGGGCATTGATCACTTTCATGATTAAACACCTTGCATGTAGCGCAACGAGGCGGTTTCCATTGATACTCAATTTTAATAACTTGTTTCGAAAAACCATCTCCAACCAAATTAGGGATTCCAGCAATCAATTCTGATTTAATATCATTTTCAGCATCCAACTCGATAAGTGCCATTGCATAACTACTACGTCCCCATGATTCAGTACACATCGAGGTTGTATAAGCATCCAAAGCCACTGGTCTTCCAATCTTGGTCGCCAACATGCTAAGTCCATCTTCATTAAATATTACAAGTGATACATTATGTAATTTGATCCATATAGGCACTTTTTTAACATCTGACATACTAAAATTAGTCGTCCTTTCTTTTAGGAAAAGTGGCATTGAACGGATTAACCAAGGTCCTAATTCCAACACTTTATCCATCCCCGATTTCTCCTAAAATTTAAAGTAAAGGAGTCCTGATGAATTCATCATAACACGCTGAAACCCATATTTAGCCCAAGCATTCTTTACATAGTTTTCAACAACGGGATAAGCAAGTCGTTTTCCAAGAAAAAACCCAATCAAGGTATTAGCATATTTGCTATAAGCTGAAATAATAGTCTCTTTTGGAATAAGCAAATCAATACCCTCAATATTCGAGTCTACCCATAAAGATCGAAAATTAACCTTCTTCTTGGTGATAGGCTCAGATTGCACAGCCTTAAAATACGAGAAAGGCTTCTCCCGATCAGCCCCATCAGGCAATTTACTTACTTCAGCATCCTTTTATCTTCCATGCTCACAGCAAATTCCACATGTTTTTTACCTTTATCAGATTTATCCTCTTCCAAACCATCCTTTTTAGCATCTTTCGGTGTCAAAATTGACGTCTCATTCTTATCAGCTAAAGGCGTTAGGGGGGGATAACCATGCATTAGATAATCCTTTCCCTCATCATCTCCAAAATTGAGTGGAGCAATGAAATCCCCAAGGTTCGTATTTTGCTCATCATTAAATTCAGAATTAGGGTTTAAATTTGCCAATCCATCACCTTAATTCGAACCGGAATCTGCCTTTTTCAAGACTCTTGGAACTTCCGTATTGTTCAGCCGGTAACCATACTCATCGAGTCCAACGGACTGTACCTCCTTTACAGTTGCATGGGGAGTATAATTCATTCCTTCATTAGGATTTGGGACTGTCTCCTCATTCTCAATCTGCTGACCCTCCTTCAATTGCCCATCACAAGGAACACGATTAGTGGAATTACCACCACCTGTGCTCTTGGATTTCGATGGATTCGAATTCTTTTTCTTTTTATTTGAACCCATGTTAAGTGTTCTTTCTTTTATCCTGTTAAAACGTTCTTGAACTGCATCAATGTTGTAAATACTATCTCTTTTCATACAATAGACAAGAACAAGGAAAACAAATCAACCAATGACCAAGAAAACCACCAATCTAAACAAACCAGCACAAAACCCTAACCCTAGAAAACCCTAAATTGTAAATCAATCACCTTAATCCCTTAACAAGTCCGGACTAATCTAGCTAAACTACACAAGGTAGCCGCGATTACAGACCAGGTAAGAAATCAGGAAAAAGAAATAACAAACTAGGGCTTGAACGAAAATGAAACAGAAAAAACCCTAAACTACGTGAAACCTAACCTAAAAATAGTAAATCGAAAATGATCAGATCACCAAAAGAGATACAATGATCACAAATGATTACCATAATCAGTTAGAAGGACACGAAATTAGAGTAGAGAAAAGAGGAAGAAAAAAAAAAACAGGTTTCATGATCGCCATATAGGGAGAGAGAAATAGGGTCTTTCTATGTGATACTGTTTTTACATCCACTGAAATTGATTTTGAGAAAATAGATCATGACAAGATTGATAAAGTTTGAAATAAGGATGAATCTACATCTAGTGGAATTACCTTAACCCCATTCTCGACTCAACCAAAGATTCAAAATAAAGTACAGTCTTCAAATGAGAATGAGTCAAAAGGTTTGTCAAAAGAAGAGTCAGCCAGAATTCAGCTAAAAGAGTGTTTAGGCGTGACTTCTGCAGAGTCTGATGTTAAAGCTAGAAAAATTGAGGGCAAGTAGATCATGTTTTTATTGTTATGAAGTGGGACACGTATATAGCTGTTGTCCGAATAGGAAGAGACGTTGTCTAGAGAAGGGTGTCTCCTCTACAGCATCTAGTGATTCTGAGGTTGCTGCTCATAACAATGGATTTAAGACCCCTAAACGACAGGGACAGTCACAAAATGCTACTATTAGTAGGCATGGAAGTGGAAGTCCAAGTCGACCTTGTACACCTCAGAGGAGTAATTCACCTAGGAATAAGAATGCTCAAAAGAATCGGTCACCCACTCCTAGAAATGAAAATGCTTCTAAATTTTATGATCGATTAGGAAGTCAACCTAGGTTTGGTTCTCATTCGCCTAAAAATTCTCCTCCTAAGGCATGTTTCATTTCACCAAATAGGAAACAGCCCGTGACACCATCTTCATCCAAGGCTCCATCAAAGAGCAATGGATATTGGACCGAATTAATTATGAGAGATGAGTTCGGTAATCCTAAACCTCAGAAGGTTTGGCTACCCTTCAGAAACTAATTTATTTTGTAATATATGTGCAGGGAGAACCAAGGAAGCCTATCAGTCTTTGGTATGTTGACAGTGGATACTCTCGGCACATGACAAAGGACAAGAAATTGTTTTCCAAATATGAAGATATTATTGGTTCTAATGTTAGTTTCGCAGGTCCCAATGACAGTAACATCTCAGGCCAAGGTGATGTTGTCAATGGGAAAATTACATTGGAAAAAGTCAATTATGTGAAACAATTATCTCATAATCTGATGAGTGTTTCTTAGATTTGTGACAAGGGTAATCATGTCCATTTTAGTGAGAAGGAAGCACTTATTTTGAAACCGGGATATGTTATTCCTAAAGACTGGATCCGACTGAAAGCTCCTAGGAAGAAAGACATCTATGGCCTTATATTAGGTGTTGACAACTCGAAGGAGCCAATTTGTTTGTTAACTAAAGCAAGTGAATCTGTTTTTTTGTTATGGCATAGAAGAATTGGACATATTCATTTCCAAAAGATGAATGAAATTGTAAAACATGGTTTGGTTAGAGGTGTTCCAGTGAAAAGGTTTGAAATGGAACACAAATGTGTACCTTGTTTGAAAGGTAAGCAGCAAAAGTCTTCAGATAAACCAATGCAAGAAAATTATATTGTCAGTCCATTTGAGTTACTTCACATGGATTTATTTGGTCTTGTGAATGTAAGAAGTATAGGTGGGATGTATTACTATTTGGTGGTTACTTATGATTACTCTAGATTCTCTTGGGAATAAAACGTTGGAAGTCTTTTGCTTATCCAAAGGAATCCAACATCAATTAAGTGCACCGTATGAACCACAACAAAATGAAGTTGCTGAAAGAAAGAATAGGACTCTAATTGAGACTGCCAGAACAATTCTTGCTGATTTAGGGCTCCCTACTATGTTTTGGGGGGAGGCAGTTGTTTCGGTCAAAAATTACCTAAGATAATTTTAGAAAGGGTTTTAGACAACTCAAGAACCGAAGATTTATAAATGGGGTTTGATGTTCAAGGATCTTCAATTTGAAGTTTTCTTAACAAAAGTTACTAAACTATGAGTTTAGGTTTAAAGAGAGTTTTAAGAAGATCTTTGATATGGAAATACTTTGAGTAATTAAGAAAATGGTTGAAGATAATGTAAATTAATGTAAATTAAAGCTAACATCTTAAAGCAATGCGATAAAGAAATGCGATAAAGAATAATGACACCAGAATTTTGTTGACGAGGAAAAACCCTTGATCCAATTAAGTGATCTTAGGTAAAAAAAACCCGGGAGGATGCAATCGACCCTTCCTTAGTTGTTTTATTATTATTTTTATCGATTACAATACAATGAAAGTGAGAGTGGATTGATCGAGCTAACAAAAGTAAGAATGCAGTGATTAGGTGTGTGTGAATACAAGTGTAAGCAGATCTCTAATTTCGATCAATCACCCGTTATTTATAATGCAAAAATCAAACTAACTTCCCGAAATATCCGGGATCTTCTGTGTGAACTCTCTCAACGTGTTGAATTTGAAAAATAGACGTTGAGTCTTCCTTGACACGTTTATTCTTCAAGTCAGTTGCGATTTTCTTTGGATTGCTTGTTTACTCTTTCGCTGAATAAATGTTGACATATTTTCGACCGTTGGAGATGTTTCGAACATCCTAGATCTTGATGTTGAACTCAGGATCCTGCAAAGTACGAAAAGTATTATCATGTACAACAGAAACTTAATTTAGCAATGTTCTTGGTCAAGAACCTAATTATAGAAAATCTGCCCCAAACAGTAGTGAATACAACATGTCATATTTTAAATAGGGTTTCAGTTGTTAAGCGTCTTAATAAGAGATGTTATGAGCTTCTACATATGAAGAAACCACATTTACAGAATGTCGAACCATTTGGTGTACCGTGTACTTTCTTGAAATATCTTACTCGGTCAAAGTTTTATCCAAAGGTTTAAGAGGGATTTTTCATGGGTTATAAACGGGGTACTTCAATTCGACGGGTTTACAACAAACAAACCGGCAAAGTTGACTTGGGTACTAATGTCAAGATTGTCAGTCATAAGCCCGCTATACATTCTGGAACTGGCAAGAACTTCGATTATGAAAGTGTGTTTCGTTCTTTACACGGTCCTGCTTCTGATCCCGACATAGTTGATGATGTGATCATTTTAATAGATCATATGGATAATGTTTCAACTCCTACATCTCATCCTACTTAGAATGTTGATACTACTCCAACCAAAGTTCAGTCTCCTACTGTTATTGGTGAAAGTAGTAAGTTCAAGGATAAGACATCAGATTCAGATGTTTTTGAACCCGAGAACACTATTCAAAGATTCTGATGAGTCGGAAGATGATTTCCATTACCTGATGATGATCCTATTTCTGATGAGTCGGAAGATGATTTCAGTTCGCCTGAATTGCATACTCAATCGAATTAGGGTAGCAACTTGAATGTTGATTCGGCTCCTCAATATAAAATTAACAAGGCTCATCCAGTTGAGAATATTCTTGGTGATGCTTCAAAGCCTGTTCGAACTAGAAATCAATTAAATAAGGAGATGACTAGTTTGCTTTGTGAAGTGAAGGACTCAGTATTAATAACTGGGTGTTTGTATTCTGGTTTCATTTCACAAGAAGAACCTAAGAATGTTAAGGTGGCTCTACAAGATCCTTTTTAGGTTGAAGCTATGCAAGAAGAATTAGCTCAATTTGAAAAACTTGGAGTATGGGAGTTAGTAGATGTGGCTAGAGGTAAAGAACCGATTGGAACTCGTTGGGTATTTAAATGCAAACGAGATGACAAAAGGATTGTTACAAGGAATAAGGCACGCTTAGTTGTTCAGGGGTTTGCACAACGGGAAGGATATGACTATAACGAAACTTTTACGCCAGTTGCCCGGATTGAAGCTATAAGGCTATTTTTATCCTATGCAAGCTTTAAAGGTATAAAGGTGTATCAGTTGGACGGTAAGAGTGCCTTGTATGGAGAAGCTAAAAAAAAGTTTATGTTCACCAACCACCGGGGTTTGAAGATCCTAATTATCCAATAAGAGCATATAGACTTGATAAGGCTCTTTATAGATTGCATCAAGCACCCAGAGTGTGGTAAGAAAAGTTGTCGACACATTTGTTGACAAATGGTTTTACAAGAGGTTCGATAGACAACACGTTGTTTATCAAATGGTGGAAGCGAGATTACTTGATTGTACAAGTTTATGTGGATGATATCATTTTTGGTTCATCTAACACTAAGATGTGCAAAGAATTTGAAATGAGCATGAAAAAGCAGTTTGAAATGAGTGTTACGGGGGAACTTTAATTCTTCCTCAGACTACAGGTTGATCAAAGGAAAGATGGATTTTTCATTCACCAGTCTAAGTATGTCGATGATATCTTAGAGAGGATTCAAATATTAGAATCCAAGACATATGGTACTCCTATTCAGCAAAATCATGGTTTAGGAGTTCTTGATCTGAAAGATACGCTTGTTGATACAACTTATTATCGTGCTATTAGTGGCTCGTTAATGTATTTGACAGGTTCGCGTCCAGATATTATGTTTGTTGTTTATCTCAGTGCTAGATTCCAAGCTAGTCCGAAAGAGTCACATTTAGTTGCAGCAAAGCGTATCCTACGCTATTTAAAGGGTAACCAAGGGCTTGGTCTATGGTATCCTTTGGAGGAACGTTTGATTTTGTTGCATATACTGATTCGGATTTTGGCGGTTGTAACAATGACAAGAAGTCTACGACTGGAGGTTGTCATTTCTTAGGTGGGAGATTAGTATCGTGGCAGTGTAAGAAGTAGACATGTGTTGCTCAGTGTTCGTGTGAAGCAGAGTATATGGCTGCAGGTAGTTGTTGTTCCCAGGTATTGTGGATTCAGCAACAACTTCGTGACTACGGTATGGATTTTATTGACACACCTATTAGAATAGACGATAAGTCAGCTATAGATATTACAAATAACCCTGTCATGCATAAAGTCACCAAGCATATTGATATTGGACATCATTTCTTGCGTGATTGTGCCCAAAAGAAATTAATTCATTTGGAGAATGTTATAACTGACGATAATCTAGCTGATTTGTATACTAAAGCATTTGATAAGACTTGCTTTGAGAAGCTGATTCTTCTCAATGGTATTAAGAATACTGATTCATATTAGATCTCTCAAAGAACTATTTTTGTATATTTATTAGTGTTTTAGTTATCTATAAATAGCTAGAGTCATAAAAATACAAAAAAGAGTGTCTAGTTTAAGTCAGTATATAATTAGTGTCATAAAAATGTGAAAAATCAGAAAATCAAAATAAATAAGATAGAAATTTAAGTTAATGCTTTAAGTCGATTAGAAGTGAGGATACTTAGCTTTTAAGCCTGCTTAATCGTAATATAACTATTTAGTTCAGACAATGTGATATATAAATCATGAGCATGAAAGGAAATGTGATATTGTTATTTTGTTTATGCAAATGAAATATATAAATTAAGGGGCTATTGTGGTCTTTGAGATTCAGACAAGTATGTCCTCGGGGTGTTTTTGTATACCTAGTCTACCTAAAGCTTCCAACTTGGGATAGGTTATCACAAAGTTCGCTACATGGGTCTCATAGAAAATTACGGGTTATTTATAAATAATGAAATGCAAAAGCATATTAAGTTATATCACAAGATATTAAATGTTGTAATCTAAAAAGTGTCTCTTTTTTTGGGTATAAGGGGCAATTTACCCCCGGTAACTTTTATAACAACCCAAATTCAATGAAGTACAAGTAGTGTGACAAAATATCACACTAGTTCATATATAGGACACACCCCATATATGTAACAAAGAAAAACATCCAAATACACCACAATAACTAGTCTATCTAAAACTAGATAGACAAAATAACTCGACATAAAAGAAAATTAAGTAAACCTCTTGAATAAGCTTTCACCATGCACCTCCCATCGATCAAGAAGAGAAGAAACACAATCTGTCTTCTTAAATGTCAATCCCATTAGCTTCGACCGGACCGTATGTAGAATTTCCTTGCACAGTATATCAGGTGGACGACTCTGATTTCCAAACATTCTATTGTTCCTTTCCTGCCACATAACGTAAGCCACTGCTGCCACAAGAAGCCTCCGAATAACATTGATCGGCAACTTTGAGGAGGCATGCTGCAGAAGAACATCGATGACCTGTTGCCAAACCAGGGGGACAGTATGCAAGTCAGCCAAATCACGAACCATAAACCAAACCTGAGTGGAAAACAAGCACTCGAAAAACAGATGGGAATGCGAGTCAAAATCAGCAGTACATAGTGAACAACACATCATATCCATAGTCTTTCTTCGAGGCGGTACCCATGATAAAATGACATCCTGCGTTAGAAGCTTATTTCTCATAATAAGCCACATATTAAATGCGTGTCGGGGAATACACTGGGCATTCCAAATGAGTTTATACCATGGAACAAGCTTCTCTTTACTGCGAATTGAGTCCCAAGCAGTAGAAGAAGAGTAGGTACACTCATTATGATCCACACCTTTCCATACCAAAGTATCCTGCTTATTCGGTTCAAGCTGTAAAACATGTATATTAGTTAAAACGGGGAAGAGATCATACCAAGCATCCGGCCACAACCACACCCCATTCGAAATAATATCAGCAATTGAAGCATTGAGCGAGAAACCAGCCATACGAATATCCCTAGGTGACACCAGATTACAGATAGGACATATATCAGCCCATCGATCAAACCAAGCAGAGGTGTTTACACCATTACCAACCTTAGACCAAATATGACTCCGAATAGAAGGCCTTAACTGTAGTAATTTCCTCCACCCCCAAGAGCAGTTATTCGGAACAGGAATATCCCAAAAACTACATCCCTTCAACTTATTATCATAATTCCAAGAGACCCATAATGACTCCCGTTTCGTGAGAATACTCTACGCATGAGAAGTCATTAGAGCTTTATTCATCTCATTAATCCTACGAATACCCAAGCCTCCTTCACATTTCGGAACACAAATAGCTTTCCAGGAGACTTTAGCTTTACCTCGAATCATAGGACCTTGACACCAAAGGAAACCCCTCATTAATTTCTCCAAATCCTTGATGACTCTGGCTGGTAAAACGAAAACGGAAGACCAATAAATATGCAAAGATGACAATACCGAATCTAAAAAGTGTCTCATGGTTTATTTAAGGATGTTTTTGAATATATATTGAATTTATGTTATCTTAGTGCTTGTGTCGATTATGGAAATATATCTCAATGTGGGTAACATAAGTTCGCAAACTGAAATGTGGCGTGAGTAACTTACTAAGTTACATGGTGACTGTCCTTGGCTCAAGTAATACGAAAGTGTCACAACCAAAGGAAGCTGGAAGTACCAAGTGTTTAAGAGGACAAACATACCGGTAATCGTGGTTGGGTCACTGTTCATAACGAACAATGAGAGAATTATTTCTCACTCGCAGGCTTATATAATTACTAATCTGATCGAATCTGCATAAACTGAAAAAAAAAAATTTTCGGTAAAAAGGCTGTCACCCCTGGTAAGAATTTTATTAATAACAATGAAGTTCAGGCAATCCAACAAAGTTCTGAATTGGCTATTACATACTCATGTACAAAAAAAACCTTGTACAACTCAAAATAAAAACTCGCAGCTAAACAATGCCCTTATACATGACAACCTAACATCTAGATAAATGATGAATGGAGGTTAAGGTTCCTTAATTAAAGAAACCGGAAGATCCCAAGCTGCCAAAGTGTAGCAACACGATTTTATCATTTGAATTCACATCAACAATGGCGTTTGGTTAGTGTGTGTGTTCTTGGTGTTTGTGTGTGTTTTGAGAGAGAATTTGGATCAAGAGTGTGTTATTCAGGTGTTAAGTGTTGAGTGTTGTTCAAAAGTTATGATTTCTAAGGAATTGAGGGCTATTTATAGTCTAAACAAACTAACTATGCTAATAATCACAATTAGCCCCTCAACCTTAGAAATCATCAACTCATGACTTAATCAACAAGTAAGTCCATAACTTAAATTACAATGTATCACTACTTTTGGATTTCTAACATTCTCCCCCTTAGTGATATATTGTAAGGTCTGAAGTACGTGTTGTTTTGTCTTGTAGGACTGAATTTGATGAGCCCGGTGATGAAGACAATTGGTGAGTTGAAACAAGCCTTCAAAGCTTTCTCATTGTCTTTGGAGAACTTGATTCAGTATTGGTCTTGGACTTCTTGATGTTAAATCATTTGTCGATTCTCAATGTTCTTTGTGAACAGAGAATGATGAGTGTGTGTGTATTAAATCTTCGAGGATTGTTGAATCACAGATCAGAGTTGTCTTTTGAAATGCGGAAGATATGAATTTGTCTTGAATTCTTCAATCTTCGAATCTTGAAGTCTTTTCTTTGAAGTCTTGGAATGAATTTTCAGAAATATGTACTCTCCCCCTTGATATGTGCAATGTAGCTTTTGGTAAGGTGTTGTTGTATGACTTGAAGATCTTTAATTTGATGAAGACTCTTTTTGAAGCTTTTCTTCTTTGTCTTGAATCTTCAATCTTTTGTCCTTTGAAGCTTTGATCTTTGTCACATCATCTTAAGCACTTTGAGAGTAAACATTTGAATGAGGATTTGAAAAGTCTCTTATGAAGTAATCATGCTCCCCTTCAATTCATGAGTAATCATAGTCTCTTTGATTTTTGAAAAAATCTCTTGTTAAATCTTGAATGTATATCCTTTTCTTTCGAGATGAATAATCTTCAAGTTGAATTAGGAACCCTTGCAGTTTGGAATGAAATTGACAGACAAACTTTGAAGAAGAATGATGAGTTGATGTCACAAATGAAATTTGAGATAAAAGAACTCCAAATAAACTTGAAAACTTCCAACAAGAAGCTGAATGATAGTATCTCGAAAAGCAATTGAAACAACCAAACACAAACTTTTCTCCTTGTCCTTATCAATCATTCTAATTTCTTCTCCTAATCAATAATCAATCATACTATTTTCTCCCCCTCATAATGACAAAGTTGGGAACCAATTTCATTATGCAAACATTGATTGATTCGATTGTTAAAAGAAATAATCATGACTAAAATCTAGACATTATGCACATGGAGAATTATCAACCATCAAAACATCAATCTAACCAAATAAACCAACCCAATTGTTCCTATGGGTGACTAAAATGTAAGATTGAAGTTGTTGGGATAAACATTTTAGCATGGTGTTGGTGTTTTCTGTGTTGGGGTGATGAGAAAAGAAACTAGATAAGAATGATCCGTTTGCATTCAAAAATCGTAAGGATTAATGAAATGACCGAAAGAAATGTATATCATTTATCGGATTTCCTATGTATCATTGTGAAATGCACATAGCAAACCTCTAACATAGTTTGGTCTTTTTGGCTTTCCAACCTCAAGATTGCTTCAAAGAATGTAAACCATGGTCAGTGTCACTTAAGCTTTCGATAACCATGTTCTACTATCCTTAAAGACTTTTAGGAAAAATCCAAGGTCATAATAGACTTCTTGTTAACTCAATAATTACAAAAATGCAATTATGAGACCTATGTTCAAAGCTGGAAATGATGTTAGCAATGGTAGGATTTCCATTTGATCATCGTGAAATATCAATTAAGATATCACTACAAATGTTCCGGCTATATCACAAAGATAACCATGTATATCACAAAGATATGACGCAAATGTGTCCTAAAGAATGAATAACGATCAAATTAATGATCAATTATGAGAGCTCTAGACACAAAGTGATCAAATGAAGTCAGGGACTGGAGCAGAGTGTCACCCTTTTTCAATATTAACGTCTTCCAAATGAAGAGTCAATAGAAATGAGAAAATCTCCGTGAGAAGTAAAACAAGCATTTGTTAAGAAACACTTGAGTGGTTAGGTAAAGATGTGCATCGCTTCATTGGGTCCATGAAGGCTTCTTCAATATCGAGATATCAACAAATGATATTCGATAGAAATGTGTTTTACCCGGCAATTTGAGAATTTTAGGGAAGGATATCAATTTTTTTAACCCTTTTCTCACAACATTATCACCATAACCTCTCACTTTTCGACTTTACTCCCTCCAACTTAGTTGCACAAATTCATCATCACTCAAAAATACCCTCACTTTCTAATGAAAGAAGTGAATACTCCGGGGTTAGATCTCATCGGCGATGATGAAATTCATGGAGTATATTTTTGAGAAAAACCTAGTTGCTCATGTGCAAACTAAACACCGAACTTCCTTTGAAAAAAAAATCATCAAATGTGAAAAAAAAATATTTAAACAACACATTTGAAGTTTGAAAGAGATTTTGAAATCACAAACTCCCCTTTAATCTATGCAAATATAGATCAAAAAGATTTTCATAGAAAAAAATGGAGCAAAAATGATTTGTGTGAAATCAAAACAAGTTTTATGAAAAGTGAACTCAATCAATTGTTCAAGATGAGACAACTCAGGAGTACACAAAGGCATTCAATCCTTTGCTTCTCATATCAACAATTGAGAGTTTTTTGAAACAGGTGTAACAAAATTACAATCAACATCTTGTATTACACATATACATTCATATAAGACCACTTGGAAGTACACAAAGGCGTTCAATTCCGTGTTATCTTATATCAATTTATATGTATAATAACATGAATTAATTCCAATTTTGAAACATAAATAATTTTCTTTTTTTTAAAACCAGGTTGCATACAGAGTATATGCAAACTATTTTTGAAATAAATAACACAAATAAGCACGGGTTATACACTGAGTGTGCATAAGCCACGAAGTAATAAATACATCATTTAAGCACGAGTTACATACATAGCATATGTAAGCTACTTTAAAATAAATAGTTTAATGAAGAACAGGTTGCATACAGAATATACGCAAGCCACTTTGAAATAAATGAAAAGAAAAAAAATCTTTTTGTTATTTTTCACAAGCCACTTTGAAATAAATGAAAAGAAAAAAAATCTTTTTGTTATTTTTCACAAGCCACTTTGAAATAAATGAAAAGAAAAAAAATCTTTTTGTTATTTTTCAAAATTTTTTATTTTTGTATTCGATTTTTGTTTTTCAACTTTTTATGATTTTTGAAAAATGAATCAAGAATTCATTCCATGGTAAAGTGAATCAAGGATCAAGATTTAGCATACCAAGTTTAGAGATTAAGAAATTAAACCTCTTGTCGTCCAGTGGTTTTGTGAACAAATTAGCGAGTTGGTAGTCAGTTCCCACGAAGTAGAGTTCGATGTCACCTTTCTCAACATGATCTTTGAGAAAATGATATCTCACATCAATGTGCTTTGAGCATGAGTGGTTGACTGGGTTGACAACAATTGCAATGGCACTTTGAGAATCACAATAGATAGGGATACGATCATATTTCAGACCATAATCGGGAAGTTGTGTTTTCATCCATAACACTTGAGCACAGCAACTAGCAGCAACCACATATTTAGCTTCCGCTGTTGACAGTGATACACAATTTTGCTTCTTGGATGACCAACTTACAATCTTATCCCCTAAGAATTGTAAAGTACCAGATGTGCTCTTGCGATCAAGCTTACAACCTGCATGATCTGCATCTGAATAGGCAGTTAAATTGAATCTAGTATCCCTTGGATACCAGAGACCAAGATTGGGTGTACCCTTCAAATAACGAAAAATTCGTTTCACAGCTTGGTAATGTAAATCAGTCGGAGAGGCTTGATACCTAGCACACATACATGTTGCAAACATTATATCTGGGCGAGATGCTGTAAGATACAACAATGAACCAATCATGCTTCTATACCTCTTTTGGTCAAATGGTTTCCCATTTTTATCAGCATTAATGTTTGTACGAGCAGCCATTGGGTTTGAAATTGAAGAACATGTAGTCATATCAAACTTTTTCAACATATCCTTTATGTACTTACCTTGTGATATAAAGATACCATTTGGTAATTGTTTGATTTGTAATCCCAAAAAGTAATTCATTTCCCCAATCATCTTCATTTCAAAATGATTGACCATTAGAGACGAAAAATTTTGGCAAAAAGTTTGACTGGTTGACCCAAAAATAATGTCATCAACATATATTTGGACAAGTAAAACATGTTTACCTTGCTTACGAATAAACAGGGTAGGGTCAATAGTACCTTTGGTAAAGCCTCCTTTGAGTAAGAAAGTAGATAAGGAATCATACCATGCTCGGGGTGCCTGCTTTAAACCATAGAGAGCTTTGTCCAACCTGTAGACATGGTTTGGCCTTTAGGATCAACAAAACCTTCAGGTTGCTCCACGTAAACTTCTTCTTTGAGTTCTCCATTCAAGAATGCTGTCTTCACATCCATTTGAAACACAGTGAAGTTTCTGAATGCGGCATAAGCTAAGAAAATACGAATGGCCTCCATTCTTGCAACAGGAGCGAATGTTTCGTCGAAATCCACACCAGGTTGTTGGCAGTAACCCTTTGCAACCAATCTAGCTTTGTTCCTTACTACAACTCCATTTTCATCCTTCTTGTTCTTGAAAATCCACTTAGTGCGAATTGGTTCTTCTTTCCTTGGATTTGGAACCAATCTCCATACCTTCAGTCTCTCAAACTGAGCTAATTCATCTTGCATTGCTTTAACCCACTCTGGATCACAAAGAGCTTCAGAGACAGTTTTGGGTTCGATGTTACTCAGTGAAAGTGAAACAAGACACTCATTGACTGTAGTACGGGTAGAAACACCAGCTTGTGGATCTCCGATGATCTGTTCTATAGGATGATCTTTGCGCATACGTGACCACTTGTTGTCATGAGGAAGAAGATCTTGTTGATGAATGTCAACATTATCATCATTAAATCCAGAGTTCTGTTGAGAAATGGAATCATAGCTTGGAAGAACTCTTTCCTCAAAGTTTGGATGATCAAAATCCAGTGGCACATACACATTTGGAGTATTTGATGGATTTGTTGTTTGGATGATTTGAGAAGGTTGTTCTTGAACATTCTTTTGAGAATAAATATCTCTTGAAGGTGATTCTTCTTGCTCTGCAGAATTTGAAGATGATTCATGATTGTTGTCAGAACTGATTCATTTGTTTGAATAGGGTCATTGTTCGGAATTGGTTCATTGATGACTTGAGGTTCCTTTTCTTGAATCGGTTTTGAGTTGTAGAATTCTTCGAAAAGAATATCTAGCTCTTCACTTGTTGGAGTTGGATATTTCTTGAACTTTGAAGCTAAGGTAGACGTCCTTGAGGAAGCACTTGAAGTACTTGGTTTACTAATTGTTGGTAGCAAACTTTCTTGTTCAAATATCATGCCAGACATCTCGTCAAACCAAACATTCATGGTTTCTTGAATCGTGTTTGTTCGACGATTAAAGATGCGATATGCAATCGATGTCTTTGAGTAACCAACAAAGTAACCTTCGTCACCTTTCCTTTCAAACTTTCCAACATTTTCCCTATCATTCAAGTATAACAAACACACCCAAAAATATGGAAGTAATTGATGTTGGGTTTGCGTTTGTTAATAACCTCATAAGGAGTCTTCTCATGACGCTGATTGATGATGGACCGATTTTGAGTGTGACAGGCAGTGTCAACAGCTTCAGCCCACATGTTTGATGGTAAATTGGAATAAGCAAGCATTGTTCTTGCTGCTTCCACCAGCGTACGGTTTCTCCTTTCAACGACACCATTTTGTTGCGGGGTACGAACAGTAGAGAATTGGTGAGTAATGCCTTTTGATTTGCAAAATTCATTGAAGATGGCATTTTTGAACTTAGTACCGTTATCTAAACGGATATACCGGACTGGAAGTTGAAGATTCACTTGAGTGGAAGTGATGAAATCGATCAAAATTTGAGTTGTTTCATCTTTTGAAGCAAGAAACTTGACCCAAGTGTATCTTGAATAATCATCAACGATAACCAGAATATATCTCTTCCCGTTTCTGCTTTGTACTTTCATAGGCCCACAAAGATCCATGTGAAGCAAATGAAGAGGTGCCAAAGTGTGTGGAATTTTCTTTGGTTTATGAGAAGTTCTCTTGATCTTCCCAACTGCACAAGAAGGACAGACATGCTCACTTTCATATTTGTAGTCTGGCAAGCCTATAACAAGTTGCTTGTTGACTAAAGCATTGATGGTTTGATAATTCAAGTGAGACAGCCTTCTATGCCACAACCAAGAATTCTTCGAAGTAGCTTTTGAAACAAGACAGATATTATCAGTTGGTTGGTTATCATCAAGATTAACTGTGAAAAGATTATCTTCACGATCTCCGCATAGGATATCAATTCCATCTAGAGTTTGGACTTTGCACAGAGATTGTCGAAAAAGAACTTGAAGGTTGTTGTCACAGAACTGTCCAACACTGACCAAGTTATGACTCAGACCTTCAACATAATGAACTTTCTTAATGACAATTCTGTTTCTTCCAATATCTCCATAACCTAGAATTGGAGCGAAATTGTTGTTTCCGAAATGAACAGTTCCCATGAATCTTTCAACAAAATTCTTGAGCAATGATTTATTGCCAGTCATGTGTTTTGAACACCCAGAATCGAGTATCCATACACAGATGGTTATTTCCTGCAATCAAAAATTTAACCAACTTTAGGTACCCACTTAAAGACGGGTCCTTTGTGGTTAGTTAACATAGGCAAGGGGTATAACTTAGGAGATGCATACAAACATGCTTTCGAATCAACATACTTGTTAACAAGCACATTGTCACCAAGTACATTTGGATTAAGCAAACGAATATTAACACATGAATCAAAAGTAACATGTCTACCACCATTCAAACCATACAAATAAAAGCGAGAATTAACATTGTTTACACCATCACAAGGCATTGCCTTGGCATCATTAACATTTGTTTTCAAATATGACTTAAAAGATAAATTATTTGAAATATCAGAAACAAGCTTCTTCTTACTACCCGCTTTTCTCCTTTGCCTTTTCTTCTTTTTCTCAACTTTAGTGATCTTAGGTACTAATGACTTAGCTACCCATTTAGACTCACTAATCAAGCTCTTTCCACCTGTTGGATTGACACTAAGAAGATTAGAACGAGAGTTTTGAAGCACTTTTATCTTTTTAGACTCTTTTGAAGGTGCAGAAACTTCTTGTTTCTTAGGTTTATCGTGAGAAAACCAGCCATATCTATCCCTATATCTAGTTGCACCATTTGTAGTATCCCTAGTTAGCAAAACAGAGATAGACCTAGACACTTTAGAAATTGAACTAGAATGAGAGCTAGACGAAGAAACATTTGAATTGATTTCCAGAAGTTTCACTTTGTTGTATTTGATTTTGGGATTGGTCTCATCTTATTTGGTTTTAACATGCTTTTCTGGGGTAGGACACTTTGTTTTTAACTTATTGATTCTTGGTTTGGTGACAGTCTTTGGTTCAGTCTTGATGAGTTTGGAAATAACCCGTTTCTTTGAATAATATGAAGTTGGAGCTTTGAAAAACGATTTTGGAGATTCCTCTTTTGATTCAACTTTGATTTTGGTAGATTTAATCTTTTTCTCAGTTTCAGAATCAAAAACATATTCTCCCTCCATGAATTTATCAAAATCATTTTGGTGAATGGTGAAACCGGAGAGAATTTTGAAAAATCAGGAGTCTTGTTTTCCAACTTCACACTATTGGTAATCTCAGGAATGTAATCAACTTGAACTGAAACATCCTTGGTTTCACACGAAAATTGAGTAGAAGTATCAACTCCTATACTAGCACAAAGCTTAGGGTGAACAACTAACTCTTCAGGAAACTCACAAGTGAAAAACCTAAAGTAGTACCATATCAAAACTAAACTATGCGCAAGTTCGTCATAAGATAAATCAGATTGCACATAATCATCAGTTATTACAGTAGCAGCATTTTGACATGAACACTCAAAAGAATCAGTCAAGGTTTGGGTGGAGGAAACAGTAGATGAAACACAAGTAGTCTGAGTGGAATGATCTACTAAAAGAGTGAAATTAGTTCGAGTAGAAACATTAACACAAACATTCTTGATATCAACAACAACTGATTCATTCTTTGAATTCGGTTTTTGAGACTATAGATTATTAATAAGTTTTTGTTGAGATTCCACCTTTTGTTGTAAACCTTCTATTTGTTTTTCCAAAAATGTGGATGGAACATACAATTTAGTTGGTTTAGGTAGGGAAACGACAGATTCTTGGTTTTGAAAATTAGATGCAATCTCTTCTAATTCAAAAATTGATGACTTTTTCGTTTCGTAAGAAGTATTGATGGCATCATAATTAACCAAAAATTTATTGTTTTGAATTTTCTCAACTTCATCAGTCTCAAATTCGTCATCCAATGGACGAATGAATTGTTGAACCATACCAAGTCTTAAAAACTTTTCATCATACAAGGGTTCGATCTTGTCTTTGGCTTTTTGCAATGGAGTGATATTCTCAAATCCCAACCCAAGAAGAAGTTCTGATTTATCAATCTTTGACTTATTGAAATAGGCAGTGAAATCCAAAAGAGGGTTTTGTTCAACTTTGTACAACCTTTCTTGATAGAAGAGTATATTCTTTTTATGTTCCTCAATTTGTCTTTCAAGATTTTCAATCTCAATGCCTTTTAAAAAACAGTTATGATTTAAATCAGAAACTTTTCTTTCAAGTTCAATTGTTTTTGGTGTAGCTTCTTGAAGCTTCTTATTCAGAATATCAACATCCATTTGTCTCGCATTTGCATGAAGCCATTCATTGGTCTTTTGAACTTCAAGATCTTGATTGGCTTTTTCAAGATCAAGAATGGTCTTTTCTAAATTATGACACTTTTCCAATAACTTAGAGTCAGGAGACGCATTCATTTCACATTCTTTAACCAACATTTGTTCTTTATAGTTTTGAAATTTTGTTTCATAGCATCATACTCAAAAAGTAGTTTAGAATTTTCTTCAAGAAGTTTTGTGTACTCCCTTTTGAAAATAAAATGCTATTTTTCAATTTCTTGTTTTTGTTGGCTAAAGAAGTGTAATGATTCGTCAAGTTTGATAAGGCAATTCTACAAGACTCTTTATCCTTAATTGATGAAAAAGTAGAGTCGAGATTTACCTCATCATCGGGATATTCCTCGTCACTGTTGTCAGCCTCCAACACTTTGTCTTTGCTCAACCTTGCCATGAAACATACATTGGCAGACAGATCTTCATCTTCATCATCAGTCAGTAAAAGCCACTTGTCATCTTCAGCAATCAAGGCTTGACCGGCTTCAACTTGCTTTGCCAGGAGCATCTTCTTCTTGTAGTATTCATAATTCTTCTTGTGAGGCAGCTTGCAATCCACAGCAAAATGACCAGGAATTCCACAGTTGTAACACTTTTTGTCAGATGTCTTTTCTTTCTCCACCATTTGTTTCTCAGTTTCTGCTTTCTTGTCTCTTTTCTTGGAACCAGTTGTTTCACCTTGTTCAAAACTCTTGTGATGATATTGTTCCTTCTTTGGAAATGCACTTGTTGATGAAGTTTGAAGATTGTTGTTAGTTGGCCTCGCTTTGAAATATTTTTTCTTGAAATGCTTAGTCACAGCGGCAAGAGCTTGGTAGAATTCATCAGGAACACCATCTCTTGGAGCCAAGTAATCTTCTCCCTCCTCATCAGACGAAGAAACAATAGTCATTTGTCTTTTAAGAGCCTCAGAAACCTTTCGTTCAACAACCAATGCCAAAGGATCAGTAGATACAACTTTTGGCACTTTGTTGAGTGAATATTTGCTTAGAACTCGTGGCTCATTCAACTTGAAAGATTCATAAAGAGTATGAATGGTGAATTTGGTCAGATCTTGATGTTGTTTGATTTGAGTCCCATAATCTTCCCATTCGGGACCAAGTGCTTTGATAAATTTGATGTTCAGCTCAATCTCATCTTTCTTGACTTTGTTCTTTCTCAGTTCATTGATTACATTGCAAAATCTGTAGTAGACGGACTCAAGAGATTCATTTGGTGATTTCTGAAAATTGTCAAACTCAGTTAAGACATTTGTCAGTCGAATTGTTGAGGTTACATCAGAACCTTCCATTTGTCTAGCAACTTCATCCCAAATCTCCTTTGCTGTGTCATAAGAATCAACTGAGCCATAGATCTCATCAGGAAGTGCTTGATATAATCATGATCTAGCTCTGTTGTCAGCAGCAGTACGATCTCTTTGTTCAGCATTCAAAAGATCAGGAGTCAAAATAGCACCGGTAGTAGGATGACGATGCATAGCAAGTCCATTGATGATTGAGTCCTTAAGCATGTGACCATTAGTCTGACGTTCCACATAATCCATGAACCTTTTCTTCCAAAGTCCATAATTACCACGATAAAGAACTGGAGGTCTTGTATCAGTACTTAGAGACAATGCTTCACGAGTAGTCATTTGAAATTGATTTAAATTGAGAATTGAATTGATTTTTGAAGAAGAAATTGAAACGATCTAATTTGGAATGAAATGAAACGATCTGAATTGAAATTGTTTTAAGAAAGTGAAATGAGACAATTTAGAAGAAGTGAGAATGAAACAATCTAAATGTGCAGGAATGAAATGATTTTAATTGAAACGATCTAAATGTAGGAATGAAATGATCTAACTTGAAACGATCTAAATTGAACTTGGAGTGAAACGATTTAAAATTGAAACTATCTTGAGAAGAAGAAAAATTCTAAGTATTCTGAAATGATTTGGGCAGAGTTTTGGTATGAATTGGAATGAAATGAATTGAGCAAAACCAATCACGAAGATCAGTTACCCAAGAATATTATGATTCCCAAACACAACTCTTCACAAATTACTCAAACCAGAAAGTGTTCAAGTAAAACTTGAAACGATCTAAAAGAGATCGTTCTGGTTTTAAAGACAACTGAAACGATCTAAAAGAGATCGTTTTGGTTTCTTTTCAAGATTTCTCAACAACTTGAGTATTTTCAAGAAATTGAATTGACCAAAACCAATCCAAAGGATCAGTTAGCCACAATCAACTCTTCTCACCACAACCACACTTGTCAAAATGATCAAATTTGAATCGTTTTACAAGCCACACCACTAAAATGTAAGTATCAAGGAAAGAAAACTGAAACGATCTAAATGAGATCGTTTTAGTTTCACAAGGTCGTCTTCAACCTCTGAACATGAACAACTCCATTGACGATTTTTAAAACTTCAATATCTTTTGATTTTTTGAGAATTGGAACATGAAACCACTTGCAAACAGTTTGTTTTCACCTCAGCAATGATCCGATTAACACAATTTAGCTTATAACACAACAGAATCAAATCCCAAATTTTAGCGCCAAAAACTCAAAATATGAACTTTTGATCTAGATCGAATTAGAACACGAAACTTGAGAGGATTATGTTATTAACTATGAGAAATCGATCGATGAACAAACATTTGTGATTTTATGTGATTTGAGAGGTTATTATTGAATTTTCAGTGAGGAAAAAAAAAACAAACAGAAACAGGATGAAAACAGAATTAAAGGTGAATGTGTGATGATTTGTGATTGAATTCAGTTATGGATCGAGATCAAAAGGTGGTTTTGCTCTGATACCACATGTAGCAACACGATTTTATCATTTGAATTCACATCAACAATGGCGTTTGGTTAGTGTGTGTGTTCTTGGTGTTTGTGTGTGTTTTGAGAGAGAATTTGGATCAAGAGTGTGTTATTCAGGTGTTAAGTGTTGAGTGTTGTTCAAAAGTTATGATTTCTAAGGAATTGAGGGCTATTTATAGTCTAAACAAACTATGCTAATAATCACAATTAGCCCCTCAACCTTAGAAATTATCAACTCATGACTTAATCAACAAGTAAGTCCATAACTTAAATTACAATGTATCACTACTTTTGGATTTCTAACACAAAGATTGCTCCACACGCTTCGTCCTCTTATACTGACTTGTCAGAAGTTTGAGTCGAACCGTGTTTGTTAATAGCCTCTATTATCTGGTTGCTCGATCTTTTACCATATTGTGAAATCGATCATTACGTTCCTTCCAGATGAGATAAGTAGAAGCAGCCAACAGCAGCCTCGCAATAATTGACTGAATAGATCTCTTGTGCGCATTTGAAGCCAGGCCCATTACAATGTCGTCCCAAGTACTAAAATTCTGGATACCTGCCTTTACTCGGATGTTATTCCACACATCAGCTGCAAACATGTACTCGAAAAAGAGGTGAGTATGCGAGTCAGGTTGTGACTCACAAAGAAAACAAGAAAGGCTCGCTCCCCCTTGAATATCCCAAGGCTACAACAAATCTTGAGTCTTGAGTTTCTTAAGCATAATCAGCCACAAAACAAACACGTGCTTCGGAATGCAGTGATTAAACGACACCACCTCATGCCAAGTAACTTTAGCGGATCTGGGTCTAATATCCTCCAACACATTATGTACCAAAATATCCTTTAATATCCCACTAGAGTCACGCCATATCAGTTCATCTTCTTTGTGAATATCAAAGGTAGGAACAATAGCATTAGGAAATCTATCATTCCATTCAATCGGCCACTTCCAAGAACCATGATGCACAATATCAGCCAGCTTAGCTCCTCCATGGAAACCCGCAATCATAATCATTCTTCCAGTCAGGTGGTCATTTAAAGGACTATATGAAGACCAGTTATCAAACCAAGCTGAAATTGTTTTACCATTACCTATACGGTACCAAAAAAACTGGCGAACCACATTTCTAATTTGTAGTAATTTCCTCCAGCCCTCGCATCGGTACATCCCAGAAAATTCTCCCTCTAAGTTTATAACTATGGATCCATTTAAGCCATAGCGATTCTTTGGAAGTAAACAGCCGTTTAATATGAGATGCCATAAGCGCAATATTAAACGATTCCAGACTTTTAATACCCAAACCACCTTCATCCTTAGGTAAACAAATTATATCCCACGCCACTTTGGATTTACCTCATTTATAATCTCCTTGAGACCATAGAAAGTTCCTCATGATTTGCTCGATATCGTGAATGACACGAGCTGGCAGGAAGAATACCGTCGACCAATAGACATGCATCGACGAAAGAACCGATTGAATAAGTTGTAACCTTCCTGCAAAACACAAGAATTTATTCTTCCAATTGCTTACTCTTCGTTGCACTTTATCCACAAGCTCCTTGCAGTCTCGATAGATCAGCCTAGTGGAAACCAAAGGTACCCTAAGATATTTCACCGGCAAACTTGCCTCCACAAAAGGCATAATATTCAAAATACCAATTTTTGTATAATTCAGCACATTACAGAAAAAAGCAACGCTTTTAGGGAGACTAGGTGCCAACCCTGAAGCTTGCTTAAATTCCTCCAAAGTAGATTGAATGATCTTTGTGGATTCCACATCTCCATGTGTAAAAATAAAAAGATCATCAACGAAACATAAGTTAATAATATGCTCCTTTTCACATCGTTGATGATATCTAAATACATCAGAATCCCTTACGGCTCTTTATAGCATTAATGTAAGAATTTCCATAACAAGAGTAAACAAGTAAGGCGATAATGGATCCCCTTGTCGTAGACCCCTCTTGCCGCTAAAGAACCCATGAATAGTACCATTAATGCACAACGAAAAAGAGACAGTCAATACACACTCCATAATCCACCCAATCATGGTCGTATGCCTTTTGAATATCAACTTTAAAAGCACATCTCGCTGGGCCTCGATCCAAATGGTAATTATGTAATAGCTCTTGGGTAAGCAAAATATTATCAGCAATATTTCTCCCAGGAACAAAAGCTGATTAGTTAATACTAACCAAATCAGAAAGACTACCCTTTAATCGGTTTTCAACTATTTTGGTGATACATTTCAAGATAACATTGCATAAAGAGATAGGTCTAAAATCAGTAACCCGATTAGGAGTTTGTACCTTTGGAATAAGCGCAATGATCGTGTGATTCACCTCTTTAAGGAGTTTCCCGCTTAAAAAGAAATCTTTAACTGCTATGATCACATCACTCCCAACAATATCCCATGCTTCTCTAAAGAAAGCCGCTGTAAATCCATCAGGACCTGGGGATTTGTCATCACCCATAGAAAAGATAGCTTCCTTAACTTCCTAATCAGTCACTTCACACACCATACTTTCAGCTTTATCTTGAGCTAAGACATTTGTAAACAAAGAAGAAGTATCTAGAACAGAAATCGGAGATGAATTACCAAGAAACTGCCTATAATGATCAAGGAACATATTGTTTAAGTCGTCCCCCTCCACAATAACCCCATTCGGATCCACCACTGAGTCAATACGATTCTGGGTTGTCTTGCTTTTAACCACTTTATGAAAATAAGCCGAATTCAAATCTCCAACCCTTAACTATTCAATTTTTGCTTTTTTCTTCAAAAAACTTTCCTCAGTGATTAAAGCATCCTGGAAAGCTTTCAGATATGCAACCTCCTCTTCTCGTAGCAACGAATTGAAAGGGTCTTTATCAATTGCCTTTTGAACCTCGTCTAACTCTAATCTCAAGATATCAATATTTTTGTGAATATTACCATGATCAAACATAAGCTTGCGTAATGGTTGCTTTAATACTTTGAGCTTTTTAACCAACATAAACATCTTGAACCCAACAACTTCATGCATCCATGATTGTCGAACGACCTCCTTAAATTTAACATTATGGACCAGAATATTAAAGAATTTAAAAGGCTTCGGTTTGAACCTCACCTCCACAGGCATACGAATAACAGCAGGGGCACCAATATGATCAGACAGTCGATAAGGTAAAAATATAGCAATAGCACCAGCAAACTTGTCTGAAAACTCAATATTAGCCATGATACGATCGATCTTTTTAAGCAAGTCATCCCCCATTGGTTTTTGGTTCCAAGTATACTTCAATCCCACCATATTGACATCAACGACCTCAATAGTATCAACACAATCACGGAATTCCCTCATTGAAATATCCACCACTTAAGGCCCTACAGTTTTGTCTTCTAAATAAAGTGAGGCATTAAAATCCCCAAGAAGACACCAAGGTCTATCCTTAACAACCAGTTTATGCATACACAGACTTTGCCAAAGCGGTCGTCTATGAATGTAATTATTGTGTGCATAAATAAAAGAGAAAAACAGCATAAGTTTAGCTTTTTTAATATACACTTGTGAATGTATCACCTGATCAGTTTGGTTGATAACCATGACATCCACAATATCAGGATCCCAACCCAAAATGAATCGAGACCCCTTAGCACATAAATTGTTATTAGATGTACACTGCCATCTCCAAAGCAGATTAGAACACAATTTATCAAGTCTATCCGAAGCCACATAAGATTCCAAAATAGCACAAACCACTAATTTATTTTCAGAAATTACCTGCCGAACCTCTTTTGATTTTAGGGCTTGGTTCATCCCCCTAATATTCCAGGAGGCTATATTAATCATTGGATACCACTGCAGCAGGAGTGCTTGCCCCTATGGAACCCAAATTCTGATTATACTCCTCATACTCATTGTAAACATCCTCTACTTCATCATCATCACTCTCAATATTCCCATCACTCTTTTGTATATTACTGGTTGACCCCGAATTAAAATCAGTGTTCAGAGCTTCATATTTATTATGCAAGACCGGACCAGCTTTTGTATTCGAATTTCCACCCACAAATGAGTTCTTCACAGGTTGAGGCTGCTTTTTCCTATAAATAAGCTGAGGAGCGGGTTTATTAAGCTTAACCCATTCAATCTTTTGAGAACCCTTACCCTTTCTCTTCTTTTTTATCACTTCCTCATAGCCATCATCTTTAGGTTGTGCCTCAACAGGTTGTACTTGCTTTGGGCATTTCTGATCACTACGACCAAACGTTTTGCAAGTAGCAGACCTTGGAGGCCTCCACTCATATTCGACCTTTACCGTTTCCTTAGTAAACCCCGTATCCTGCATGCATGGAATAGCGACAATCACATTATCCCTTAGTTCACTTTCTGCAGATACTTCAATCAAAGCACGAGCATAACTATTACGTCCCCATGATTCCAAGCATGTGCTACTAGTATAAGATTCCAGCATCATAGGCTTTCCAATTTTAGTAGCAATTACACTCAAACCATCTTCTGAGTATGCCACAAGAGGAATATTTGATATCTTAACCCAAACCGGAATCACACGAACTTCTGATTTGGTTAAACTAACATTTGGTGAGCACAAATTCAAAATAATTGGGTGTGACCTGATTAACCATGGTCCTTTCTCCAACACCTTGTTCATACCATCTTTTGTAGCAAACTTAAAAAAGAAAAATCCCACACTATTCATCATAAGACGTTCAATACCAAATTTCGCCCAAGTATTCTTAACATACTGCTCTACAACAGGAAATGCTAATCTAGTACCCAGAAAATACCCATATAAAGTATTCTCAAACCGAGAATGTACTTCTTCAACAACCGACCTGGGAATAACTACATCAGCTCCCTCCACTTCACCTTTCAAAGATAAAGACCTGAAATTTGCAACCCTTGTCACTTTTTCAGTTCGCACCGCACCAGCATAAGTCTTTTTCTCAGGTGTAGGAGGCTTATTAGCATTATCCTGATTATCCTCTCTAACCAAATGCGCCCCATTTTCCTTCTCCAAATCAATAACAGTCTCAGCAATCTTATCAACAGGAATTTCAAAAGTAGGAGCACCCATAAACGACACTTTCTTTGGATAAGGAGACCCAGGAGTTTTATTAGTAGCAGGACTACCACTTGGCGTATCTATCTCCCCTACTTTCTCAGAAACCCTAACTGGAATTTTATTATCATTTCTTTCCTTCGCATTAGGGTTTTTAAGAATTGATCGAACCGGCAAACGTTTCCCATCAATACTTTTAATCCTAGTAGCAAGCCCACCCGCCGGGTGTTTAACAGTCTGACCTCTCTCCATTAGCACAAAACACCATGCAACCTAAAAGAACGAAACAATAGTAGAAAAAAATGAAACCCTACCCTAGACGATAAACCCATAAAAAGTTGATCAGTCCCCTTAATCAATTAACAGGCTCAATTAATCTCGCTGGACTAATCAAGTTAGCCGCGATCACAAGCCTAGTAATCAATCAGGGAAAAAGATGACAACAAGATCAAGATTAAGAGGCGGGACGAAAAACCCTAAAAACGTAAAAAACTAAACTAAATACAGAAATTAAGTATGATTACATCACCATAGAGATACAATGACCACACAAAATCCCCATAATCAGCCAGAATTCACGAAATTAGGGGTAACTTAGAATTTCTTGTATTTAAATAATGTAGTTTAGTTGTATTTTTAGTTCTTATTTTTATTTTTTCTTTATTTATTTTATTTTATCTGTATAATAAGTGTCAGTTTGTAGGGCCAACTTGTAACACCCATCGTTTAAAATCAAGGATTTCCAAAAAATTTTGCTTAACGACGTTTAATAATAGCGGAAAAGGATCTCATATAAATCTATCCATCCGTAACCGGATGAAACATTTGAAAACATTTGGTGTTGCTGGATGCATCATTGAAATAATAAAAGAAAATCCAAGTCTTGGCACCAACATAAATGCCAAGCATTATTACATGGTCTTAAATGATAATATCGTGAATGAAGTAGCCAAACAAAAGGCTAAGGGTAGTCTAAGCATTAAAAACATAAATGCTATCGTATTTAATGTCTCTACCCCTCACCAAGGTATCCTTTCTCTAGCTCCAAACTCACCTAATCTGATGGCACAACATTTTCTAAGAGCAAGTGTTAGCTAATAAAATAGCTAAGTAAGAATAACATATTTGAAAACATATGCCGATTAGATATATTAACAAAATCAAATCATCGTTATATGTTAATATCACATGAGCATCATAACATAAGAAACATCAGGAATATCATAAGCATCATATAGCATAACACATTAGGAACATCATAATCCTAATTGTGCCTAACTTTTCTTACGTAACTTTCTTTACTTTTTATCTTTTCTTTGTTTCTTTGCCTAGACGTAGGCTAAGTGACTTATGCCACTTACATAGGGATGTGGGGTTGTGTGTAGGCGGTCAGAGACCATACAAGGAGTCCTCACACCCGACACGATGAGTAACCATAAAGGGGTCCATCGACGTCATTAAAGAAAGACAAAGTCATTTCCAACTAAATAAATCGTTTATGCTTTTACGCATTGGTGGTTAGTTACTCTACCCGGAATAAACAAACATAACTATGCCACAAGGAGCAACTCAAGTGACCACGTATGCACTAGCTTTACAACTAGCACGGGTTAAGCTTAACACAACTTTATTTATTGCTCGAGACTTATTATCTTTATACTAGATTAGGCTACACTTTCACCTAAACTAGTCACATGTTTCTTTCTTTTACTTTAATATCAACTTTGGCTACACTTTCATCTAAGTCAATCACATAACATCATTTCTTTTGGGCCCTTAAGGTGCACGTGAACATGGTAACCCTAATCAAAGGACTAGTGACTAAATGATCAAGCCACACATGCAATCATTCCTTAAGCATATCATCATTTCGTGATGAAATAGCATAAGCATAACATCATATCATAATCACATTATATAAGTATAACTTCACATCTGATGTGAAATTAAGCTGAAATACTCAGAGTCAGACTGAGTCAACTCACAAAACACAAGCACAGCGGAATTAGAACTATTTTTGTATGATTTTTTGGATTTTATAACAAACACACCCAAGCTGACTATATGAACAAATAGTACAACAACAATGAAACAAATAAACAATGATAGATAAAAATCGAACAGTTCCGGTTATAGGTGCAAGATCGTTTTAAGGTTTTGAATATGGCAATTTTTTCCTGCTTACCCTATTTCGATTTGATCATCTTGTAAATATGTCCCTATCATAGATCCTTGAATTCTCGTGAGTTTGACGGTTTGTTGACGTGCGTGTTTAAGGTGTCTTCTCGTTTTAGGGTTTGCTTTCTTTTCTTTTTCACCCGACGTTTTCTCTGCTGGTTCGACTGATTGGTTAGCAAACTGGGTTCTTTTGGATTGCTTTCGACGTAGCATATCTTCGAATTAACCTGGTTTTCTAATTGATTTTGTTGACTGTCAGTTTGAATTGTCGTTTAGGGTTCTATTTGTTTGCTGTTTGTCATACTTTCTGTGGCTGTGCGGTTTGATGGGGTAGTATTCTTGGTTTCGTGGTGTTTGAATGAGAGATTATAGTTTTAATTTATCAAATTTTTGCAACTCGCTAAATAAATTAAATAGTTTGAGTAGTAGAAAGCCAATTAGGGTTCTTTCGAAGACTGCTTCGCAGGTGAGTTTTAATATTATGGAGGACAAAAGTAATAGTACTGAAGCTGGAGCAGCTACTTCGTCTAAAAATGTTGATAATGAATCGTTTAATAAGGATTTGCATGGGCATGATTCTCATCCTGACAATGTTGATGCAAACAAGGAGAAATCGAATGAATACTTGCATGGTGAGAAAAAGACTAGTGGGTCGTATGCAGCTGCAATGAAGAAGAATGAGACTGTTAAAAAGGTAAATTTTCGTTTGATCGATGTGGAATCTGTTACAGAAGGTGTCGATTTATTGATCCCTCTTGCTTCTGTTATTGAGGTTAATAGTCGATTTTCAAATTCTCTCTATGGATATTTCTTGGGGGATAGGCTGGCTTTTCCTATTGTTGAAATGTACGTTAAGAATGCTTGGGCGAAATTTGGCTTGAAAAAGGTCATGATGAATACGTAGGGATTCTTTTTCTTTCAGTTCGAGTCAAAGGAAGGAATGCTTCAAGTTTTAGAAAAAGGACCATGGATGATACAGTCTATACCAATATTCCTAAATGAATGGACTCCTAATATTTCACTGGCTAAAGTGGACATGACCAATGTTCCGGTGTGGGTTAAATTGTATGATGTTCCATTGGCAGCTTATACGGAGGATGGTCTAAGCATGTTGGCATCCAAATTGGGTCGAGCAATTTTACTTGATACTTATACTAGTCATATGTGTGTGAACTCTTGGGGTAGGCACTCGTATGCAAGGGCGTTGATTGAAATTGATGCTACACGAGGTTTTAAAGAGAACTTGGTAATTGGCATTCCTAATGTAAATGGGGAGGGATTTTCCAAGGAAACGGTGTCCATTGAATATGAATGGCGACCACCACATTGCACTCATTGTAAAGTTTTTGGCCACAAGGATAATAACTGCCCGATGCAAGTTAAGGTGGTTTCTGAAAATCAAAAGGAGGATGATTTTATCGAGGTTAGTAGGGAGAAGAAGAGAAATAGTGGAAAGCAAGTGGGGGAGATCAAATTTCTCTAAGCCTAAACCGAAGTTTATATATCTAGAGAAACAAACTGGACAATCGACAAAAGGTGAGTCGAATTCTCATAAACAGGCTCCTAGTAAACCTGTCTCTAATTCATCGACTTCCTCTAAAAATCCATCAAATGCTGAAGTTAGTACGAGTAATCCTTACTCGGTGTTAGATGAGTTTGGTGATAAGGAACTTTCAATGGATGGTTTCAAAATGCAGAATTCTGAAAAGTTGAAGAACAATGCTCGGGATTCGAATATTTCATTTGGTAGTGATGATGATGAAGTGGAAGACGTGTATGATGAGTATGCGGATTTTGTTAAGAACAATATAGGGGCAAGCACTCCTAAACAGCCGGTTTCGTTAGATTGTTGTTGAAAATCAATTATGTGTTTGTGCAATTTTAGAATCCCATGTCCTTTCTAATAATCTTCAGAGCCTATGTTCTAAGGTGTTTCCTAGATGGAATTGGGCTTCAAACGCTAGTTCTTGTGTTAAAGCACCTCGTATTATTTTGGGATGGGATATTAATGTTGTTGATATTATAATTGTATCTCAAACTGATCAGGTTTTACACACCCAGATTATTTTCAAGGATGAAAAGAAGGTTCTGTTGTGTTCTTTTGTTTATGCCCACAATCGTTATTCTCAAAGGCGTGAGCTGTGGCGTAATCTGGATATGCATAAGGTTTATGTCCATAATAATGCATGGTATATTTTAGGCGATTTTAATGCAGCTTTAAACTTGGAAGACAAATCTTTTGGAAGCTCTAATGTGGATATTGCCATGAGGGAATTTAAAGATTGTGTTGATGCGATTGAGGTATCTGATGTTAATACGGCTGGTTTACACTTTACCTGGAATCAGAAACCACAAGGTAGTGATGGTTTGCTTAAAAAGATTGATCGTATTATGGCTAATGATAAATTTCTGGATAGTTTTATGGGTGCTGTGGCTGTCTTCCAACCTTATAGAATATCTGATCATTCTCCGGCTATTTTGCGTTTGCCAAGGAAAGTTAAGTTTGTGCCTCGGCCGTTTAAGTTTTCCAATGTTCTTATTCAGGATCCAGGATTTAGCCAAGTGGTTGCTTCGGCTTGGACAACTGACGTGCAAGGATTCCAAATGTATTGTGTGGTAAAGATGCTAAAAAGTTTGAAGAAACCTTTACGTAAACTTCTGTATGATAAAGGAAATCTGTATCGTAAGGTAGAACTGTGTAGAAAGGATTTGGATGAGGTGCAAAAGTTGCTTGATTCGGATCCATTTAATTCTGTGATTAGGGAGGACCATGCTACCTGCCTTAATGCCTTTAATGAAGCACTTCTGGATGAGGAACGGTTTTTGAAACAGAAAGCTAAGGTGAATGGTTAAGGGTTGGTGACTCTAACTCGGCTTACTTTCATAAGGTTGTCAAAGGGAAAACAGCTTGTAATAGGATTGATACGATTTCTGACTCTAATGGAAGGCTTCTTGATGGTGATGATGTAAAGAATGCTTTTATCGCGCATTATACCCAATTTTTGGGTCAAAGTGCGCCGGTTTCAAGACTAAATTCTCTACATTTATTCGATAACAGATTATCTCAGGAGCAAGCTTTGCTAATGATTTCTGAGGTCACTGATGAAGAAGTGAAAAGTGCCATGTTTTATATGGGAGATGATAAATCTCCAGGAGACCGGATGGATTTTCAGCTGTTTTTTTTTTAAAGCAACTTGGAGTATTATTGGTGCTGATGTTATTAAGGCGATTAAAGAATTTTTTTCATCAGGCAATTTACTCAAGGAACTCAATCATACGGTTATTGCATTACTTCCCAAAGTTAAGACTCCTACTTTTGTCACGGATTTTCGACCAATCTCTCTTTGTAACGTGTTGTTCAAATGCATTACGAAGATTTTGTCGAACAGAATAAAGAATTCTTTGAAGGATTTGGTTAGTGATAATCAACTAGCGTTTGTACCGGGCAGAAGGATTACTGATAATATCCTTTTAACTCAAGAGTTGATGCACAATTATCATCTCGACCGGGGTCCCCCTCGATGCGCTCTCAAAGTCGATATTCAAAAGGCATATGATACGGTTGATTAGGGTTTTCTTAGGCGCATTCTTTTTGGTTTTGGTTTTCACCCTCGCATGGTTTCTTGGATCATGGAATGTGTGACTACTACTACCTTTTAGGTGTCTCTTAATGGTACTACTCATGGCTATTTTCAAGGTAAGAGAGGTCTTCGGCAGGGTGACCCTCTGTCTCCGTATTTATTTACTTTGGTTATGGAAGTTTTGAATTTGATTCTGAAGAGACAGGTTCGAAACTCTAATGGATTTAACTATCATCGACAGTGTGATAAACAGAAGATCATTAATCTTTGTTTTGCGGATGATTTGTTTATCTTCTTGCATGGAGATGTCGAATCAGCAAGGGTTGTAAGTAGAGCTTTGAATGAGTTTAAACAAGTGTCGGGCTTGGCACCCAGTCTCCCAAAGAGCACTGCATTTTTCTGCAATGTTCTTAATCATGTAAAGGTTGCTATTCTAAATGTTTTACCTTTTGATGAAGGCACTTTACCGGTTAAGTACTTGGGTGTCCCTTTGGTGTCTTCAAGACTGCGATATCGTGAGTGTAGGGGGCTGTTGGAAAGAGTGCAACAACGTATTAATGATTGGAAGAACAGATTTTTATCATTTGCAGGTCGCCTTCAGCTGATCAACTCTGTTATTGCTTCTATGCATGTGTATTGGTCTTCGGCTGTCATTCTTCCCTCTCAAGTTATCCACGAAATTGAACAAATGATGAGAAATTTCCTATGGAGTAGTGGTGAATATAAACGGGGTCAGTCCAAAGTTGCTTGGGAGGTTGTGTGTCTTCCAAAGACTGAAGGAGGATTAGGTATACTATGTATTGAAGCTTTCAATAATGCTCTAATTTCGGTCCATATAAGGAATATTGTAGCTCATAAGGAATCTCTTTGGGTTCGGTGGATTCATTCTTACAAGTTAAAAGGACGATCGATATGGGATGTGCCTGCTCGTGGCTCCTTGTCTTGGAGCTGGCGGAAGATACTACAGGTGAGATGGTTAATTCGTAAACATTTGTGGTTTGTTCTTGGTAACGGCATGACTGCTTCGGCATGGTATGATTCCTGGAGTTCTCTGTGTCCTCTTTCAGATCATTTATCTCCTAGGATGATCACTAGTGCTGGATTTTCTCTCAATGACAAGGTAGCGGATATTTATTGTTGATAATACCTGGAAATGGCCAAGCAAATGGACGGATAGATTCCCAAATATTCAGATTCCTGTTTTGAATACTTTGGAATTGGATCGACTTATGTGGAAAGATTCTAACCAAAATCTGCTGGATTTTTCGGTCAATGTGGTGTGGGAGGATCTACGTCCTCAAGCTGCTGTAGTGGATTGGTTCCCGATTGTTTGGTTTAATCAGAATGTACCGAAGCATGATTTTATCTTATGGCTGATTTATAAACAAAAGTTGAAGACTCAAGACATTATGGCACATTGGGATGTGAATAGATCTCTTTCTCTTTGCTGCTCATTGTGCGAGCTACAACCGGATTCTCATAACCACCTGTTTTTTGAATGCCCTTTGTCTTCAAAGGTTTGGAATTCTGTCAAGTCTAGAGCGGAGTTGAATAATGTTGCTCCAGATTGGATGTCTATTGTTGCTGCAATTCTTCCTATAGCAAGCAAGTCCTTTGTGCAAAGCGTTGTTGCAAAACTTGTTTTGGCTGCATCTACATACTTTATATGGGATGAACGCAATGCAAGATTATTTCGTCAACAAAAAAGAACGAGGGATCAATTAATTGGTGCTATTGTTGAGACAGTAAGGCTCAAACTCCTTACGTGCAGATTCAAGAGGACAAGGCGTGTTGAGCGGTTCTTAACAGCTTGGGATTAACCTGTCTCGCTAATTCGTTAATGTGTTATTTTGTTTTCTAGCTGATAGTGATCTTATGTCTAGTTAGGCTTTGGGTTTTGGCATCTTTTTTCTTTATGTAATCGCTTTATGCGTGGATGTGCTGTAAAGCCAACTTGGTATTCAACCAAGTTGCCTGTTCTTATTTGTGATGATATAAAAGTTAGCAAGGGGTGACGGCCTTTACCGAATAAACAATGATAGATAAGAATCTAATACTTGACTCGTAAAGGACTTAACCACCAGAATCAAATACAAGAAACACTCCAAAACCACCACTATATTTGATAAAGGCTGAGCCACCACAAATACAGATAAAAGTAATGAAGATTTTAAGATCTCACGACAATAATCTATAAAGGCAATGCCACCAAGATTACTGATAAAGTGACCACTTCAAACCACCAAGATCAAAGATCCATAAAGATAAAGAAGATTTTTAAAATGAATAAAATTCAGCTCTATCAAACTTTTATAAACACACTCTGATTTTTACAATAAAAGGTAGCCTCTATTTATAAAGGAAATACAAGGGACAATGAATATTCTACCCTAGACAACTAGTACAAGGGTGTTATAAAACAACCAATAGGAATAGAGAACACAATATGCAGCTATAGGGTTGGGGAAGGTTCTCTCTTTGGTCCCCACTTGTATTCTTATTCTCCCAGAATCAGGTGTCACCAAAACAAGACAAAAATACACAACTGTATTCTTATCCTTATTCAGATTCATTTAGAACAACCACACACACGTGCTAATCACATGACTTGACCTGGTTATTGAAAGCATCAAGTTAGATAAGTGTTTGAAAATCCCGGGCTGATTCAGTTCCAAGCTAACTCTGCCCAACCTAACCCAGATTGAACGAATTTGTGAGCTGATCTTCAAACTTCCCCCCACATTTCAGTCTTTCCTTTTAAGTAAGGTGAATCTTAGGGGGCAGATAGGATCACCAATCATCTTCCCAAAGTGTGCCATCGAGGGAGTTATCATCATGGCTTGAGCTGAGTCCAAGCTGACTATGTCTGAACTGAGTTCAGGGTAACTCAGGGGCATTTTCGTATCATCCTCCCCCTCTAAACTTGGACTTGTCCTCAAGATAATCATCCTCTAGGTATGGCATCAGATCACCAACATTAAACTTACTTGAGACTGAGGTATCTTCAGGCAGCTCCATTTTGTAGGCACTTTCTCCACATCTTTCCAACACCTTGAAAAGACCTTCAGCTCTAGGCATCAGTTTACTCTTTCTCTTTGAAGGGACTCTTTCCTTTCTGAGGTGGAACCAAACCAGATCTCCTGGTGCAAAAGTAGGTTGTCTTATATTCTTGTTTGCCTTGGCCTTGTAATCAACATTCACCCTCTCAATTATGGCTTTGACTTGTTCATGGAGTTTCTTTATCTCCTTAGCCCTACTTTCAGCTTCTAAACAAACTTTAGGTCAATGGAAAAAGGAATCATGTCTATGGGTGTTAGTGGATTCACACCATAAAAAATTTCAAAAGGAGATTTTCCAGTGGAATAATTAGGAGCTCGATTGAAAGCAAACTCAGCTTGAGGGAGCTTCAGATCCCAATCCTTCAAAGTCTTCTTCACTAGTGTTCTCAGTAGCATCCCAATAGTTCTGTTTGTTACTTCAGATTGACCATCAGTTTGGGGATGGTGAGAAGTGCTAAATAACATCTTAGTACCCATCAGCTTCCACAATGTCTCCCAAAAATAACTCAAATACTTTACATCTCGATCTGAGACAATAGTTTTTGTAATTCCATGAAGTCGAACTATCTCGTGAAAGAATAAAGCTGCTACTGTAGTGGCATCATTAGTAGTGTGGCAAGGAATGAAATGAGTCATCTTTGAGAATCTATCAACTACCACCATTATAGAATCTTTGCCACGCTAAGTCCTAGGTAAAGCAATAATAAAATCCATACTCAGATCTTCCCAAGGCTGATTAGGAACTGGAACAGCAGAGCATATCTTATGAAAAGTAGACTTAGCTTGCTGACAAGTAGAGCATCTCTTGACTATATCTTGCACGTCTTTTACCATAGAAGGCCAATGAAAATGTTCACCTAGAAATTCCATAGTTTTAGTAATTCCAAAATGACCAGCCAAACCTCCTCCATGTGTTTCTCTAATCAACAAATCTTTGATAGAGCCTTTTAGGATACACAGCTTACCATTCTTGAACAGAAATCCATCTTGAATAACATAAGGCCCTTTAGCTTCATTTGGAGATGAACAAATAATAGAGCCAAAGACTGGATCAGTTTCATACAATTCCTTGATAAATGAAAATCCAAGAACCCTGGACTCCAAAATAGATAGCATAGAATGTCTTCTTGAAAGAGCATCAACAACAACATTAGAAGAACCAGTCTTATGCTTGGAGGCAAAAGAATACGTTTGCAAAAAGTCAACCCATTTAGCATGTCTTTGATTCAGCTTGTGCTGCCCATTAATGTACTTGAGAGCTTCATGATCAGAACACAAAACAATCTACTTTGGTTTTAAGTAGTGAGACCAATGATCAACAGCTCGAATAATGGCATAGAACTCCTTATCATAAGTACTATAATTCAGCTTGGATCCATTCAGCTTCTCACTAAAGTAGGCAACTGGTTTTCTATCTTGTATCAACACAGCTCCAATGCCAACACCACTAGCATCACATTCAAGCTCAAAGAGTTAACCAAATTTAGGCAAAGAAAGGACAAGAGTTGAACTCAGCTTCTCTTTTAAAGATTCAAAAGCAGCCTGAGCTGACTTAGGCCAACTGAACATCCCTTTCTGTAGACAGTCAGTTATAGGAGCTACAACTGTAGAGAAACCTCTAATGAACCTTCTATAAAATGATGCTAAGCCATGAAAACTTCTGACTTTAGTAATAGAAGAAGGAATGGTACAGGATCTGATTGCTTCAACCTTGGATGGATCCATAGAAATGCCCTCCTTGGAAACCGCATAGCCCAATAATACAACACTACTAACCATAAAATTACATTTCTCTAACTTGCCATAGAGTTGGTGTTTTCTTAACAGCTCAAACACAGCTTTCAAATGTTCCAGGTGTTCCTTCTCAGATTGAGAATAAACCAGGATACCATCAAAGTATACAACCACAAACTTGCCAATAAGAGGCCTCAACACTTCATTCATTAATCTCATGAGCGAAATATGGTATTCAACGTGTCATGATGAACACAAATGGGTTTTTCTTTTTCAAATTTACAAATCAACAGGGTATGCAAGGTGTGATAGAGGGTGGTCCATGGATTATTCGTAATACGCCTATATTTCTGAACACTTGGTCTCCATCTGTTACTCTTAGAAAAGACGAAATAAAGAACGTTTCAGTGTGGGTCAAAGTTCATGATGTTCCATTGGCTGCCAATACGGAAGATGGTCTAAGTATGCTTGCAACAAAGATTGGAATTCCAAAATTACTTGATATCTACACAGCTACTATGTGTATGGAGTCATGGGGGCAGTGTAGTTATGCTTGTGCATTGGTAGAATTATCAGCCAAGAAGGAATTAAAAAAATATTTGAAAATGGCTATTCCTAACATGGAAGGGGAAGGATATGTGAAAGAGACGATGTGAGTCGAATACGAGTGGAAACCCCGACATTGCTTGACATGTAAGGTTTTTGGTCACGATGGTGAAGGCTGCCCTACTAGGAATAAAGGAAAAACTATAACCACCGTCGTTGATGAGGATGGGTTCCAACAAGTAAAAAAGAAGAAAAAAGCGAATTTTTCCGGGTTTCCTGTTAAGAAACAGAAACCTCAATTCGAGTATAGGCCTATTCAGAAAACTCATAACAACTCGAATAATGCTAGTTCATCTGGTACAAAGAGTGCATCAACTAGTAACCCACCTCGTAGTAGCGTACCTGTCCAAAACAAATATGATTTTTTACAAGGTAATGATGCTGAAGTGTTTCTGAATGATGATAATGGTGTGATACCGAAGTCGAATCCTCATCAGATTGGAAGTGATGATGATGAGGTGGAAGTCGTTTATAATGAAACTGGTGCATATATTGCACAATCTGAGGGGGCAAGCACTCCCGGACAAAATGACTCTCATGTTTAGTATTGCGTCATGGAATATTAGGGGCATCAACCACTCCCCTAAACAATCTGAGGTTCAGTAGGTAATTAATGAGAATAAGTTATCTGTCTGTGCTATTCTCGAATCGCACGTTTGTGTCTCAAAATTGGATATGCTTTGTAGTAGTGTGTTTAACAATTGGAGGTAGACCACGAATGGCCATGTTTGTGATAAAAATGGTAGGATTATTTTGGGTTGGGATCCTAATGTTGTGGAGATTATGGTGATTGCTTAATCTGATCAAGTAGTCCACATGCAAGTTTTCCTTAATTCTGATAGGAAAACTTTGTTTTGTTCTTTTGTTTATGCTCACAATTACTATATACATCGAAGGGAACTGTGGAATAATTTGTGTATGCATAAAAATTTTGTCCAAAATAAACCATGGGTCTTATTTGGTGATTTCAATGCTACTCTTTTTCTTGACGATAACGATGTTGGTTCATCTCGTACTGATAAAGCAACAAGAGAATTTAAAGAATGCGTTGATGATCTGGAAGTTGTGGATGTTAATAGAACATGATTCCACTTCACATGGACCCAAAAGCCAAAAGGGAGGGGTGGGGTGTTGAAGAAACTAGATCGAATCATGGCCAACCATGTGTTTTTGTCTGATTTCGTGGATGCTCATGCTTTATTTCAACCTTTTCGAATATCGGATCATGCACCAGCCATTTTATGTTTCCCGTTGGTGACAAAATTCAAGCCAAGACCTTTTAAAGTTTTTAATTTTCCAGTTTATCATAATAATTTTAAGCAGGTTGTCTCGAATGTTTGGAATACACAATATGATGGTTATCCTATGTATAAGCTTGTCAAGAAACTTAAGTCTTTGAAGCCTTATTTGCGCAAGGTTTTGTATGACAAAGGAAATTTGCATGATAGAGTGGAAAAGCTAAGGTTTGAGTTGGATGTTGTTCAGAAGGCTGTTGATAAGGATCCATCCAATTTAGATCTGAGAGATGAGGAAGCAGCTTACCTACATGCCTGTAATGATGGTGTTATTGATGAAGAATGTCTTTTAAAGCAAAAAGCTAAAGTTAATTGGCTTCATGTTAGTGATTCAAATTCTGCATATTTTCATAAGGTAGTCAAAGCAAGGCAAGCTAGACATAGAATTGATTCGGTGATTGATGCATCTGGAGTGAGAATTGATGGCGAGGGGGTTGGAGCTGTCGCCCATTATAAAGCTTTTTTGGGTGCTCTAGGTTTGATTTCTGATCTTAATACTCAAGGTTTGTTTACAAAAAGATTGTCTGATGCTAAGGAAAACGCTATGATATTACCGGTGTTGAGTGAAGAAGTGAAGCAGGCTATGTTTGATATGGGTGATGATAAAGCACCTAGTCCGGATGGTTTTTCAGCTGCTTTCTTCAAGCATGCTTGGGATATTGTTGGATCAGATGTAGTATCAGTTGTGCAGGATTTCTTTCGAAGTGGTAGGATTTTAAAGGAGGTTAATCATACTGTTATTTCTTTACTGCCCAAAGTTAAATCTCCTTCCGATATCACTGATTTTAGGCATATATCTCTTTGCAATGTCATTTTAAGTGTATTACGAAGATTATTGCAAATAGGATAAAGGATTGTGTGGGACATATTGTTTGTGATAATCAATCAGCTTTCCTTCCTGGTCGTAGTATTTCAGATAATATTCTTTTGACTCAGGAGATAATGCATAACTATTATTCGGATAGAGGAATTCCACGGTGTGCTTTTAAGGTTGATATTCAAAAAGCTTATGATACAGTTGATTGGCGTTTCTTGAAGAACATTCTGCTTGAAATTGGATTTCATCCTTTCATGGTTCATTGGATAATTACATGCGTGGCTACGTCATCTTTTTCGATTAACATAAATGGTTCTCTTCATGGTTTCTTTCCTGGAAAAAAGGGTTTGAGATAGGGTGATCCGCTTTCTCCATACTTGTTTACCCTTGTAATGGAGATCCTTACTTTAATTTTGAAATGAAGGGTACGTGAAGCGGAGGAGTTTAGTTTTCATCCTAAGTGTGCTGAGCTTGATATTATTAATTTATGTTTTGTTGATGATTTGATTATATTTCTACATGGAGATGTTAATTCAGCAAGGGTAATTATGGAGGCTTTGGAAGAATTTAAAGGGGTATCAGGTTTGGCGCCAAGTATTCCTAAAAGTACAGCTTATTTTTGTAATATTCAGAATCTGGTTTAGCGTGATATTCTAGCTATTTTACCTTTTGAGGAAGAATTGTTGCCTGTTAAATATTTGGGTGTGCCTTAGGTTTCTTCTAGATTGATCTATAATGACTGTCGAGAGCTTATTGAACGGGTAAAGAACAGAGTTTTGGATTGGAAGAATAAATTCTTATCTTTTGCTGGTAGGCTTCAATTAATACAGTCAGTTCTATCTTCGATGCATGTTTGTTGGAGTAGTATGTTTATGCTCCCGACAGTCGTTATTCATGAAATTGAACAAGTAATGAGAGGCTTCCTTTGGTCTCAAGGTCCCCTTCAGAAAGGAAAGGCAAAGGTTGCTTGGGAGGTTGTATGCCTACCGAAATCAGAAGTAGGATTACGTATTCAAAGACTTCATGATTTTAATGTGGCTCTGTTATCTGTGCATGTATGGAATCTTATTACTAGAAAAGAGTCTTTATGGGTGCGGTGGATCCATATGTATAAAATAAAAGACAAAAGTTTTTGGGAGATTCCTTATCGTGGTAATATGTCTTGGAGCTCGAGAAAAATCCTTCAAATCAGACCTATCATACGTCGACTTTTCTAGCATCAAATTAGGAATGGTGACTTAGCATTGGCATAGTTCGATTCTTGGTGTGACTTAGGTCCATTATCTAACCTTTTTTCTTTTCGTGAAATTTCTTCTGGAGGGTTTCATATAAATTTGAAGGTATCTGATGTGCTAAATCGTGTAACAACCCTCATTTTTATAATATTATATATGTGCTAGTTGTGTTGCCTATGATCCCGCAAGCCATAGATATATTAGAAGCTAGTAGATAATGCCCCTAAATTAGCAATCTAAAGCTATTATTTAGTTCTAAATTCAATTTAAATAAAATACCATTGAACAAAATTTATATGTTGATCAATCAAGTTATGTAAATAATAAAGCGAGTCGCACAAGTTGAGATAACAATAAAAAATTCTTACAAATGTCCAACAATGTAACCACCAAGCCAACTAAATAATAGTTTTAGATTGCTAATTTAGGGACATTATCTACTAGCTTCTAATATATCTATGGCTTGCGGGATCATAGGCAACACAACTAGCACATATATAATATTATAACAATTCATGATTTATATAATTTATTAATTAATTTATAAGTAAAACTATACTACACATATAAAACAAATACATATAACTTATACATATATACTTACACAACTTTTATAAAAGAAAAAAAAGAAAGAGAAAAACCCCTTCATTCCCCCTCTTGGTCGTCCCCCCTTACACACCCACAAACACTTTTCATTTCAAATTTTTGTATGCTTTTAGTCTTGGAACTCACCACTCCAACACACACTACACACCTATTTCACACACACTAATCAATTCTCTCTCAAAAACTCCTTCTCCCTCTTTTCTTCATCATTTTCAGTAGCCCCCATAGCAAGAAAATACCAACAAAATCAATTAAAACTTATAGTAATAATAAAGGTTCTTGCAAGATTAAGTAAGGGTTATATTAAGCTAAGGATTAAGGGTTATTTTAAGATTGAAATAAGGGTTGTTGGAGGCTATATAGGCCACGAATTTTCTGCCATATTTCTTCATCAAAAAGTGTTCTTCATGGGTATATATCTTCATCTCTTTACTAGATTAATCTTGTTCTTGTTCATATTAAAAAGGTTTTATCAAAAGTTCATGTTTTCTTTTGAATATACACTTGATGAGGGCAAAGTTGATAGGATCTTTCTTTCCATGCTCATGCATGTTGAATCCATGAAGAAAGATCCAAGGATTTAACTAGTTTAAGAGCCAAAAGTGTAGTTATAGATTATATAGCTTTTAAAATGATTTTTCCTTTCAAAGATGGTTATATTTATGTATATTTTGAAGATATGATTTCTGGAAATTTATAGAAAAATATACTTTTATGGTTGAATAATTAGATCTATAAAAGTTTGCATCAAAAAGTGTGGTTATAGGATGATAGTTTGTAAAGAGACTTTTTGACGAAAGATGAATATGTTTTATATAATTTTTGTGTTCATATTTTCTGGAATTTTTGAAGAAAAGAATATTGTTTTGTAGTGGAATGAAAGATGGATAAAGATTTATTGTTAAAAAGTTGAGATAATTGCATGCTTGTTAGATTTAAGAAGGTTGGATCTTTTGTTGAATCATGAGATGAGGCTAGGCTTGTTCTAAGTGAAAAATAGATTAAAAGTTATGTTAATATTCTGGAAAAATTTGTAAAATGTCAAGGATATAAAGCTTGAATCAAAACTTGTTAAAATATGCTTGAAATCGTTAACCGAAAGCATGCAAAAATGCATTTTTAGCACACACTTGCACTTTGATCAAATGAACAAAATAATATCATAAACTTACTGGAAATAAAGTGTTTTAAAGTTATAAAATTCAATTCATTTGATGTATGGCAAGATTAAGCTCAAAAATCGCCTTTTCAGGTCAAATAATCACTAACCGAATACACAAATTTACACATATCACACCACCACCACTACCATGACTTGGAACACCAAAATATGATGAATATTCTGGACAAAATGAAACAAGGACAAAAACCTATTTTTAAGTACTTAATTTGCTTGATAAATGAGGCAAAAATCACTATTTCGGTAAATGATTTTATGCTTAAAAGTCCTCAAAATACAAAGACACAAGAGAGGTTGAATTGATATACATTTTTATTGATAAAATTTGCCTAGAAAGGCCTGAGATTTTTGGATAAGAACTTGTGTGGTGATTTCCAAGTGTTTCTATGATTTAATGGATTAAATGGTAATTAAAAGATATATAAATTAATTAATAACTTATATAAATCATGAACTTGACTAAATTTACATAACCAATGGTAAAAACAACTAAAACCTACTGGAGAAAAATAATCACAAGAAAAGAACCAAGTTTTATATAATTTAAAAGTAAATAATTAAGTAAAAATCACTAACTAATCGCTATTATTAAATAAATAAAAATAATGCTCAAATAAATGTATAAATTCTAATATTACAAATTTAAAAGCATAAAAGTCAGTAGATAATCAAAGTATAATTATCCATGATTTTTAAAGACAATTTAAGAACTTAAAAATAATTATAAGAAATTATTTAATTAATAAATGAATAAAATGAATAAATAATTAATTAAATAATATTAAATCAAAGAAATGATTATAAATCAGAAAATATACTTTAATATCAACATTATGACATACTAATGTCAAATAATATTATTAAGCAAAGTGTACAAAGGAAATCATACGTATCAAAGCCAAACTACCGAAATTCCAATAGACGCACAAAAACGTATAATGCGAAAACTACTCTTACCACCAAATTCCGTTTAACCAAATAATGTGGACATCATAATGTACATAAGTTCAATAATTAAGCAACAACCAAATATGAGCAAGTCTACTAGTAATCATCTCATGATCTAACACACCAAATCATGCCACGCGAACTTACGTCGTGAAATTATATTATGATTAGGCTTGCTCGGGAATCAACACCTCTAGGCCAAGGAAATCTAATTTGATCAGCCCCTAAACTCTTCAATCAAGTGAGTCATAGCCCCCTTTCAAACTCTTTTATGTGTTTTACTTTCGGGGTGAAAAGCATGATTAATAAAGTTACTTTTTATATATGAAGTGTTTCTTGAAAGAAAGTTTGTGATATGGAATTATATTGTAAGTTCAATTTGTTAAATGTTATATGATGAGCTTGAGTTCTGTCAACCCATTTTCTTTCGGTACACTACTATTTACTCCGAAAAAGGGAGGCCTGTAGTTAGATAGTTGCGCAACTAGGAGTCGTCCACCCACCCAGAGCGTAACGGTGGAAGGTTGGTTGCCTTCGTGACAACCATCACTTCCAGTTTAACCAGCACGGTGTTCTAGCTACTTAAGTTTAATCGGTCGTCTCCATGGCACGACCCCAAATATAAGTAAGGCACTTGATTGACAGCTTGTGCAAAGAAAAGAAGTAATATGATTGACAGCTTGTGCAAAGAAAAGAAGTAATATAATGTTTGGACTTGAAAATGGTAGTAGTAGTGGCTCAAGTATTTACTCATCAAAAAGAATATTTAAGCTTTGCCCTTGTGGCTAAAAGAAATTAGAGTTAATATGATTGGATATTAAGATTTGAACATACGATTTTGGAAATGAATATTCGTAAGAATACTTGAAAGTCCTTTCTTTGTGACTTAATATCTTGGTTATGATTGAAGTATGAATTGTTATTAGTTACAAACCTATGAACTCACTCAACTCTCGTAGTTGACACTTTTTCTTCATGCTTTTCAGGTTTAGAGCAGTAAATAGCTTTAAGGACCGCCTCTTGGACGATGTACTTGTTTGTTATGCGATGGCTTGTATGCGATGGCTTGTAATGCAAACAATTATCTTTTGATTTGGATATGGTTTTTGTTATAGTATTTTAAAAATGTTGATTTGAACTATGTAACCTTATGATTTGGGATGATGTTTAAGACTTTCATGATGATGTTTTCTATTTAATCTTTTGTACCATGTCGTTCTGTGGCATCTCGTGCTTCCGCCTTAGTCGGGGTGTTACAAATCAAGCTTTCAAAATATAAACTAGAATCACCTAAGAACTAGCTACAACACAGTATCGGGCAGTGTACTCGACCGTTTGCAGTATAGTTAAAAGGTAAGGCCGTGTTCGTTCTCGGGGATTGGATTGAGCTAGTTGTATGATTGAATGGTTTGGAAAAACGGGTGTTTGCTTCAAAAATATTTTTGACAATAAAGTTAAATTAAATTTGAAAGACAAATTGCATTAAAAGTAAAGAAAGTCTCAGACAATATAAACGAAAGTCATCCACCTTGAATTCACTCGACTTCAAATGTGATTGCATTAAATTAAGACCAAATTCATTTGAGCTTAAGGATAGTCGTGAAAAGAATAAGGTGCTCACGTGGTACCACCAACCGTGAACAAATCACCAATTCACCTAAGTTACTAGTTAAATTACCCAAGCCGATACCACCAGTGTGACAACTGTCATCTGAGCGTATTTCCCCGAAGTACTTTCCGGTCGTATTTTAGTTCGCTTCGTTTATGTACGTCATTAGTTTTTAAGACTTTATCATTTGAATAAATGGATTTATATTTTATTCGGGCTTTATGAACATTTAGACTTTAGGATAATTGCACGTGGACTCGAAAACGGAAGGAATACTAGTTGTTTTGTGGAAATGCCAAATTAAGTAAAATACTTAAAATTAAATCAATTAAAGATTTAATGAACAAATATAGACATTTATTATCGTTGGAAAACTATTGAAAAATTACATTCAAATATGTCAACAAAATAAATTTACGGGTCATGAGTCTTCTTGAATTGTCGAGTCAAATGATATTTTAGAAGGTCAAGTTGGTCAAACTTGGTCAAAGGAAGGAAAAGAATAAACAAAACCCTAAAATTCCCAACCCTAGCCTCCCATTTTTCATTTCCCTTTCTCACACACACCTCCTCCTCTCTTTCTCTCTTGTGGCCGCCCCCCTCTCCCTCTCTAAAAATTTCGGCCGACCACCTTCAACCACCATGAACCACCATCAATATTCATCATTTTTCTTTATTTTCTTATAGATTTTGGTAAGTTTTGAATGAATCTATGATTGTTCAACAATAAAAATCCGTTTTTGTATATATATGAGGCTATATATATATACGAATTTTTATATATTTATGTGTGTATATTTTCGGTTATGAATCTTCTTCCTCCTCTTGAATCCGAAATCTTTGTATATTATATATATTCGGTTATACATATGTATATATATATATAGATTCGAGTTTTTGGAAAGATACATATATATTTTCGGTTTTGCTATGAAAACTTGGATTTGAACCCGAAAAGTGTCACTAAAACATATGTATTTTGGTTTTGGTGTATGGATATGAGTATGTATATCCGAAATCTTTTAGATCCGAAAAGTTATGAACCGAAATTCTTAAATCCGGAATGTTTAAACCCGAAATCTTCCAAATCCGGAAACTATGATCCAAAAACTTTTTAGATCCGAATTTACATATGATTTTTGGGTTGTTTTCGGTTAGATCTAGGTTAGATCAGAGTAATAGTCGCATGTATCACTTTGAAATCTTGTTCCTTTCTTCTTTCCAGTCGGATCTAGACTTGTTTGTGGTTTTCCGTTTTGGTCAACGCCGGTCAAACCGGCCAGAAAATGTTTTTGGTTCAAAAATTGGATTTGGGTATTATTTTGTTATTTTAGTCAAAATTAAAGTCTTTTTGAATAAAGTTAAATTATATATTTGATTCATTTTTAAATTAAATCCCAACTATCATGATAATGGAATTAATATGGATGTATATAAATATATACATATATAAACATAAATAAATATATACATAACGACTAATTTAATTAGATTTACATGGTATTAAATTGATATGGACATATGATATACATACAAGGATTTATTTAATATGGACTTATGACTATAAATATATATATCCAAGGACTTTATAAAGACAATACAAATCATACGACTTTCCGAATTTGACAAATTATACCGTGACGTTCCAAATGAACACTTGACGAGATATAAATATAAGACATGACATTATTATTGGACAATTTATAAGGACAACAATACTATTATATATATTATGACATTTGACAAGACATAATGGCATTTCCTAAGACACTAGTTTAAGACATAGACAAGTACAGTCAAATTTAAGTACTTACTGGGTGACTTGTGGACAATGTAGGACTTTTGGACAGATAGTGAGCCTGTTTCAGGTGTATCTGACTGTTCGTGTTCTTGTTTGTTGATCTAGGATATCTAATACTTGTGCTGCTTTCAAGTGAGTTTCGTAGCCCCTCTTTTTACATATTTTGGGGTGAAAAGGATACTTGTTCTTTTTAAACAGTTTGTCGATTTCTGTTTATGTTCAATATTGAGCTTGTGCGTATAGAGTTACTTATGATTTTTGACGTACTTCTGTTCTTGATTGTATGTATGTGATTATGTGCTTGATGGTCGTGCTTATTTGACGTGATTATTGTGTGTATTGGAGACTTGAGACTTGAGACGTTGGACTAAGGCAGGTAACGTAAGACCGGACTTTGAGACATTGAGACTTGAGACTTTTGGACTTATTATGTCGTAACTCTGCTCGTTATATACTGAACTATTACTTGTTTAGACTTAAAAGAATCGACAAAAGACTTATTTCTTGACTAGACGTTGGACATAAATCCTACGAACTCACCAACCTTTGTGTTAACACGTTTTAGTATACTTTTCAGGTGCTAGGCTTGGACTTCGGAGATTAGAGCTCCGTTATTTATTGTTAGACTTAAAGGTTGTTAGCCTTGGATTATTTCTTCATGGACTTGTTTGTGATAAGCTATTTTAGCACTGTTATGACTTAAACTCGTGTTTTTGGGAATATATTTATTATATTCTATTTCATTTACTGGTATCTATGTAATTCCATGTCGTGCTGTACTTTTCATGACACCTCATGTTTCCGTCAACGGTGGGGTGTTACAAAATGGTATCAGAGCCGTGGTTGTAGAGATTTAGGTGGAAAGACCTAGACTATAACCTAAGAACCCTGTATAGCATTTACAATAGGAATCATAGATGCATTATAGACGTGCTAACGTTGCTTATATTTTGAGTTCATATTCTATTGAGACTTATTATCCCTTTCCTTATTTGACTATGACTATCATTTGGTGACTGTGTACTTTTGGTAACTGTGTGTTTTTGGTGCTGTTGTGATTATTTATGTGTAATAGAGCAAGATGAAATGATGGCACTAACTAGTATTGCAGGAAAGATAGCAAGGAAAAGCCTGATCAACTTTCTGCGATTATCTCCCTATTTTACGATAGTTTTTGACCTAATGGATTGCACTTGTAGTGAGAGTGTGGTAGCAATCCTGGATGCTTAATGGGTGTTGGTTGGGTGGAGGGTTAGCCGCTGGTACACCCTGTATACATACCTAGCCAAAACCTAGAGAGCATATCAGTACCGTGATCAGACCTTACATTAGATGTACTAGGGGTGTGGAGGGTTAGCCGCTGGTACACCCTGTATACATACACCACTAGTGCAACGGATATAGGTGTTAGATTCGGACCACATTTTAACTGCGATTTAAGGTTATACATTATTAGTATATATATATGTATTGCATTGGCATGAATTGCATGACTAGTTATGTTCTAGATAGCATCCCATAGACCATAAGACGAGAGGGCTTACTAAGAGTATCTTGTGATATTAACATCGTCGAGTGTATTCTTTCCCGACTAACGATGCGTGGTTATAGGACAATGGCGAGAACAAGATCTAGTGCTGGAACTAGCGGCGGTCGTGGAAGAGGCCTTGCTGAAAACGAAGACTCTGGCCAAGGTCGTGGTATTGGTCGAGGGACTGGACAGAGTGGAGGTCGTGGTATTGGTCGTGGCACTGGGCCTGAGGTAGTTCAAGGTGTTGGCTGTGGTGCTGGTTGTGGAAATGAACATGGTGTAGGTCGAGGTGCTGGCCGTGGCGTTGGTAGTGGTGCAAGCCGCGGTTGCGGCCAAGGTAATGGTCGTGGACGCGGTCGTGGTGGAGCTGAAAATGAAACTAATAATGAGCAAGCTGGAATGCAACCAGACCTAGCCATGACTGCCATGATTACCCAAGTGGTTAATACTATACTTGCACAAAATGCCAAAATGCACAAAATGTAGAGAATGAAGATGCTTAGTATGAGGATGCTCAGTATGATGATGCTCAGTATGAGGACGCAGAGAATGATCAGGATGGTGAATATTATGAAGATGTTGATCAAGGAATTCGAATTGGGAATGTGCCAAGGGGACCTAGAAGTGGTGTCAAGACTTGTACTTACAAAAACTTCAAGGATTGTGGCATGCAAGAGTATGATGGTAGAGGTGGAGCAGTCAATTTTATCCAATGGTTAGAAAAGATGGAAGTTGTGATTGGTATTAGTGAATGTACTCCTGAACAAAGGGTTAAGTATGTGGCAAACTCTTTCACTAAAGATGCTTTGTCTTCGTGGAATACCCAGTGCCGAATCAGAGGCAGATTAGCGGCAAAGGCGATGTCTTGGTATAACTTCAGAGAGTTGATGATGAGAAAGTTTTGAACAGCAACCGAACTGGTGAAGCTAGAACGAGAGTTTTTGGAACATAAGATGGTCGGTGCTGATCATGCTAGATATACTACCCGTTTTAATGAACTTTCAAGGCTCGTTCCACATTTGGTTGAACCTAAGAACAAAGGTATAAAGAAGTATCTTCGTGGGTTAATTCCTCAGGTTAGGTCGACTATGGCTGTTGTTCACCCACTTACCTTAGAGGAAGCTATATTGAGGTATGAAGCTATGATAGAGGAGTTTGTTCAGTGTGGAACTATTAGTGCTGTTGGGGCGAAAAAGAAGGAAAGCAGTGGGACGAGTAATAATAAGAAAGTTTGGTGATCTGATGGGAAAAGACAAAATAGAGGCAAGGTATTTGGAATGACTGATGCTGGCAAAAAAGAATATGTGGGTCCTCACCCTAAGTTTACCAAGTGCAATCTTCACCATGCAGCAAATCAGAATTGCTTAGCATGTTACACCTGCAATAAGACTGGGCATTTGGCAAACTATTGTAGGGAACCAAGGACTCAAGTGGCACCATTGAATAGAGCACCATTGAATGTTGTACCATTGAATCAAAGAAGACCAACCGGAGTTCGTGGGGGATGTTATGAATGTGGGGCCACTGATCACTATCGGAACACGTGTCCTCAATGGGTTGGGCAACAGGTTTAAGTGGCAGTTCATCCTAACCAGCTATATATTACTGGACCCAATCAGAATAGGGGCAATCAGGCTCCAGCTGCTAGATGGTCATTATGCTACCGTTCTCTTTGATTCTGGAGCTGATTATAGTTTTGTCACGACTAGTTTCGTTCCTTTATTGAGTGCAAAGCCGAGGCCTATGTATTTATGTTTTGACGTAGAAATGGCTAATGCTGGGTTAGTCAGATTAGACCAAGTCATCCGTTCGTGCACATTAGTTCTTAATAATCATGCTTTCTTTATTGACTTAGTACCTTTTGAAATGGGGAGTTTTGACGTTATTGTTGGTATGGACTGGATGTCTTTGGTCGATGCGACGATTCTATGTAGTGCAAAAATTGTTAGAATTCCCTTACCAAATGGCGAGATACTAGAAGTTCAGGGCGAGGTCACTGATTCTTTTGAGGGTCGTGTCATGAGTGCGTCTGCTAAAGAGGTTAGCTTGATTGATGTCCCCATCGTTCGGGACTATCAGGATGTTTTCCCTGATGATTTACATGGCTTACCTCTGTCTCGACAACTTGATTTTCGCATTAGTCTTGTTCCTAATGCAGCTCCTGTAGCAAAATCCCCATATAGATTAGCAACAACTGAATTAAAAGAGTTAGCCACGCAATTAAAAGAACTTCAAGACAAGGGATTTATCAAACCTAAACAGTCACCATGGGGAGCACCTGTCTTATTCGTCAAAAAGAAGGATGGCTCTTTTCACATGTGTATTTACTATCGCGAGCTGAATAAGTTAATAGTGAAGAATCGTTATCCCCTTCCTAGGATTGATGATTTGTTCGACCTGCTTCAAGGTGCAAAGTGTTTCTCAAAAATAGACTTACGTTCGGGGTATCATCAATTGCGTGTACACGAGGACGATATACCAATAACTGCTTTTAGAACAAGATATGGACATTTTGAGTTCACAGTGATGCCTTTTGGATTGACTAACGCACTAGCAGTATTCATGGATTTGATGAATAGAGTGTGTCGACCGTATTTGGATAAGTTTGTAATTGTGTTCATCGACGAAATCCTAATTTACTCAAAGACAAAGGAAGAACATGCTGAACATCTGAGAAAAGTACTAGAATTGCTGAGAAAGGAAAAACTGTACGGAAAATTTTCTAAATGTGAGTTTTGGCTTGATGAAGTACACTTTCTGGGACATGTTGTGAGTAAGGATGGAATACACGTGGATCCTAGCAAGATTGATTCAGTCAAGAACTGGAGAACACCAGAGACACCGACTGAAGTCAGACAATTCCTTGGACTAGATGGCTACTATAGAAGGTTCATCGAGAATTTCTCTAAGATTGCATTGCCGCTTACGCAATTAACCCAGAAGGATAGGCTGTATGTCTGGGGTGAAAAACAAGAAGCAGCGTTTCGAATCTTGAAAGATAAGCTATGTAATGCATCGATTTTGAGTCTGCCTGAAGGATCTGATGACTTTGTAGTGTATTGCGATGCATCGGGTCAAGGATTAGGTTGTGTGATCATGCAAAGAGGCAAGGTGATTGCATACGCCTCACAACAATTGAAGGTCCATGAGAAGAATTACACAACTCATGACTTGGAATTAGGAGCAATGGTTTTTGCATTAAAGTGTTGGAGGCATTATTTGTATGGAACCAAGTGTGTAATCTACACGGATCACAAGAGTTTACAACATATTTTCAATCAACAAGATTTGAATATGAGACAACAAAGATGGCTTGAGTTACTCAGTGATTATGACTGTGACATTCGTTATCACCCGGGGAAAGCCAATGTAGTGGCCGATGCCTTAAGTCATAAGGAAATGGTTAAGCCTAGACGAGTCCGTCTTATGAGTATTACAGTGCAAAGAAGTGTTAGAGATCGAATCATAGAAGCACAATTGGTGGTTGTTGGCGATAAAGATCTTCTTAAGAAAGAACTACGAGGAATGGAACAACATTTGGACAGAAGAAACGATGACGGCTTGTATTTTGTGGACAAACTATGGGTTCCTTCCACTAGTGATTTACGAACATTGATATTAAACGAAGCTCATAATACAAAGTATTCCGTACATCCGGGCACTGACAAGATGTACTATGATTTGCGTGAGTTATATTGGTGGCCTGGCATGAAGAAAGATGTTGTTGAGTTTGTAAGTCGTTGCTTGACATGTCTACAGGTGAAAGCGGAACATCAAAAGCCTGCTAAATTACCCAGACAACCAGAAATTCTTGAATGGAAGTGGGAGAACATAACTATGGATTTCATTACCAAACCACCTAGGATGAAGGAGGGTCATGATATGATATGGGTGATCGTCGATAGATTGACAAAGTCTACTCATTTCCTGGCCATTCGTGAAAAAGACCCCACAGAGAAATTGGTGAGGAAGTATGTAAAGGAAGTCGTATCAAAACATGGCATACCAGTTTAGATTATTTCAGACAGAGATACTCGCTTTAATTCTCAGTTTTGGCGAGGGTTTCAAAAGGCCTTTGGGACTAGGATAGATATGAGTACGGCGTACCATCCTCAAACCGATGTTCAGAGTGAGCGCACAATTCAGACTTTAAAAGACATGTTGAGAGCCTGTGTATTAGATTTTGGTGGTAACTAGGATGATCATCTACATTTGGTAGAATTCTCCTACAATAATAGTTATCACGCGAGTATTGATATAGCTCCTTTTAAGGCATTGTATGGACGGAAGTATAGATCACCTGTCGTGTGGTCTGACTTTGGCGGTAGCCAATTGGTTGGGCTTGAGCTTATTGAAGAGACTGCCGAGAAAATAATCCAGATTAAAGAGCGACTTAGACTAGCACGTGAACGTCAAAAGAAGTATGCTGACGTCAAATGTAGACCCTTAGAATTCAGTGTCGGGGATCGTGTACTTCTTAAGGTTTCCCCTTGGAAAGGAGTAGTTAGATTTTTCAAGAGTGGAAAACTCGGACCCAGATTTATTGGACCTTTAGAGATACTAGAAAGAGTTGGCGAGGTAGCTTATCGATTGAGACTTTCGGAAGAGCTTAAGGGAGTTCACGACGTATTTCATGTGTCGCATCTTAGAAAATATCTAGCTGAAGAAGATCGTCATGTGCCTATGGACGAGATCCGAATTGACGATAAGTTGAATTTCGTTGAAGGACCTTTAGAGATTGTGGATCGCAAGGTGCGGAAACTAAAGAAAACCAAGTATATACTTGTCAAGGTTCGTTGGAATTCAAAGCGACGGCCTGAGTATACTTGGGAACGGGAAGATCATTTCAAGACAAAATACCCCCAAATGTTTAATGGGACTAGTTCGAGTTGAATTTCGGGACGAAATTCTTTAACGGGGTAATGCTGTCACAACCGTCATCTGAGCGTATTTTCCCGAAGTACTTTCTGGTCGTAATTTAGTTCGCTTCGTTTATCTACGTCATTAGTTTTTAAGACTTTTATCATTTGAATAAATAATGGATTTATATTTTATTCGGGCTTTATGAACATTTAGACTGTAGAATAGTTGCATATGGACTCGAGAACGGAAGGAATACTAGTTGTTTTGTAGAAATGTCAAATTAAGTAAAATACTTAAATTTAAATCAATTAAAGATTTAATGAACAAATATAGACATATTTATTATTGTTGGAAAGCTATTGAAATATTACATTCAAATATGTCAACAAAATAAGTTTATGGGTCATGAGTCTTCTTGAATTGTCGAGTCAAATGATAATTTAGAATGTCAAGCTGGTCAAACTCGGTCAAAGGAAGGAAAAGAATAAACAAAACCCTAAAATTCTCAACCCTAGCCTCCCATTTTTCATTTCCCTTTCTCATACACACATCTCCTCCTCTCTTTCTCTCTTGTGGCCGCCCCCCCCTCTTCCTCTCTAAAAATTCCGGCCGACCACCTGCAACCACCACGAACCACCATCAATATTCATCATTTTTTTTATTTTCTTATAGATTTTGGTAAGTTTTGAATGAATCTATGATTGTTCAATAATAAAAATCGGTTTTTGTATATATATGAGGCTATATATATACGATATATATATATGTGTATATTTTCGGTTATGAATCTTCTTCCTCCTCTTAAAACATGGCTTTGAACCCGAAAAGTGTCACTAAAACATATGTAATTCGGTTTTGGTGTATGAAAATGAGTATGTATATCCGAAATCTTTTAGATCCGAAAAGTTATGAACCGAAATCCTTAAATCCGGAATGTTTAAACCCGAAATCTTCCAAATCCGGAAACTATGATACAAAAACTTTTTAGATCCGAATTTACATATGACTTTTGGGTTGTTTTCGGTTAGATCTAGGTTAGATCCGAGTTGTAGTCGCATGTATCACTTTGAAATCTTGTTCCTTTCTTCTTTCCGATCGAATCTAGACTTGTTTGTGGTTTTCCGTTTTGCTCAACGCCGGTCAACTGTTGGTCAACGCCGGTCAAACCAGCCAGGAAATGTTTTTGGTTCAAAAATTGGATTTGGGTATTATTTTGGTATTTTAGTCAAAATTAAAGTCTTTTAGAATAAAGTTAAATTATATATTTGATTCATTTTTAAAATTAAATCCCAACTATCATGATAATGGAATTAATATGGATATATATATATAAGCATAAATAAATATATACAAAAAGACTAATTTAATTAGATATACATGGTATTAAATTGATATGGACATACGATATACATACAAGGATTTATTTAATATGGACTTATGACTATAAATATATATATATATATATCCAAGGACTTTATAAAGACAATACAAATCATACGACTTTCCGAATTTGACAAATTATACCGTGACGTTCCAAATGAATACTTGACGAGATATAAACATAAGACGTGACATTAATATTGGACAATTTATAAGGACAACAATACTATTATATATATTATGACATTTGACAAGACATAATGGCATTTCCTAAGACACTAGTATAAGACATAGACAAGTACAGTCAAATTTAAGTACTTACTGGGTGACTTGTGGACAATGTAGGACTTTTGGACATATAGTGAGCTTGTTTCAGGTGTATCTGACTGTTCGTGTTCTTGTTCGTTGATCTGGGATATTTATACTTGTGCTGCTTTCAGGTGAGTTTCGTAGCCCCTCTTTTTACATGTTTTCGAGTGAAAAGTATACTTCTTCTTTTTAAACAGTTTTGTCAATTTCTGTTTATGTTCAATATTGAGCCTGTGCGTATAGAGTTACTTATGCCATTTGACGTACTTATGTTCTTGATTGTATGTATGTGATTATGTGCTTGATGGTCGTGCTTATTTGACGTGATTTTTGTGTGTATTGGAGACTTGAGACTTGAGACATTGGACTAAGGCAGGTACTGTAAGACCGGACTTTGAAACATTGAGACTTGAGACTTCTGGACTTATTATGGCGTAACTCTGCTCGTTATATATTGAACAATTACTTGTTTAGACTTAAAAGAATCGACAAAAGACATATTTCTTGACTAGACTTTTGACATAAAACCTACGAACTCACTGTTATGACTTAAACTCATGTTTTTGGGAATATATTTATTATATTCTATTTCATTTAGCGGTATCTATGTAATTCCATGTCGTGCTGTACTTTTCTTGACACCTCATGTTTCTGCCAACGGTGGGGTGTTACAACCAGTGCTAAGACAACTTTTCTAATAATTAGTTTGACTGGCTATCAAATTATCAGTTGACCTTATGTAACAATAATGTCGTACCACCAACCGTTATAAATTACGTTGACAAAATTACTCTTTTATTAAAATGATATTCACTATCATACCATGAACTGGTGATAATTGCTCATAGACAAACAACCATTTTAAAATCACACATACATTCAACTGGTACTACCAACGAAGAATTTATATGCAACCAATATCATAATAATTATTAAAAAGAATTAAATCATCAAGATCACGGAACAACGATAATTAAATAAACCCTTTGAATTAAAAATATTGCAATCACATCATTCGTCTAGTTTCATCAAGGTGGATGATAAATAGTTTAGCCACTCATGATTAAATAACAATAATAATCAAAATAAGAGAAGAACATATTGTACCAATCGTTTGAGAAAATAGAAAATTGCAAGATAGTAACGTAATAAGATCTAGATGGGTGCTCGTGAATCTTCAGTGGATCCGCCTAAGAAATCTTGCTTGGACACCTGATAGAACCCCTTGTAGAGCAGTTCCTAGAAAGAACTTTGATAATTTTCGGAATTAGGGTTTAAGTTTGTATTTCTACCCTTCGAAAATCTGATGCAGAATTCGTCCAAAGACTTCAGATCCCGTGCAGCCACTGCGGCGCAGTAGGCAAGTGATGCTTCCCACTGCGGCGCAGTCAAAGGCTTTGATTAGAAATTGTTGACTTTCTAAGCAACTGCAGCGCAGTGGCTACATCATACCCCTACTGCGGCGTAGCCAAATTCCACGTCCAGTTTTCTTCTTTTGGTGACTGCGGCGCAGTTTCCAATTCCAACCACCGCTGCGGCGCAGTGGTAAGCTGACGTCCAAGAATTTCTTTTCGATCTTGAATGCTTGCCGAATTTCTCCATCTTTTCCACTTGAAACAACTCTCGATAATACAAATCAACCTCTAGGCCAATAAATCTTCTGAAAATGTACCAAATGAACGCATAACCGGTTTAGAGCCTGAAAACACTAACAAACCCATAAATGCGCCAAATGCACATAAAATCGACTTAAAACACTTAAATAAATGGCCAATAATGATGTGGGCGATGGGTATAAATTGGTCACATCAAATCCCCCCACACTTGAGCATTGCTTGTCCTCAAGCAAATTCGAACTTTAAGAAAGAATATTCCTTGACAATCAAAATATCAAAACAAGTTACAAGTATCAAAAAGAAGCAACACCAAGCATGTCAAATGACAAAAGGCGGGTGAAGCAGTTTTATTCTTAAATGAAAACCCGAAATGTTTGACAATACCTGAACAATCCGCAAGCCACGATAACTCAACTAAGCATAAGTGAAAGAAACGAACCTATCAATATCATTCTACTCCAACAAACTTACTTTTGGGGTTGAATATATGAAGAATCACTCATAGGTCGGTCGTGATGTATACTGTTTTACCATAGGCTTGAACTAGGATCATCGCTCCACCAACACGGCGCAAGCACCAAGTACATCGTCAAAATTGGCATAAAGGTCGGTTGTATAGTTAAACTAATGTTTACAATGAAGGAAGGGAAATTTATAGGTTAAAGATGAAAGGTAATAATCAAAAGTATAAGTTATATATGAAAAATGTACAAAATAGTCTAATCGAACCCATACCATTGATTGCCAACAAACCACCAACCCCTAAGATGTCATCCCGTGAACACACCTCCAAAGTACCAAGCAAAACCCTACATCATTGTAGTGTATCAACTTCAAAAAACTTATTATCAACCAAATCTTCCATAATAATGATACAACAATCTTCTAGACATTTAAAAATGAGAAATACCCACTAGTAGCCCAAGTTCTTTTTTTTTTTTTTTAATTTTCTGTTTTTCATCTTTTTATTCTTTTTGAACCACTTTTACTCTACTAGTAGGTACCCTCTTACAATGTTAAACATGTCTATACACTTTACTTTCTTTGTTTGAACAATCTAAGATAATCCTCAATAACTTGACCCATTGACGTATTCTCATAGACAAGAATATTCCACTAATCAATCCACTGAAGCTCTCCCAAACCATCCAAACAAACCAATGACAATCAATGGCCCCCAGATCAGAGTATCGGTATAGTAAGGTATAATTAGGTAAAGTTTACATGTATGAGTGGATTTATACAAAGGAAATGGCTAAGTTAAAAGGGTTGTATATGTGTATAATTGCACTAAGGTATACAAAGAAAAGAAGAGTGTATGTATATATAAGTATATGTATAAAGGTTTGTATAGTAGAGGTATGGATATACAAAAGAAAAGTGAAAAGAAAGAAAGAAAAAAGTATGGTCAAACCTAAATGCCAATTCGTCATCCGATGTACTCGTCACGATCACTAGGCCAAGTTCTAGAATCAACACATCACCGGTATACTCTTATCGAGAGAAGAACTCGGAAATGGAATAGATATACCTCAAACACGCACATCCTAGTGCAGGCCATCAAAATAGAAACCCTTACTCCCGAATAAATCCAAGAGCCTAAGAGAGGGACGTATTTACGAGGCAATCAAACCAAAACCGTCACTTGACACAACTATATATGAAATGATGAAATCTCACAATTGGGTGTTTTGGATATATATGAGTATGCAAGTAATGTTATCAATCCCGAAAGACTAGCCAAATAACCGTTCAGAACACACTTCGCCAATTAAAAATTTTTGTCAAGGAAAAATTTTGTAGTAATATTGCTTATTAAGTTATCATAAATTAAGTGACAAAAGCAATTTACCACAAGGACAAGTTCAACTCAAGTTAAAAATCATATCAACTTCTATCATCCCGCCAAATTGAAAGCATCAGTTTTAAACATGCACATCACAGTGAAGAGCTCGAAATGGAGACTCCTACCCTTAGATGGAATCTAAAGGCCTACGAGAGGGACACATCAACAAAACCGGTAGAAATCTCAATGGCAAAACAACAAAAGCGATAAACCCGATAGCTTAAACCTTTTTGCCCCCCCCCCCCACACACTTAAGATGGACAATGCCCTCAATGTCCATACTCGGTCAAACAAAGGTAAATAGGGGTAAGCAACATAGAAAAATAAGAGCACATACCGGAATAAGGACACATTCCGTTTTGATACAAGTTAATCGACCCCGTGTCACAAATGGCGCTTCCGAAAAAGGAAGAACACTTTGCTTGGTGGGAGAAACAACTTGTACCAAAATGGATGGTGTGAGAGTTGTGTGTGCAGCAAACATAGCAACAATAATAATGCGCTGAACTTACTGTCAGCATACGTACACCATCACACAATCAACACATTGATGCCATAGAATAGAGATGAGAAGAGAATCTAGTGGGTCCCCCCACACTTGAGTTTCACTATAGCCATCAATAACGAAAAACCTGCTTCAATTGCATCAATAACAAACCACAAAAATTCCAAATATATCATAGTTCCTACTATTTCAATGCAGAAAATAAACCTAAAGAAAAGAAAAGAAAATACAATGTCTCATCACCCCGTAGGGTGGATACCAACAGAAATAAGAAATAAAGTAACAGTACAGTCATCCGAATACCAATCATGAATAACAATCAACCATCATATGACTCCATCCCACGGGGCCGAATGGGAATCATCATCATCGTCATCATTGCTGTTGACCGTGATATCCATGTGGGAAACTAGGTGGAGCAAAGAGGTCAGTCACCTAGTTCCGCTCCTCCTCTTGCCCTAAACCGGACCCTCCATAGCCACCACCTGTCTGATCACCTGCAAATCCTCCAGAACCACTAGCAAAATCAGCAAATCCAGAGCAAGTACCTGCAACAAAACCACCAGCCAAAGAAGATGAAGCACCAGCACCCTGCACACCACCCTGAAAGGCGCCAAACTGCACTGGCCCTCTAGGAGATCCTCCCAAGTCATGGGGCCGTGGAGACATGTCCCCCGGGGCAGACATAGGAAAGAAAGAACCGCCGCCCTGTTGATATGTGGGAACATGGATAGGTGGTGGGCTAAAATCAAGAATGGGATCGGGTTTGACAAACTCTCGACCCTCGTACTGTGCATGCCACATCGGCTGATAATAATCCAGAGTATAGTTAGTATAAGCCTGCTGTGACCCTATCCACGTCATATCCTGGTCCATCCGTCACTGATAGCTCTCCTGCTGGCCTGCTGATCATCATAAATAGTCTGCACCGTCTGTCCCAACAGTGTGAGATCAAATGAACTCGGGATAGGAATGGTGCGAGCACGTGGCCTAGGTTGCTCTTGTGGAGCATCCTCCATCTGTACATCCTCAACAGCCTCCACAATCGGAGGCGGTGCAACAATAACACCTGTATCATCCAATAATCTAGAATTCTGCCCCCCCCCCCCGACATCTTCTTCACAATCTTCGCCCTTATCAATTCTTTCTCAGTAAAGCTCTCCTGAAAAACCTGGGGAGAAAGATCGGTCTGGCACTCATCTGTATCAAATATACCCATCCTTTTTGGGTAAAGGGGAATTTAAACCCCGGTAAGCTTTTATATATCACCCAAAACAGTTATTACAAGTAATATGGCAGAAGTACCATATTAGTTTATACATACGGCATGTCGTATGCATATATCAAGCAAAACTAACACGCTTATAAGCATGTACTCAACTACTTTAACATGCTAGACCAGACAAAGTGGAAAATACAGCATACATCATAATCTAGTAAGTAGTACAGCCCTAACTGGTTAGCACGAACCAGCTTACATCTTCGGTATATTCCATGCTTCCAAAATTCTCCGTCCTTGCGTCTTCCTTTTGATCTTCAAGGTCACCAGTTTCAATCTAACAGTTGACACGATTAAGTCCTGCATCTGATTAACAGTTCTTTCATTTGGGGTCAATAACCTGTTGTTTTGCTCTTGCCATATAAAGTATGTCATAGCAGCTACAAGTAATTTCCCAATAACCATTCTTGCTAATTTCGGATTATCAGCAAGAATAGCTTGCAAAATATTCTCCCAACTGCACGAAACATGCTGGAACATAGCAAGAGGGCGTACCAAGTTCCAAATCTGTGAAGAATAGTCACATTCGAAGAATAAGTGTTCATGAGAATCAGGACCACGTTTGCACAAGGAACAACACAGCAAGTTTAAGTTAGAGGAGCCACTAACATCCCATTGCCTTAGTTTATCTTGAGTCTTGAGTTTCTTCTTCAAAATTAACCATACATGGAACGAGTGCCGGGGGATACAGTGAGGGAACCAGACCATATCAAACCAATCAACCCGTTGTTGGCTCCAACGCAAGGAGTCCCATGTACTACTAGTTGAATACGAAACCTCATTTCCATCCTTGTCAATCCAAAAAATAGTATCTTCCTCATCACAATTTAGAATAGGAACATTCATTCCAATTAAGACTGGAAATAGATCGTACCAAGCTGATGGCCATAGCCAACTACCATTATTGATCAGATTGCTCACTTTTGCTTCTAGCCTGAATCCAGCTGAAGTAACTTCTCTTGGCGATATATATTTGCATAGTGGACCTATTGGTAACCAAGAATCGTACCAAGCAAATGTCGAGTGTCCATTTCCCACGTAGAATTTGATATGAGGACGGATAGCATCACGCATGAGTAGCATTTTCCTCCAACCCCATTCACTCCCTGCCCGAAGTGGTACATCCCAAAAATTTCTGTCATTAAGTTTGTTCGAGTATATCCATTTCACCCACAAGGACTTTCGTTTGTTAATAACACTCCAAATATGAGACGTCATAAGGGCTTTATTAACATCCCGAATTCTTCGTATACCAAGACCACCTTCATTTTTAGGCAAACAACAATCTTTCCACGACACTTTTGCTTTACCTTTAGACATCGGCCCTTGACACCAAAGGAAGCTTCGCATCTTCTTTTCCAAGTCATTAATAATACTAGCAGGAAGAATAAACACCGATGCCCAATAAATATGTAAAGATGAAAGAACAGAGTTATTGAGTTGTAACCTTCCGACAAACGACAATGACTTGTTCTTCCAATCGCTAATCTTGGCCTCCATTCTTTCAACAAGGACTTTACAATCCTTATGTAGCAGCCTAAACGAGATAAGTGGGACTCCAAGGTAACGAATTGGAAGTTGTCCCTCAGCAAACGGCATAATACCAAACACGGCCTGTTTTACATGATCAGGGATATTACAAAAGAACGCCGTGATATTTGAGATACTCGGATTCAAACCAGATGCCTTGGTAAACACACCAAGACCGTCCATGAGCACTTTGACCGAAGCCAAATCACCACGAGCAAATAGGAAGAAATCATTTGCAAAACAAATGTTAATGATTTGATCTTTTTTACATTGGTTATGAAACTTAAACGATCCTATTTCTTGAACAGCCTTCTTCAGAATCAATGAAAGAACCTCCATGACTAGTGTAAAAAGATAAGGAGACATCGGGTCTCCTTGTCTAAGCCCCCTCTCGCCTTTGAAGAAACCATAAATATTACCATTAATGCTAAGAGAGAATGAAGCACTCGTTACACATGTCATGATCCAATCGACCATAATGGTATGGAACCCAAATCCTATCAGGATCGCTCGTAAGAACTTCCGATCAATAGTGTCATATGCCTTTTGTATATCAACCTTAAACGCACATCGAGTCAAAAGAATGTTGTCTGAAATACGTCTTCCAGGAACAAAGGCTGACTAATTGATGTCAACGATATCATCCAGCCCACCCCTGATTCTATTCGTGATAATTTTGCTAATGCATTTATACACTACATTGCAACACGAAATGGATCGATAATCCGTGACCAATCGAGGAGTGGGTACCTTCGGGATTAAAGCTAGAAAGGTGTGATTTATTTCCTTTAGAATTCGACCAGTTTTGAAAAAGTCGTGAACAGCAAGACATAGAGCTTTCCCCGTTATATCCCATGTTTTCTTAAAAAACAAAGAAGAGTACCCGTCCGGACCTGGAGCTTTGTTGTCATCGATAGAAAAAAGAGCTGATTTAATTTCATCATCAGTAACGGCTTGGATCATCATATTAGCTTTGGTACTATCGAGAGTATTAACAAATACCCCTACACTATTAAACTCTGTCGTTGGCCCTGGTTTTCCAAGAAACGATTCATAATGAGCAACTAAGGCCTTTGGGACTTCACCCCCCTCATGATCGATCCCATGAACATCAGTAATCTTGTCAATTCTACTTTGATGATGTTTTGCTTTCATGGAGTTGTGGAAATATTTAGTATTTGAATCACCAACCTCAAGCCAATCAATCTTCGCTTTTTGCTTTAAAAACCGATCTTCATCAAGCACAGAAGCTTTAAAGTTCATTAGATATCTGCTTCCTGTTTACGAAGTCCCTCAGTTCCAGGATCAGAGTCAATTGCTTTTTGAGTACGGTCAAGGTCTTCACGAAGAGCTGAAACTTGATTATGAATATTACCCTGCTGGTAAAGAAGGCTATGCATCGGATGCTTTAAGGTCCGAAGGTTCTTCACTACTCTGTACATTTTCCAGCCATCAATATTCTCGTTCCAACTATTCTTTACTATGTCCAGAAACTCCTCTTTATGCACAAGAAAATTTGCGAACTTAAACGCTTTTGGACGTTCTCTTTGTACATTAGGGAGTTTTACTACGCATGGGCTATGATCCGAAACTCTATAAGGCTGAAAAATAGCATGTCCAGCAGGAAAGTCTCGACAAAACTGAATATTACCCATTACTCGATTAATTTTCTTCACGATTCCAACACCCTTTTTAGGTTTCTGAGTCCACGTGTAATGAAAACCGGAACAGTTAACATCCATCACTTCAATATCTACGACACATTCTTTAAATTCTCACATTCCAATACTAATACTAGAAGACCCCGAAAAAGAATCCTCTAAGTTCAATGCCGAGTTAAAGTCACCCAGAAGCACCCATGGATTATCTTTTACAAAAGCTTTATGGACACGAAGGTCATTCCACAAAACTCGTCTTCTATTTAGTAATTGTCTGCATAAATAAAAGTACAATAAAAAGATTTCCTGTCAAGTTTGTAAACAACCTGCAAATGGACCGTTTGATCCGATTGGCCAAGTACCATCACATCAACGACTTCGGTGTTCCATCCCAGAATTATTCTAGTACCTTTCGCACACGACTTTCCATTTGAAGTCCAATCCCAACTACGAAAAACTTTTTTACACACATCATACAATTTTGAAATATCAACATGAGATTCCAAAACTGCACATATACTAAGACCATTTTCACTAACTACCTGTCGAACCTCCTTTTGTTTAAGGGGACGGTTCAATCCCCGTATATTCCATGCAGCAAGACTACCCATTAGCACCTTTCGAACCGGGAGTGCTTGCCCCCTCAGAATTTGGCTTCGATTCGGTCTGAGACTTCATATACTCATCCATTTTGTTATACACCTCAATGACCTCCTCCTCATCTGATTCTTCGGTTTCATAACCTTTACTCAATGTACTTGATCTCCCTGTTTTAACATTATCATGAACCAGCTCAGTAACAGGTTCTTTTCCATGATCAGCCAAGGCTTCAAACTGGTTTTTTGTAGTAACGGGTTTAGTTGTTGTACTAGTAGAGGCAGATGGTTTGGCAATCGGTCTATATTCAAATTTGGGCTTCTGTTTATTGACATTGAATCCCGTCTTTGCCTTACCTTTACGTCGTACCTCCTCAAATCCATCTTTATCCACTCGAGTTGTTGCATTTGTACCTGCTTTAATATACTTCGGGCAAGTTAGATCATCATGTCCAAATACACTGCAATTTTTGCATCGAGGGGGTTTCCACTCATACTCTACCTTCATAGTTTCTTTTGTATATCCTTCACCCTCTAAAGTCGGGATAGCTATAGAGAGTTCATCTTTAAAATCTTTTTCAGCCGATATTTCCACAAAAGCTCTAGCAAAACTGCTTCTTCCCCACGAATCAAGACACATATTAGTAGTATAAGAGTCCAACATTTTAGGTGTACCAATTTTTGTAGCCAACAAACTTAATCCGTCATCCGTATATGCAGCCATAGGTACATTGTGGATTTTAACCCACACAGCAACCATTTTGACATCCTCCTTCTTCAAAATAGCCGAGGGAGTCCATACATTCAAGAAAATGGGAGCATTTCTAACCAACCACGGACCACCCTCGTGAACAGCCTTTATTCCGTCATTATTTTCAAATTTAAAAAAGAAAAAACCGTTGGCATTCATCATAATCTTTTGTAACCCAAATTTTGCCCATGCGTTTTTTACATAGTTTGCAACTACAGGGAAAGCCATTCTTTTACCCAAGAAGTACCCATACACCGTGTTTAAAACCTGGATTGAACAACTCTAACCGACTCCTTAGGTAACACAATATCAACATCTTGCATGCATTCATTATTTTCAAGACTATGAAAATTAACCCTACGATTCTTTGAAGCACCAGCACCACTTGTCTTGAGTTTTTCTGCATACGAAGGAGCTGTTGGTATGTTCTTGTTTAACACACCCACATTTGAAACAACACCAGATGCCATACCAGAACCCTCTTTATTCCTACAATATTCCTCAATAAGATCAGATGTAGATTGTCTTGAATTATCGTCATCCGGATATACAAAAGAAACCTTTGTAGAGCTTTTCTTACTACTCACTTCCTTAGCTTCCACCCCAATATCAGTTTTGGGAGTCGAGGCAATATCAACACTAACCCCAGGCATAGTATAACCATGTTTTAGATACTCTTTCTCTATCACTGGGACACCTTGTTCTTTTGATTGAGACGGTGACACACCCCTCTTCAGACTATCATTTGCATTCGATTCACAAGGAGTTTTCTCAGTGGACATATTGCCACTACCTTGCTTTTCATCAACTTTACTAGCTTTAACATCAGCATTTGCGTCCTTGACAGAAGCAGAATTAGGGTTTTTCAGAATTGTACGTGCCGGAACTCATTTTCCATCAATGTTTTTAATCTTCGCAGCAAGACCAGGGGGGTTACCCTTGGTATTATTCGATCTCTCCATACACCTTATATCATTAAAACGAAGCAAACACAGTAAGCCCAAAAAGCAACTACGTGAAGAACAAATTAATTTAAAACCCTAACCCTAAATAAAGCAAAACCCTAAATGATCAGTTTTCAAAATCAATTAGCGAGCCAGGTGACACTTGAAAGATTACTATGTCCCAAATAATCCCAGTAAAACCCAACACTCTAATCAATCCGAACCACCAACCACTCAACGAAATGCAGCGACCAAGAAAAGAAAAACCCTAAAAAACATACACTCTGACACAGAAAATAACAAGATAATTATAATCAGATCACCAAAAGAGATACAATGATCATAAAAACTCATCATAATCTGCCTAGAAATGAACGAATTTAGGGTTACAGAGATGGAAAAAAATCACCATTAAGGGAGAGAGAAAAGGGTTTATTCCATCAATATTCAAAGATCAGATGACCTGTTTGTATATTCAAGAAGATAGATCATGTAATGGGTAACATTAGTTTCATTAATGAATTCCCTGCTTCATGTGCAATTTTCCATCCTTCTATAAATCTGGGTAATAAAGTGCCCCAAAACCAACTCCGAGTTGGAGTGGTTACACAACCTATCCTGAACAATCATAGGGGCCAACGCGAACTTCCTAGGCGCCCCCACAGAGAACAATTTAATCAACCACAAGTCTAATTTGTACGCCTTATCCCAGTGTGTGGACCGATGTACCAAGAATGTCACAATCATACGGTGAAGCATCCTCAACTTAACACTCCTTATTTTTGACACACTAACTGACCCCACAGTAGGCCAAGCTTCACCCCCAGAAATGCGAATCCAATACTGTGCAATGAACTCCCCGTCACCCAAATCCTGCTTCACATACAATCCCTTCCTCAACAATGCTCTAAACTCCCGGTTATTCAACTCATCCCTTGAGTACATACCCGTGTAATACCCAAATTCAGCAATGGACAACTTTCTTTGAGTTTCCCCACAGTAAAAGAATACACATTTCTCCTAAAAAATATCCCTCACTTTATGCAACTCTTTTGACAATTTCAATGTGGAGTAAAACTCTAAACACAACTCACGATAAACGAGTTCTCGATTGGTGATAATATTTTGCCAAATATCACTAGTAACCACCCTATCACCAACCTACGCCGCAACTCTAAACCACCGATTAATATCCCCCTGAATACCAAAAAATTGAGCACCTGTAGGGTGAAGATACCTCGGCGGGCAAACCACTTGTTTGTGAAGAGAGAACAACTTTTTGAGATAAGTGTTCTTGTGTGGTTGCTTGACCCCAACAAACTCGAGCCAAGTATGTTTTTCATTCATCTGCCCCAGCCAATATTTAAAAGTTGGTGGTTCCGGTTGTTGTCTAGCGGCCTTAGCGGGGACCTCAACGGTCCCGCTTGATTGATCATTCCATTAGTTCTTCACGAATTCAAACAAGCAAATCGGGGTAATTAATCATTCCATCAGCTATGACAAGCAATATGCACTACTTAATCACACATTAATCCTCCCCCACACTTGTTCATCAAAAAGCCCCAAATTTTCAAAAACCTAGTTTTAATTTTAACTCAAATTCGGATGAACAAGTGTTTGAATTGTGAAATTAACCACCCCATGAGCATCATTAACACATAACTAACAAAACCCACTAATCAATTTGGAAATTAAACCCTAAAAATCGAAAAACAAAAATTAAAGAAAACAAAAAGAAAATAGTCAAGAAAACTTACTCCTGTTCCCATGATGTTGACAAATAGGTGATAGACTAAGAGAAAAGATGAATAAAGTGCAAGATTTATGTGAATTAAGAGGGTAAAAATCGGGGGTCTTGGGTGTTTTTGAAGATACCCGTTTGTTTTTGGAGATAAGAGAGAAAGAAGGCTTTTTTTATGTAGATAAGAAAAACAAACTTTCCTTTTTAACTTACATAGACCCCGCTACCCTGGTTGACCAGTCAATACGCCCACTGTACCCCGGTCTCACCCACTGGGGCGCAGTGGGTCAAATTGCATCAGGATGCCGTGAGTTCTTTTTGCGGCGCAGTCTCCTCTCCACACCCCCACTGCGGCGCAGTGGGGAGTTTGTCAATTCAAGGACGTGGAAACAGGCTGCGGCGCAGTCAAAGTCTCCACCACCACTGCGCCGCAGTGGGGGAATTTTCTAAAAAAAAAAAAGAAAATGAAATTCAACAAAATTAAACACGGGTTGCCTCCCGAGAAGCGCTTAATTTATTTACGAGTCGTTAGCTAGACTCAACCATCATCCACGTTTCGGGTTCAAAAATGGGGATCTCCTCAACCATCCCCTCCTCTTGATCTTCTTCCAAGTACAATTTTAATCTATGACCTTTAACAATGAATGAACCGTCTCCATTTCTCTTAAACAGTTCAACATAACCTAACGGATACACATGCTTGATTACAAAAGGTCTTATCTACCTAGAAGTTAACTTAGGTTGTTTGATTTTAAACTTTGACAAGAACAACAAAACTTTTGCTCCAACCTTAAACTCCTTTCTACGGATCCTTTTGTTACGGTAAACCTTGGTTTTCTCCTTGTAAATCCTAGAATTCTCATATGCACCCAACCTAAGCTCATCGAGCTCATGAAGTTGCAACATTCTAAGTTCTTTAGCTTCCATCATATCCAAGTTTAAATTTCTCAACGTCCAATACGCCTTATGCTCCAATTCAACGGGTAAATGACAATTCTTACCATAGAGCAAACGGTATGGCGTAGTGCCAGTCAGCGTCTTAAAGGTCGTCCTAAATGCCCACAAGGCGTCATCTAGCTTCTTAGACCAAACCTTGGGGTTATCCCCGACTGTTTTTTCCAAAAAAAATTTTAAAGCCCCGTTGGTGTTCTCCACTTGACCACTGGTCTGTGGGTGATATGAAGTAGAAAAGTAATGACATACACCATATCTTTTTAGAACCTTAGCTAATTGATGGTTCGTAAAATGGGCACCACGGTCACTAATCAAGGCTCTTGGGCAACCAAAATGACAAAACAACTGTTTCAAAAAATCAGTGACTACTCTCGCATCATTAGTAGGCAAAGCCTTGGCTTCAGCCCACTTAGACACGTAGTCAACAACAACAAGAATATACTGAAACTTATTAGACTGTGGGAATGGTCTCATGATGTTTATGCCCCAAATGTCAAACACTTCACAAACCTGAATTCCTTGTTGAGACATTTCATCCCGTCTAGTGATGCTCCCTTGTCTTTGGCAAATGTCACAAGTTTCTACCAACGTCTGACACTCCTTGAAGATTGTAGGCCAATAGAAACCTGCATCAAAAACTTTTTTACCTGTAACTGAAGGACCATAATGACCTCCAGTTGGCCCATAGTGACAAGCATCCAAAATTTCCCGAGTCTCAGCTCCAGCTACACATCTCCTCACCATACCATCTACACAGACACGGAATAAGTATGGACTCTCCCAAAAATAGTGCTTAACATCTGTTTTGAGCTTCTTCTTTAGTTGTTTTGTGAAATCATCCGGTATCTTACCTGCAACCAAATAATTAACAATATCTGCAAACCAAGGACCTTCATCAAAGTTAGAAATAAAATTTAAAGATTCATCGGGGAAGCGATCCTTAATCTCCCCATCTCGAAGTTCCTCCCGATTCGAGTCTTCCAAACGGCTCAAATGGTCGGATAAGTCTTGTAACAACAAAACCAAGCACCTTTCTTATCCTTGATTTCTATATCAAACTCTTGTAACAACAAAATCAACGGATAAGTCTAGGCTTAGCATCTTGCTTAGAAAACAAATACTTTAAAGCAGAATGGTCAGTGAAAACAACAATCTTACTCAACACTAAATATCACCTAAACTTATCAAATGCAAAGACTACCTCAAGCAACTCCTTCTCTGTAGTAGTGTAGTTTTGCTGAGCTGGGTTCAAAGTTTTACTAGCATAGTAAATGGGCTTGAAATGCTTATCAACCCATTGCCCAAGCACGGCTCCCACGGCATAGTCGCTTGCATCGCACATCAACTCAAATGGCAAATTCCAATCCGGTCCAACCATGATAGGAGAATTCGTCAACTTCTCCATTAAAACCTGAAATGCACTCAAACAAGCATCATCAAATACAAAAGGGACGTCCTTCTCCAACAAGTGGGTCATCGGACGAGTTATCTTAGAAAAATCTTTAATAAATCGGCGGTAAAAACCGGCATGTCCAAGAAAACTTCTTACCCCTTTCACATTGGAAGGCGGGGGTAGTTTGGCAATAACATCTATCTTAGCCCTATCAACCTCTATCCCGGCCTTAGACACTTTATGCCCTAACACAATACCCTTGGTCACCATGAAGTGACACTTTTACCAAATTATGCCCTAACACAACATAAGGTGGCCCTCTAACACCGTGTTAACATCTTATCCAAATTATGCAAGCAAGTACGAAATGAATCCCCAAAAACCGAGAAATCATCCATGAAAACCTCCATGGAGGTTTCAAGCATGTTCTGGAAAATAGCAATCATGCACCTTTGGAAGGTGCCCGGGGCATTACACAAACCGAAAGGCATTCGCCGATAGGCAAAAGTACCAAATGGGCATGTGAAGGTAGTCTTTTCTTGGTCTTTGGGATCAATGGGTATTTGAAAGTACCCTGAGAATCCATCCAAGAAACACAAAAAAAACTCATTACCTGCAAATCTTTCTAACATTTGATCAATAAACGGAAGGGGAAAGTGATCCTTACGGGTGGCATCATTTAGCTTACGGTAATCAGTACAAACCCGCCAACCCGTTACAGTCCTAGTGGCCAAGAGTTCCTTATTTTCATTTTCAATTACTGTCATGCCCCCCTTTTTGGGCACACAGTGGGCAGGACTTACCCATGAACTATCCGCAATAGGGAAAATAATCCTTGCATCTAACAACTTAATTACTTTTTTTTTCGCAACCTCTTTCATATTAGGATTAAGCCTCCTTTGTCTCTGGACAACGGGCTTAACATCATCAACAAAATCAATTTTATGTTGGCAAAATCAGGACTAATACCTGGAATATCGGTGGTCTTCCAAGCAAAAGCCCGCTTATGGGCTTTAAGCACAGCCAAAAGTAGACTTTTATCGTCACTCAAGAGTGAGCACGAGATAACCACGGGCAAAGATGATTTACCTGCCAAGTAAGCATACTCCAAATGGGTAGGCAATGGCTTAAGCTCCAGATCAGTCGGTGGTACATCAACAGAATTCGGTACCCTTGAGCTTCCATCAGCAACAACCTTCTCAAAACTCTCATCCTCTAGAGGTGTCTCATCCAAGCTAAGTGCCATAACCTCTGCAAACAAATCATCATCAGAAATATCACCCGAACCTAAACAAGTGATCTCCTCATTCTCAATCTCTGTCTCCATGAATTCCTGAAATTCTTGGTCCAAAGCATCATCAATAACATCTATCCTAAAACAAGACTCATCAATAGAATATGAATGCTTAATAGACCTTTCAACATTAAAGACTATTCTATCCGTACCCACACCCAACGAAATTTCCTTATCTTTCACCTGGATGATAGCATCCGCGGTATTAAGGAATGGTCTACCTAAAATAAGGGGTACCTTCGTATCTTCCGTTATTTCGAGGATAACAAAGTCAACTAAGAACACAATGTGGCCTACCTGGACAATCATGTTTTCAGCAATCACAATGGGATACTAAAAAGAATGGTCAGCTAAACGAATACTCATGCGGGTAGGTCTCAAAACTCCCAAAGCCAACTTGCTCTAAACCAAGTAAGGCATCAAATTAATGCTAGCACCTAAATCAGCAAGTGCCTTACAAAGAGAACAAATAGAACAAGTGATAAGGAAACTCCCTGGATCTTCAAGCTTAGGTGGAATTTGGTTCTGCAAGATATCAGAACACTCGGCATTGAGATAAGTAGCCTTCACTTCATCCATCTTTCCTTTATCAGTCACGAGTTCCTTCATGAACTTGGCATAGTTGGGCATCCCCTGAATCAAATCAACTAACGGAACATTAATGTGAACATTTTTAATCATATTAATAAACTTATCATACTCTTCCTTCAACTTTGCCTTCCTGAACCGCTGTGGAAATGAAACCTTTGGCTTATATGGCTTAGCTTCGGGAATCACAGCCGGTTTCGGTGGAGTAACCGGAGCTTTCACGGTTGAACTATCTTCCATCTCAATCTCCTCATCAACTTCAGTTCATCATTATTACCTAAATCCTGCACATCTGAAACAGGAGGTGGAGTGTACTTCTGATTTACCTGTTCGAGTGGTAATAGCCTTTGCTTGCTCCTGACGAACCGGAGGTGGAGTGTACTTTTGTCCATTGTTAGGACCTTGATTGTGCCTCGGATTCTGCTGAGTATTACTAGGCAAAGCACCCTGGGGCCTAGTGATAGCAGCCATCCTGCTCTCAAGATCCTTGAAGTTGATACTCTGATTCTTAGCGCTCATCTCCACTTCACCATTAATCCTGTCCAACCTCTCACTCAACTCCTTAGTGTCCTCCCTGATATTCTGAATGCTAGTGTTTGTCTCAACTTGATTTCTCATCAACTGCTTCATCATTTCCCTCAACTCGGCATTAGGATCGGAAGTAGAAGAAGAAGAACCTGATCCTTGACCTTGCTGAGTCTCCTACTGTGGCTGATTCTGATAGTTGTTCCTTTGCCACATGTTACCTGAAAAACAAGTAGTATTAGTAGGAAAAGAAGAGTTATAAGAATTATTACCTGATGAATGGTTTTGAAAACCGGTGTTGCGCTGGAAACCTCCTTGTTGCTGATTCTGAACGTAGTTGACATCTTCAGGCCCCCCGGTTGGGACAATCCTCAGAATAATGTGTCTTTCCACAATGGTCACAACCATCAGCAAGAACCTTCACATCCCGTTCAAGATATCCAAACCTAGACTCTTGAGCTGCAAATCCCTTATCCATGCGTGCAGATAAAGCCTGAATCTCTTCAATTACCCCGGAATTGTTGCTAGCCTCGGCTCTTGCAACTCTACCTTCCTTAGTGCCTTTGTTCATCCTTTTCTCATTCTTCAAAAACCTCTCATCATCCATGGTTGCATTATCCTTTACCATTTGTTCCAAGATGCCATATCCTTGATTTGGTGTAATCTTGACGAAACTTCCACCGAAGGCATAACCAAGCTCTCTCTTAGACTACTTATTCAAACCATCAAAGAACAACTCAACGTACTTTTCTTTAGTCAAATCAAGGCCTGGACAATTCCTTAACATCTCCTTGAATCGAATCCATGCATCCACAAACATCCTCATTCTCTTCTTGCACAAAAGACCTAATCAAGTTTTCCAACCTTCTTTGAGTTCTAAGTGAGTAAAACTCACCTATGAAAGCTTCCTTTAGTTGGCCCCAAGTAGTTATTGAATTCTCGGGAAGATCATTGAACCAATCTTCATCATCTCTGGGGATAGAAATGGGAAATGTCTCAAGCTTCACGGCATTCATTTGATTTTGACCATATTGGTAAAGTCGTGCCAACTTTTCAAATCTATCCAAGTGTTGATATGGATCCCATTTTCTCTTTCCATCAAACTTTTGCTTTTCAATGCTCTTAAGATGATTCGCCTTTAAGTTGAAATTTTGTTCAACTCCCGGTGGTCTAATGGCGGAACCACGGGCCGTAGGAATGGTTCGGACCCGATCACCATAACAGATGTCATTTGGATCCCTTGGTTGTTTGTCACCCATTTCTTCCTTTACAAGGGCTAGATTAAAGAATTCCTCTAAGTAGAAGCCTTTTTCGTCTGAATCAGGAGTGGGTTGAGCTATAGGTGAGTACGGTGTTGGTGCTGAAAAGTTGATCTTACGTCTTGGTGGGGTCTTTAAAGGAGTATTAAGAGGTCGACCCGAAGAACGCAAGTTCATCAATGAGAAATAAGCCTGCAAAACACAGCTAACACCACACGTCAAATGCACCTGTGATAAGCAAAGAAAAATCTAAACTATAAAGCAAATAACTTCCTCACGCGTGAGGAAAGATCAAACCACTAAATTAACAACTAAATCGACACACAATCCCCGATAGCGGTGCCAAAAACTTGTTGTGCTAAATCGAGCTTTCAAAATATAAACTAGAATCACCTAAGAACTCGCTACTACACACTATCGGGCAGTGTACCCGACCGTTTGCAGTATAGTTAAAAGGTAAGACCGTGTTCGTTCTCGGGGATTGGATTGAGCTAGTTGTATGGTCGAATGGTTTGGAAAAACGGGTGTTGCTTCAAAAATCCTTTTGACAATAAAGTTAAAATAAATTTGAAAGACAAATTGCATGAAAAGGAAAGAAAGTCTCAGACAATATAAATGAAAGTCATCCACCTTGAATTCACTGGACTTCAAATGTGATTGCATTAAATTAAGTACAAATTCATTTAAGCTTAAGGATAGTCGTGAAAAGAATAAGGTGCTCACGTGATACCACCAACCGTGAACAAATCACCAATTCGCCTAAGTTACTAGTTAAATTACCCAAACTGGTACCACCAGTGCTAAGACAACTTTTCCAATAATTAGTTTGACTGACTATCAAATTATCAATTGACCCTATGTAACAATAACGTGGTACCACCAACCGTTATAAATTACGTTGACAAAATTACTCTTTTATTAAAATGATATTCACTATCATACCATGAACTAGTGATAATTGCTCATAGACAAACAACCATTTTAAAATCACACATACATTCAACTAGTACCACCAACGAAGAATTTATATGCAACCAATATCATAATAATTATTAAAAAGAATTAAATCATCAAGATCACGGAACAACGATAAATAAATAAACCCTCCGAATTAAAAATATTGCAATCACATCATTCGTCTAGTTTCATCAAGGTGGATGATAAATAATTTAGCCACTCATGATTAAATAACAATAATAATCAAAATAAGAGAAGAACATATTGTACCAATCGTTTGAGAAAATAGAAAATTGCAAGATAGTAATGTAATAAGATCTAGATGGGTGCTCGTGAATCTTCAGTGGATCCGCCTAAGAAATCATGCTTGGACACTTGATAGAAGCCCTTGTAGAGGAGCTCCTAGAAAGAACTTTGATAATTTTCGGAATTAGGGTTTAAGTTAGTATTTATACCCTTCAAAAATCTGATGCAGAATTCGTCCAAAGGCTTCAGATTCCGTGCAGCCACTGCGGCGCAGTGGGCAAGTGATGCTTCCCACTGCAGCGCAGTCAAAGGCTTTGATCAAAAAATGTTGACTTTCTAAGCAACTGCGGCGCAGTGGCTACATCATACCCCTACTGCGGCGCAGCCAAATTCCACGTCCAGTTTTCTTCTTTTGGTGACTGCAGCGCAGTGGCCAATTCCAACCACCACTGCGGCGCAGTCCAAATCTTCGGCACACTTCTCTTGCTTCTTAACAACCACTGTGGCGCAGTGGCACACACTTTCCCTCACTGTGGCGCAGTGGTAAGCTGACGTCTAAGAATTTCTTTTCGATCTTGAATGCTTGTCGAATTTCTCCATCTTTTCCACTTGAAACAACTCTCGATAATACAAATCAACTTCTAGGCCAATAAATCTTCCGAAAATGTACCAAATGAACGCGTAACCTGCTTAGAGCCTGAAAAGACTAACAAACCCATAAATGCGCCAAATGCACATAAAATCGACTTAAAACACTTAAATAAATGGCCAATAATGATGTGGGCGATGGGTATAAACTGGTCACATAAGTATCCGATATTGTGGTTGATGGAAATTGGGCAAGGCCTTTTAGTGATAAGCTTATGCAGATTGCGCCACCGGTTCTTGTTGAGGACAACTGTGATAAGCTTTGTTTGAGGTATGATAATGTTGATCATGATTTTTCAATTGAAAATGTTTGGGAAGCTATTCGTCCAAGAGATTTAGAGGTTCCTTGATTTCAGGTTGTTTGGTTTACTCATTGTATTCCAAAACATGCTTTTCATTTATGGCTGGTTATAAAACGTAAGCTGAAGATGCTTTTCATTTATGGCTGGTTATAAAACGTAAGCTGAAGACTCAAGATTTATTACGATCATGGGATGTACTTGTGGGTGCGTCTACTCCACTTGTATGTTCTTTATGTGGTCTTGTACCGGATTCTCACGATCATTTGTTTTTCGAATGTCAATTTGCGTGGGAGGTTTGGCATGGTATGTGTACAAGTGTTGGATTGGCTTACCTTTCTTCTCATTGGAATATTATTATAGCAAATGTCATTCAGCTTGCCAAGAGTAGGAAAGCAGAGTTTATTATTGTTAAGTTGGTGCTAGTCGCTACTACGTATTTTGTGTGGCTAGAAAGAAATAATAGATTATTTCAACAATTAAAGAGATCTCCACAACAATTGATTGAGGTGATCAGATCTACTGTACGATTGAAGCTTCTCTCCTTCAATATCAAGAAGACGGCTAGTGTGGACAGCATTTTGAGCACTTGGAAGATCCCTAAATCATTTTGTTTAGATTATTGAGATTCTTGATTTCGTTAAGATTGTATCTAGCTTTTATGCTTAGGTTTCATAGGTGATCATGAAAGTGGTATGTCACTGGTTCATGATCTTGTTAAGTATTTTTCATTTGGTTTGTACTAAGTCGTATTGGCACTTTAGCCAATACGCCTGTTTCTCATTTTGAATATTTATAAAGCTAACCTGGGGTGACGGCCTTTTTCCGAACTGGGTGCATTAGATAGTCCAAATGGCATGACAAGCCATTCAAACAACCCACTTTTAATCTTAAAGGCTGTCTTCCACTCATCTCCTTCCTTCGTTCTGGTCTGATGGTAGCTACTTCTTAAGTCAATCTTTGCAAATACACTAGACCCATTCAATTCATCAAGCATATCATCCAATCTAAGAATGGGGTATCTATACTTGATAGTGATGTTATTGATGGCTCTGCTATCAACACACATACGCATATAACCATCTTTCTTTGGAACCAACAAAGCTGGAACAGAACAAGGACTCATGCTAGCTCGAACATAGCCTTTAGCAATCAGCTCATCTACTTGTTTTTGTAACTCATTAGTCTCATTAGGGGAGCATAGCCTTTAGCAATCAGCTCTATTAGGAAGAAGCTTGTTTTTGTAACCCTAAGAAGCTTTATTAGGAAGAATTGACCCTGGGATTAGGTCAATCTGATGCTCAATCCCTCTAATAGGTGGCAAACCAGCAGGTAATTCCTCTAGAAATATATCAGCAAATTCAGTAAGTAAAGGTCTAACTTCACTAGGGACTTCTTCACACCCCTTATCTTCACCATTTTCAAGCATAAGTAACAGCAAAATAGAAGTACCACTGTCTAATTCCTTTTCAACATCAACTTGACTCATAAATAAAGATCTAGCAGCCCTTGTACTTGATTCAGTCTTAATAATCTCATTGGGTTAGAAGTCAGTGTGACTTTCTCCCCATTAATAAATAGAGAGTAAGTATTTAAGTGACCATTGTGGTACACATACTTATCACATAACCAAGGCCTACCAAACAGTAAATGACAAGCATCCATAGGCACAACATCACAAGTAACTTCATCTTGATAAACAGCGCCAATAGAAAAAGGAATAACTACTTGGCGATTAACTTTTACCTTATTGCCTGGGCTGAGCCATTGTAGTTTGTATGGGTGTGGGTGCTTGGTAGTTGAGAGACCCAACTTGTCCACCATATAGGTAGATGCAACATTAGCACCGGTTCCTCCATCAATAATCAGACTGCACACCTTTCCTTTAATAGTGCATCTTAAATGGAAAATGTTTTCCCTTTAAGCTTTATTATCAGAAGCTTCATTAGCGTGCATTGCTCTTCACCAGCCTTCAGTTCTTCAACTTCTTTCAGTGTGAGAGCCCTCAGATTGGGACACTCAGCTTGGAAATGTCCATACCTATGACACTTGAAACATCTCTTCTTAGGTTCCTTGGACCCTTCTCTAACCTTCTCTTTTCTATAGATAGATTTCTTGGCAGGTACAACAGGTTTAGGAATGGACTTGTTGGCTGACTTCTTCTTTATTTGCTTCTCAAGCTGAATGGCCAGCTTGCAAGCACCTCCGAATGTCCACACAGGCTGCAACTCCATATTCTCAATAATCAAGGAATTCAGACCACCCATGAATCTTGCAATAGTATTCTCTTCAGCTTCCTTCACCCCTATTCTGATCTTAAGCTGTTCAAACTCCCTTATATACTCCACAACCTCCTTACTTCCTTGTTTCAAGCTGTTCATATGGATATACAACTCTTGCTTATAAGCTTGGGGAACAAACCGCTTCTGCATAACCTCCTTCAGCTTTGACCAGGTCTTGACTTTGCTTTTACTCTTATACTATCTTTCAACCTTCATGTTTTCATACCAAGCTTATGCATACTTACTCTGCTTCATAACAGCAACCTTGAAACCTTTTCTGTCATCATACCCCTTAATATCCATAATTCTGTCCATAATCTGAACCCATTCAAAGTAATCTTCTGGGTTAGAAGAACCAACAAAATCTAGTGGGTCTACCTTAATATCTTTAACATCGACCTTATGCCTCCTATGCCTCCTCCTAAGCTGACTGGAAGCATCAAACTCGCTAGAAGATCTAGGAGTACTATCAGATCCAAGACTAAGGTCTTGAGAACAAGAACCCCTTTCACTAACAGCAACATCTTCTCTATTTAACCTCACACCACCATTTTCTATCAGATTAACAACCCTTCCAAGTTGTTCTTGGAGAGCTTCGATCTGTCTATTCCTTCTAAGATTATGAGCTTCTTCCAAAGTCATATTTCTTCTGAAAGCCATATTCTTACAAAGAAAACTCAGATAAACTTTCAACAACAAAACCCCAAGGACAAAAGATTAAGAAACCTTTTTGAACCTGGTTGTGATACCAATCTGATGTGAAATTGAGCTGAAATACTCAGAGTCAGACTGAGTCAACTCAAAAAACACAAACACAGCGGAATTATAACTATTTTTGTATGATTTTCTGAGTTTATAACAAAACACACTCAAGCAGACTATAAGAACAAATAGTATAGTAACAATGAAACAAATAAACAAGGATAGATAAGAATCTAATACTTGACTCGTAAAGGACTTAACCACCAGAATGAAATACAATAAACACTCCAAAACCACCACTATATTTGATAAAGACTGAGCCACCACAAATACAGATAAAAGTAATGAAGATTTTACTATCTCACGACAATAATCTATAAAGGCAAAACCACCAAGATTACTGATAAAGGGACCACTTCAAACTACCAAGATCAAAGATCCATAAAGGTAAGAAGATTTTTAAAATGAATAGAATTCAGCTCTATCAAACTTTCATAAACACACTCTGATTTTTACAATAAAAGGCAGCCTCTATTTATAGAGGAAATACAAGAGACAATTAATATTCTACCCTAGACAACTAGTACAAGGTTGTTATAAAACAACCAATAGGAATAGAGAACACAATCTGCAGCTGTAGGGTAGTGGAAGGTTCTCTCTCTGGTCCCCACTTGTATTCTTCTCCTCCCACGATCAGGTGTCACCAAAACAAGACAAAAAAAATACACAACTGAATTCTTATCCTTATTTAGATTCATCTATAACAGCCACACACACGTGCTAATCACATGACTTGACTTACTTATTGAAAGCATCAAGTTAGCTTAAATGTTTGAAAATCCCAGGCTGATTCAGTTCTAAGCTGACTCTGGCCAAGCTGACCCAGACTGGTCGTCCTAAGCTGAATCTTCTTCCAAGCTGACCCAAATTGTACGAATTTGTGAGTTGATCTTCAAACTTCCCCCCACATTTTAGTCTTCCCTTTTAAGTAAGGTGAATCCTAGGGGGCAGATAGGATCACCAATCATTTTCCCAAAGTGTGCCATCGAGGGAATTATCATCATGGCCTGAACTGAGTCCAACTGACTCTGTCTGAACTGAGTTCAGGGCAACTCAGGGGCATTTTCGTATCAACATTATAGCATGAGTACTTACCTTATGCCTTTGCAACCTGCAAACACATATCATATATCATAAAAGTAAGCATGATATCCCACAACAACCTCCCATACCCTTTAACTTTACTTTGAGCATACATATCCATTTAAAAGGTTTTACTTATGAAAACGTGTTTTGTTGTACCACCAGGTGAAAAAAGATGTTATCTTACCTTGGTACAACTTACCAATGAGTTACGTATGTCTTACAGTGCTTGCTAAGTGCTCCCGACAACCTAGAACGAGTATAAGATCAATCTATGAGCTAAACAAGACTTAAGTATAAGTTTGACCATTTTTTCACCGCATGCTTAATTCATGCACCGCATATTTCATAAAAAATCCATTTATGCACCGCATGGAGATTTTATGCACCGCAAACAGGCTCCGATCAGCAAAACCCTAAGTTTACTTGTTCTAAACGATTTCCATTCGAACCCAAACCCTTGATCTGACCTGGGGACCTAATAATAACCTTTCTACTGATACTTTTGATGACTTTAATCAATCAATTGATACATACATCATCCATTAAATCACCTGAATAACAAGAAATCGGTAGACGTTTAACTAATTAACCCAACCCTAACCCCATGGCTAGGATCGAACTCACATATAAGACTCATCTGTTCAGATTTCAAAGGAAAAGTACTTATATTACCTGTAGATGACTTTGAGGATTCAAAATCTTAATCAAACTTGCACGAAACACTAAGAATTGAAGAGTTTTGGTGAGAGATTACTATGGAAGAGGGAAGGGGCGGCTGGGGTTTTCTCACACACATAATTCAGACCTTTTGGAATTAGGGGCGGCTGGAGGTTTTCTTTACTTTTCAAAAGATAGGAAATGCTCTTTCTTCCAAATATCTTGATTTCAATGCTGCTTGTTTTGGTTTCACACCAAGGGCAACCATTCTTTCTTTATCTCTTAAGAAGTATCCTCGATTAATAAAATTCCACTGTTCTTCAGTCAATTCAGTCGGAAAATTATCAAGAAGTACTTCTTCTTCAGAACTAATTGCCTATCTTAGAACTTGCTTCAATGTAGACTTCTTGAAGTCTTGAGCAGTAGCTTCAAGTGTCTTTCTCAATTCATCAAACCCATCGAATTCATAAATGTATAAGGCTGTGCAGTTGATACATTAGGAATTGAAGATTCTCCAGTTTCGTTTCTACTTGATGAACCTGTTTTAAACTAATCAAGATCTGGAAAGTCCTCAAACACTAGTTCATCAGCAGCTTCTACATTTCCTGAATTCTCAACAAATTCAGGCTCACACATAACAATATTGTCTTTAATAGCCTCTGCATCAGCCTCTCCTTCAACAAACTCAATGATAGCCTCATCGATAACATCCTCATCAACCACAACTTCCTCTTCTTCATGATTTTCAGCTTCTTCATCTGATCCAAACACTTCTTCAAACTTCCTACTTATTTCTTCTGACACATTCATCTTTTCTTCTTCTTCCAACTCTTTCCACATTTTATCAGATTTAGCTCTACATGCAACTAATCTATCAATTTCAGCTTAATCTTCAAGAACTTTTTCATTGCCACCCTCAGTTCTTTCTCCCATCTCTACATTCTCACTAACTACATTCCCTTCAACTCTCACAGAATCATTTCCAGTATTTTGACCATCTCCTTGGTTCTCCCCCTCGGGGTGATCATCGGAATCAGGATCATCCCGTTTAATAGAAACCAGGGCCGGTCGGCAAGACTCGAGAGCAATTAATCTTAGCTCAAAAGCAGCTAGTTTAACATCATACTCAGCTTTTTGACTCTGAACCTACTCTTTCAAAGTTCTAACTTGACGCTCATGTTCAAGTTCTTTATCTCTTAATTCCAACGCATTCAGAACACCTCTATCATACATATTCAACATATCCCCCTCAGATCTCAAGATAGTCATTAAATGATGACAAGATTTGTCTTTTTCTTGTTGAATCGAGGTTGATGAAGTTTGATGGGGGTGTTTGTGTTGGTGTTTGTTGAGATGGTGAAACCAACCCGGGGGCTGTTGGCACACTTGTGGTGTGACCTAAATCAAACGAAGCTGATTCAGGATTTCCTGCAGTTCCTTGGGTTAAACCGTCGCCAGCAGTTTCAGATTCAGTGGCTTTGCAACCAGAATCGGGTTGTGTCCTAGACTGTGATAAATCACTGTCCTGGACTTGTTGTTGGGTAACACCACTAACAACATCGGGGTCACTGAGAATGCTCGTTAATACAGTCTCAGGTTGATCATGAGGAACAGCAGTGTCACCTTGGCGTTCATACTGTCCCCCAGTCTCGGTTTGAGGACTATTGCTTACGGCTAAAGCTGGCATAGTGGTAGCTAAGGTAGGACTTCCAAGCTGTCCTTGAGGGTCACACAAAGTGGATTCCTCTCTGCTTGTTTCGACATTAGTATGCCACTAAGCTTGCTGGTCCGTGTTCTTAGGAGGACTAGACTCAAGTGCATGAAAAGATGGCGAGGGATACGGCTGATCCTCTCTTATTTCAACACTCTCATCCTCCAAATGAGGAGAGTGTGGTGAGCGTGGTTGAACCCCGTGCATTTCTGAGACTAACTCCTGTTGTGAGGAGTCAGAATGGCGACGAGAGTTATGTGCATGCGAGAGTGGGGAGTTCTCGACTTCTACTCTAAGGTTTTCATCCTGGCTAGACTCGATTGGTTGTTCCATTGGAGGGTGAATGTTTTCTTTATGCCCTTGTCCTATCCCGGACCTCTCAACCTCTCTATCATTTTCAACTCCTCCCTCTTTCCCGCTTTGTTCCTCCGGCACAACATCATCTTCAGTGCCCTCATTCTCAACATTTAACTCAAAAATCACTCTATCAATTGATTCAACCACATTTTCAACATCAACTTCTGTTGGCTCAACTCTTTGAGTTGTAGATGTAGAGGAAGCATGCCTCTTTTTCAACCTTCGTTTAGAAACCTTATGTAGACCTATTGGTTTTTTGGTAGATTGCATTTTTCTAGCTCTCAAATTTTTAGTCGTCTACCGGGTATTGGTTGTTGTTCATTTGGCAAAGCAGAAGCCAGGGGAGTAGGTGAAAGAATTGTTGTTGATAGTAGTGGAGTAAGTTTTGGTTGATCAGGAGAAACAACGGATGGAATCGGTGTAGAATGAGATCGTTGTGAACGTTGTTTAGCTGGTGTAGATTGTGTTGATGGAATAGATGGTGTAGATTGAGATGGTGGTGGTGTTGATTGAGATGAAGGTATAATAGGTGAAGTTTTAGAAGATACTGGATATTCAAGTACATCATCATCTTCAAATGATACTCTTTTAGATTTCCTTTTCTTTGGCCCAGAAGTCCCCTCGTTTTCTTTTAGAAGACCTAGGATCCTCATTAGGTGACCTATGCACAGTATGGGTAGGAATCTGTTGGTTTTCAAATCCCTTAACTCTGGCTAACCACTCTCTATAAGCCCTAAGATGGGGACTTCCAGCCGGAACCAAACTCAACAAAAATTGTAGAATAGGAAATGATTTAGCAATCTCACTGCCAGTGCCTCTCATGTTTGACTTATACATGGCAATGACACATTTGAAACTATCATCAAGCTTCAGAATCACATCGGTAGTATCAAGAACATCTTCAACCATCAAAGTGAAGAATCTGATATACGGAATGTATTTTCTTTCTTGAACATCCTTTACTTTAACCACTTGGATCATCTTATCCCAAACAATCTTTGCATAGTCACACCCCACATTGTGAGTAACAGCATAGTATATGGAGAGAACGCTTGGTCATTATATCAATGCCTTTCTGTGATGGCATGAGACAGGTGCACAAAACATTATACATAGTATGCCATAATGTAGCCACATTCATTTTCTTAAAGTCTCTCATTGATGCCAATTCTCCTTCATAACCCAATAAATGAACTGCAGCCAACATTTCTTCAACATAAGGCGGTTCTTCATATTCTTCATGTTCTGGAAATCCAATGATTGATTTGAATTGATCTAATGTGAATTTACACTGAAAGATATTCTCATCAGATTACAAGGAGTATTGAAGGAAGTCTTTTGATTTTTTTCTTTTGTCGGTTTTCACATACTCAATTGCTTCCCAAAGATCAAACACATATTTCTCAGGAACTATAGCACCATTTGTCAATGCGACATTAAGAGGATGTTTATTCAGGATTTCAGTGATTATTGGAAATTTGGATGTGAAAGGAATGTGAAGTGCTTGGTTGACTTGCATTTTCATGGTAGTACCTTCTTGAAACATCACCATCTTTGAATTTTATGTATCTGAAAATTAAGAAGACTGACCAATTTTGACCAGAAAAAAAAACTTTAAGCAAAACACAATGGAATACACCAACATTTTAGACACATTGAATACACAAAAACAATGTTTCGCACATATATTACGAAATGAGATAACAAAAGTAGTACACAAAGGTGTTTGATACCTTGCTTCTCATTTTAATATATATAAGAAACACGACGACTTATAGAATCTCATAAGTATTAAAAATAAGACAACAAAGGTAGTACACAAAGGCGTTCGATACCTTGCTTCGTATCCTAACATTTATGAAAATTCAGAAGTTGAACACATACACAATTATTTAAACATAATAGAGTTGACAAGAACTAGAAAATTAAAACAAGTTTAAATGGAAAATCACAAAGTGACAAGTTTATGCACTTGCCGAGCTCACTTCTCGGCAGATAGCATAAGTAACAAACGTTTTGCCCTGCACCAGTACAAGTATGGAAAATGATTTTGGTAACAATCTGGAAAAACTTGTATGATTTGCCGCGCAAAAACCTCGGCAAATAGAAGAAATGTATGTCATTGAGTTTGTTATTGAAGTCTATTGTATGTTGAGCAAATACCTCGACACATAGAACAACTTGATTAGACTTCATTTTTAATATATGAAAAATCCTTTGATTAGAACAACAAGAATGTTGCCAATTGTTAAAGGATCATTTCAATGAATGAGTGAAAAACATTTTTGAAATCTTTCTCACACTTTAAGAATTTGCCGAGCAAATTGCTCTACAAATGGTACAACCGGAAAAACAAGACTTAGAAAAATTTTCATCAAAATAAATGATTTGCCAAGCTCAATGCTCTGCAAATGGTTGAAGAACACCTTTGAAAATTTTTTCAACAAAGTGTATGGTTTGCCAAGCTCAGAGCTCTGCAAATGGTTGAAGAAAACCTTTGAAAAATTTTTCAACAAAGTGTATGGTTTGCCGAGCTCAAAGCTCTGCAAATAGTTAAAAGATGACTTTGTAACTTAAGAAAAATTTTCATCCACTTGTATTGTTTGCCGAGCTCTCTGCAAACAACAGTTTTAGTACATAGAAGAATTTTAACTTTGATTTTACTTAGAAACAAAATATTGAATAGTTTTGTAAAAACATGTATTTGCCGAGCATGAAGCTCTGCAAATGGCCATTTTGATGAAAATTTTGTTAAAGCAAAATATACACAAGTAAGTCCAGTCTTATGAAGTTTTGAAGAAACTCAAGAACATTTATAGTGTTTGTCGAGCAAAAAACTCGGCGAATATAACAAGTTCTTCAAAAATTCTAAGGACATACCCAGCCCTTCAAATTTCAACCCAGAAAACTCAAAACAAAGCAGATTAAGAAACTTAAAGCAGATAAACAACAAGAATAAACCCTAATCATGCAACTAAGATCATCAAAATACACATCAAATTAACACATATTGCATACAAATCATGATCAGTTCATTGAAGCATTTAATCAAACAGTTTGAAAGCAAAAAAGGAAGCACGAATTTTTACCTTTGATCTGATGATTTTGATGAAGAAATGAAGTGATTCTGATTTAGATAAGCAATCAACACAAAACCCACTTGATGAAATATACACAATATGTTTAGAACTTTGTGAAGAGAAAGTTAAATATGACGATTGGATAATGCTTTCTTTATCTTTCCAATTGCACATGATGGACAAATATGTTCACTTTCATATTTATAGTCTGGAAGACCTTCACAATTTGTTTATCCACAAGAGCATTAATCGTTTGAAAGTTGAGATGAGAGAGACGACGATGCCACAACCATGACTTTTGAGCAGTTGCATTTGATAGAAGAAAATTTTCAGATGAAGGAGTTGGAATATTGTTAAGATCAATTTTGAACAGGTTGTTATCTCTTGTTCTAGTAAGAATATCAACACCTTCTTCTGTTTTCACTTTGCATTCATATCTTCTAAAAAGCACTTGAAGATCATTGTCACAGAATTGTTTAACACTGAAAAGATTGTGACCTAAACCTTCAACATAGGAGACTCTTTTGATCGTGATTCGATTCTTAACAATGTCTCCTTAACCAAGGATAGGAGCGATATGATCATTTCCAAATCTGACTGTACCCATGAATTTCTCAACAAAATTTGAAAGCAAAGATTTATTTCCAGTCATGTGTCGAGAACATCCCGGGTCAACATACCAAACACAGATTAGATATTCCTGCAGGAACTGAGAATATTGTTTAGGTCCCCACCTATACTGGGTCCTTGCAGGTTAGTGTAATAACATGTAAGCACACAAATAAAAGTACTAAGTAAAACTAAAAAATAAAACAAGAGCACACAAACATACAAATTTATTGCTAATAAAAACAAACATCCACACACAAACTAGTTCAAATGAAAAATGTGAATTACAAGCAAAGTAAAGGACATTCTAAGTACATTGTTTGATACAAGCAGGATTTGTCATAGACTTAACAACACTATCCAAATGATTTAATCTTCGGACTATCCAGACTTGTTTGACTTTGGTTGGTTTCCAATCAAGCTTGACATTTCTAGAAACATGTAAAAATCTATCTTTAGGAATCCACTTACAGCTACTAGTTACGCACAAGTCACCTGACACATGAACATTCTTTGAGTTAGCAAACACTTTTGAATTTATGTTCTTTACAGGCTTCTTTTTGATGATGTCAGAATTCTTTTGCACCTTCCTAATATTATTAGGTGACAACCAACCATACTGATCTTTGTATTTAGTTATTCCTGATGTTGTGTCAGTAACTACCTTCAAAGTGCACTTAAAGACTGTTTGAGCATTATGAGGAAAACTTGAATACCTATTTTGCTTAGATTGATTCTTATCTAATGGAAAAACATCATTTGTCACACATTTTGAACCACTAAGTGTTTTGACTTCTGTTCTAGACTTTGATTCAGATTTAACTTTCTTGATCTTTGAATTTCTAGAAGTCTTTGGTTCATGAGAAACTGAGGAACTCTTATCGGTTGGTGGTGATGAACTAGGCTTGAAGGAGTGTGACATTGGAAACTTTGTTAAAGAAAAATTTGATTTGTCTTCCTTGTTAACAAAAAGTATTTCAAAGTAGGATCAAATATATGATTTCCCTCCATGAATTCATTGAAAATTTGAGATTTTGTTGCCAATTTCACATTAGTGTCAGTTATCTTATTGGGACAACAAATTCTCTTGAGTGAATTTGATGCGTTTTTTTTATTTAAAAATGATTGAAGTTTAATATTTTTAAATTCCAATTCCATTTTCACTTTATTAAGTTCTTCAATCACTTTCAATTTATGTTTCTATTCCTGTTCAAATCTTTTGGATAAAGCATCATATTCATTCAAGTAAGTTTGAGTTTCTTCAGGAAACGTTGGGGGATAAGTATCAAAGTGAATATCAGTTACTTCATTGAGATTATTGACAACATCCTTTTCACAATCAGTTTGAACAGAAACAGGTACCACTTCACACTCCATTTGCATAGAAGCATTCAAAATTTCACAAATAGAGCAACTATCCTAAGTGGAATTTCCTTTATATTAGCCCAAAGAATAGTCAGATGGAGTTGAAGTGGTCATAACTTCACAAACAGGATAGTTGGGTTGATCACAAACTTGATCATGGTTATTGGGTGGTTCAACACAGTGATTTCGAGCCTTCAAATCATCTATTAAAGATTGCTTTTCTTCCAGAGATTTTTTCAAGTCGTCAATTTCCTTTTTCAAAACACTTTGTGGAACATAAGGTCTTACAACTGCAGGTTTTGGTACTTGAACATGTTGTTCCAAAGGTTTTTCAGCAAAGCATTCAAGAATTTCAAGAACTTCAATCTCATGATTATCTTTATTACTTTGATGACTAGGACGACTTAAAAAATCAAATGACTCGTCAATTAACTCATAATTGAAGTAAACATTTGCACCCTTCTTTAGAAAATCATCAGCCTCAAAATCACCATGACTTGATCTAACAAAAAGGCCGATCATGCTAGATTTCATGTGAGACTCTTTATACAAAGGTGGTATTTCTTCTTGTACTTTGAGCAAATGTTCTGAATTTTCGTAACCCAATCCTGAATTGAAGTCAGTTTGTGAATTTCTTGGCCTATTCAAAAAGATTTGTTGATAAGATCGATTAATCTTATACAACTTTTCTTGATAAAACTTAATCTTAGATTTAAGTTCATCATTTTACTCCACAAGTTTTTGATAAAGAGAATCTTCCCAACAAACATATTTTAGGTCAGAAACTTTATCTTTCAATTCTTTGACATCAGGACTAGATTCCTTTAGTTTGACATTTAATAACTCAATGTCCTCCGCCAAAGTATTTTCCCTAAGCATCTCATTGGTCTTTTCAACTTCCATTTGTCTCACGGTCTTTTGTAACTCAAGAACTTTGGTTTCTAGTTCTTGATTCTCAAGATGTAAAATGGAATTTGAAGTAAAAGTGACAGAATCTTTTTCAGCTTGTTCATATTTCAAATTTTCATAATTGTTTTGAAGATTATCAAATTGAACTTGAGAATCATGTAAAATTTGTTCTTTGTCTTCCAAATCTTTTGTTAATTTTGAAATCTGTTCACTTAACTCATTACCATTTTTTATCAAATAATAGTTGAAAACTTTATTGGTGATGGTAATTAGCTCATCGTCTCCCTCAGTGAAATCTTCATCACCTTCATCTAATTCCTTTGACTTCTTGATCTTTGTCATGAAACAAACATTTGTTGCCAGTTCATCAGTCTCTTCATTAGAAAGATGTAGCCACTGATCATTCTCAGCAAGAAGAGCAATTCCACTTTCTTGTTGTTTCGCCAACATCAACTTGTACTTCTGAATTCTTCTAATGTGTTGCACCACAGTTGTAGCATTTCTTTTCCTCATTCTTTTTGTCCATGACTTTCTTTTCAAACTTCTTTTGATTCTCAAATTTCTTTTCTCCACCAACAAACTCATTCTTGTTCTCAAACTTAGGAGAATATGCATTCTTTGCATACGAAGAAACTAATGAAGTTCTTAGTTGATTGTTGGTTGGTTTATCTTGAAAAATTTCTTCTTCATGGCCTTTGTGAAGTAAGCAAGTTCCTTGTACATTTCCTTTTCTCTTTCATTCAAATCAGAATCACTTAGTAACAAGCTCCAAATATGGGTGGTCATCAGTAAGTATACCCGGAAAAAAAAAACCCTATGCTCTCTACCCTAGGCGATCTATGGCGATTCTTCCTTTCTTTCTTCCTGATTCGACCTGCTCTTCTATTTCACTTTGATTCGAGGATACTCTGATCAATTTTGGTTCGATGATTCTCCTATTATTGTGTCATTAGTTTTTTGTTTGGATTAGGGTTTTTTGTCATTGTCTGAAACTTCTTGTCTAGGTTAATACTCTGATTGGATAGTACTGTGGGTTGATCGGTCCTGCGGGAATATACCTAGTATCTTACCTGCATTACTATTCGAGTAAGGGTCTTTTCCAGATTAGGGTTTCTGCTAGGGTTAGGGTTTTTGCTTCTTGTGCTTTCGTGTTTTATTTCTGCTTTGGTTCGATCGTGTTTTTACATGGGGTGTGTGGTGAATGAAGAGAGTTAGTTCTGCCTTTGATTTAGATAAATTACGTGAACGTTTTGAGAAAATTGAGCGGATGCAAAGTGGGGGGCGTACTCCAGCTCCTGTTAGGGGTACTCCTCGTGAAAATAATAATGGTAATAATATTAATGTAACAGTGTCAATGGAGTCAATGGAGGAATATTCAAAAAATGGGGAGCATGTTGTTGATTCAGAACGTGCCAAGACGAATGAGGGACAATCTGACCCTCTAAAATCCTATGCAAATGTTTTGCAAAAGGAATCGCAAACTAAGACAGTTAATTTTCGATCACTATCTGTGGAGTCGAACATTGAAGGCATTGATTTATTGCTCCCAAAAGAATCTGTGGTCGAAGTTAACAATACGTTTGCTACTACTTTGTATGGGTATTTTCTGGGAAAATGTCTAGCATTTCCAATTGTTGAGGGTTATGTGAGGAATGCTTGGAAGAAATACGGGATTAAAAGAGTTGTGATGAATTCTACTAGATTTTTTTTTTCTTTCAATTTGAGACGAAAGAGGGGATGGAGAAGGTTATGGAGCAGGGGCCATGGTAAATACGATCAATGCACATAATGTTAAATGTATGGTCGCCTGATGCATATATGACCAAGGCCGAAATTACTAAAGTTCATGTTTGGGTTAAACTACATATGTACCTTTGGCTGCGTAAACTGAGGACGGGCTTAGCATGCTTGCTGCTAAAATTGGTAAACCTATTATGCTCGAGTCATATACAAGCACAATGTGCATGGAATCATGGGGTCGAAGCAGTTATGCTCGTGCTCTTGTGGAACTTGATTCTTCGCATGAACTTAAAAAAGAACTAATGATAGGCATTCCTACTTTGCTTAGAGGCGATAGAATCAATTAAAATAGAATACGAATGGCAACATCCACGTTGTTCGGTTTGTCAAGTATTCGGTCATTCTGATGACGCTTGTCCTAAGCAGGTCAAGCAGAATACTCAGGTGGATATTGGAAATTCTGATGGTGAGTTTATTCATGTCACACATAGGAAAGGGAAGAAAAAGGTCAAGCAGCAGGTGAATAAACAAGTAGAAAGAATTAAGCTAAACAAGTCCAAGCCTAATTTTGTTTATAGAGCCAAACAACCACCACAATCAGCTCAAAATGGACTTAATGTAGCATCTTCTAGTAAGCAGCCTATTAATTCTGTTCCGTTAAGAAATCCTTATGATGTATTGGCTGGTAAAGAAGTTGAGGTGTTTGTAAGTGACGAGATGAAGAAACCTAATGATTCTTTTGTACGTAAAAATGATCAGGAAGATAGTGATGATGATGTCGAGGTCGCTTATACTGAAACAACCACTTATATGGCATACTCTGAGGGGGCAAGGACTCCCGGTGAAGGGGTTTTCAATGTTTAGTCTTGCATCTTGGAATATAAGGAGACTGAACCGATCCCCTAAACAAAGTGAGGTTCGGTAGGTAATCAATGAGAATAAATTATCTGTTTGTGCTATTCTCGAATCGCATGCTTCTGTTTCTCAAGTTAATAGTCTTTGTATTATGGTCTTTATTAACTGGCATTGGACTTCGAATGGACTAGTTTGTGACAAAATTCCAGACTTATCTTGGGTTGGGATCCAAATGTGGTTGATTTGATGGTTATATCTCAGAGTGATCAAGTAGTTCATACGCAAGTCTATGTGAAGTCTGACAAGCGGACTGTGTTCTGTTCTTTTGTTTATGTGCATAATTATTATATTGACCGAAGGGTTTTATGGCATGATTTGATTCGGCATAAGGTTTTTGTTCAAGATAAACCTTGGGTTTTACTTGGGGATTTTAATGCTGCGCTTTTTCTTGTGGATAAAGATGTTGGTAGTTCACGTATTGACACAACTATGAGAGATTTTAAAGAATGTGTGGATGAGATTGAGGTCACTGATGTGAATAGAATTGGTTTACACTTTACGTGGATATAAAAACCGAGGGGAACAGATGGGATTATGAAAAAGCTGGATAGAATCATGGCAAATCAGAATTTTCTTGTCAAATTTGCAGGAGCTCATGCTTTGTTTCAGCCATATCGAACGTCTGATCATGCTCCGGTTGTGCTTTGTTTTCCTTTGGTGTCGAAATTTAAACCTAAGCCTTTTAAGTTTGCTAATGTCTTAGTGCATCATGATAACTTTAAGCAGGTGGTTATGGAGTTATGGAGTAATGAAGTTCAAGGATATCATATGTTTAAGGTTGTTAAGAAGCTCAAGGCTTTAAAGCAACCTTTGCGTAAATTGTTGTTTAGTAAAGGTAATTTGCATTCTAAAGTGGAGAACCTGCGTTTTGAGCTTGACGAGGTTCAAAAGGCTATAGATAGAGATCCCTCTAATCATGATCTTAGGGATGAAGACGCGGCCTATTTGAAAGCTTATAATGATGTTTTTTTAGATGAACAATGGTTCTTGAAGCAAAAGGCCAAGGTTAATTGGCTGCGGGTAGGTGATTCTAATTTGGCTTATTTCCACAAGGTCGTTAAAGCAAGGAAGGCTAGAAATCGAATTGATTCGGTTATTGATTCTTCTGGTAACCGAGTTGATGGGGATGCTGTTGGGCCTGCATTTGTAGCTCATTACAAAATGTTTCTTGGAACTCCTGGCATAGTGTCTCGGCTCAATTCTAATGGTCTATTTTGTAAGAAACTCACTAACGATAAGGTAAGTGCTTTGGGGAGACCAATTTCAAATGAAGAGGTTAAATTGGCAATCTTTGAAATGGGTGATGATAAGGCTCTGGGTCCAGATGGTTTCTTTGCGGCGTTTTTTAAAAACTCTTGGGACATAGTTGGGCCAAATGTTATTGATGCTCTCAAAGATTTTTTCTTGAGCGGACGACTACTAAAGGAGGTAAATCAACTGTAATATCCTTATTGCCTAAGGTAGATTTACCTACTCGGATTAATGATTATAGGCCGATTTATTTATGTAATGTTATTTTCAAATGCATTACTAAGATCATCGCTAATCAGATTAACGATTGTTTACATAAGTTAGTGGGTTCGAATCCATCAGCTTTAATACCGGGAAGGAGTATTTCAGATAACATTTTATTGACCCAAGAACTATTGCATAATTATCATTTGGATAGAGGCACTCCGAGATGTGCTTTTAAGGTTGATATTCAAAAAGCATATGACATGGTTGATTGGAGGTTCTTAAAGAGAATTTTGATAGAGTTCGGTTTTAATTCTACTATGGTTCATTGGATTATTACATGTGTGGCTACTACATCTTTCTCTTTGTGTATTAATGGATCTCTTCATGGTTTCTTTTCCGGTAAAAGGGGTTTGAGACAAGTGGATCCTCTTTCTCCATATCTATTTACCCTGGTTATGGAGGTCTTGACACTTATGTTGAAAAGGAGGATTCGTGAATCAGGTGGGTTCACATTTCATCCCAAATGTGATGGACTAGACATCATTAATTTGTGCTTTGCAGATGATCAGTGATGTCGGATCAGCATGAGTTGTAATGGAATCTTTGGAAGAATTCAAGGCTGCTTCTGGGTTAACTCCTAGTCTACCGAAGAGTACAACTTACTTTTGTAATGTTGTGAATCATGTTAAGTTGTCTATTCTTAGTGTTCTACCGTTTGAGGAGGGATCATTACTGGTTAAATATCTTGGAGTTCCTTTAGTTCCCACAAGGTTGGTCTATCGAGATTGTCGTGAATTGATTGAAAGGGTAAGAAACCGTGTGTTGGATTGGAAGAATAAATTCCTTTCTTTTGTTGGTAGGCTGCAGTTGGTTCAGTCGGTCTTGTCATCTATGCATGTTTATTGGAGTACCATGTTTATGTTACCAGCCGCGGTGTCTCAAGAAATTGAACAAATAATGAGAAATTTTCTTTGGTCTCAAGGTTCGTTACAAAAAGGAAAATCTAAAGTAGCTTGGGAGGTTGTTTGTCTTCCTAAAGCTGAAGGGGGGTTAGGAGTTCGAAGGTTGTATGATTTTAATATAGCTTTACTTTTGCTTATGTATGGAAGTTACTGATTACGAAGGAGTCGTTATGGGTCCAATGGATTCACATGTACAAAATAAAGGACAATAACTTTTGGGAGAAACTATATAAAGGTAACATGACTTGGAGCTGGAGGAAAATATTGCAGATTCAGCCAATAATTTGTGATTTTATTTGGATCAGAATAGGAGATGGAAATGTTGCCTCGGCCTGGTTTGATAACTGGTGTGATGCAAGTCCATTAATTAATCATTTATCTGCCTGTTTGATTAAAAATGCAGGTTTTAGCCTCAAGGATCCAATCTCTAGGCTTATTTCTGAAGGAGCATGGTCGTGGCCTGTGGATTGGAACGATAAGTTCCAAAATGTTCAGATTCCTACTTTTGTTCAAGATAAACAGGATGAACTAAGCTGGAAGAATAGTGCAGGATTTCAAGAGTATATGTTCACCAACCACCGGGGTTTGAAGATCTGAACTATCCAAGAAGAGCATATCAAATGGATAAGGCTCTTTATGGATTGCATCAAGCACCCAGAGTGTGGTATGAAAAGTTGTCGACACATTTGTTGACAAATGGTTTTACAAGAGGATCGATAGACAGCACATTATTTATCAAGTGGAAGAAGCGAGATTATCTAATTGTACAAGTTTACGCGGATGATATCATTTTTGGTTCATCTAATATAAAGATGTGCAAAGAGTTTGAAATCAGCATGAAAAATGAATTTGAAATGAGTGCTATGGGGGAACTTCAAATTTTCCTTGGACTGCAAGTTGATCAAAGGAAAGATGGATTCTTTATTTACCAGTCTAAGTATGTCGATGACATCTTAGAGAGGTTTCAAATGATAGAATCCAAGAGATATGGTACTCCTATTCAGCAAAATCATGGTTTAGGAGTTCTTGATCTAAAAGATGAACTTGTGGATGCAACTTATTATCGTGCTATTATTGGCTCATTGATGTATCTAGCTGCTTCGCGTCCGGATATTATGTTCGCTGTTTGTCTTTGCGCTAGATTTCAAGCTAGTCCGAAAAAGTCACATTTGACTGCAGCAAAACGTATTCTACGTTATCTTAAGGGAAACCAAGGGCTTGGTCTATGGTATCCTATGGGAGGAACGTTTGATTTTGTTGCATATACTGATTCGGACTTTGGCGGTTATAACAATGACAGAAAGTCTACGATTGGAGGTTGTCAGTTTTTAGGAGGAAGATTAGTATCGTGGCAATGTAAGAAGCAGACAGGTGTTGCTCAGTCTTCATGTGAGGCAGAATATCTGCTGGTAGTTGTTGTTCCCAGGTATTGTGGATTCAGCAACAACTTCGTGACTACGGTATGGATTTTCTTGATACTCCTATTAGAATAGACAATAAGTCAGCTATAGATATTACTAATAACCCTGTCATGCATAAGGTCACCAAGCATATTGATATTAGACATCATTTCTTGCGTGATTGTGCCCAAAAGAAGTTAATTCATTTGGAAAAGGTTATAACCGATGATAATTTAGCCGATTTATATACCAAAGCATTTGATAAGACTCGATTTGAGATGTTAATTCTTCTCAATGGGATGAAGAATGCTGATTCATATTAAATCTCTCAAAGAACTAATTTTTTAAGTTTCTGTCTATAAATAGCTAGAGTATAAAAATACAAAAAGAGTTCTTAGTGTCATAAAAACCATAAAAATGTGAAAAATCTGAAAATGACAAAAATATGAAGAGATTTAAGTAGATGTTGTAAGATGATTAGATGTGAGGATACTTAGCTTTTAAGTCTGCTTAATTGTAATATAACTGCTTAGTTCAGTGATTACAATTTAGGATATATTGGTAGATACAAAGTAGCAAGGTTTCCTTAATCTGAACTTAATCTATACAACGTTCTTGTGGGAAACATATTCAGATATATGGCTGAGAATGCTTACTTTTCAGTAATGAATTGATCTAGTCCTTAATGTTTGTGAAAGATCTAGGATTTGTTCAAAACCTCTACAACTCATGAGCATGAAAGTTAAATGTGATATTGTTTATGCAAATGAAATGAATATTAATTAAGGGGCTAATGTGGTCTTTGAGATTCAGACAAGTATGTCCTCGGGGTGTCTTTGTATACCTAGCCTACCTAAAGCTTCCAACTTGGGATAGGTTGTCAGAAAGTTCGCTACATGGATCTCATAGAAAATCAGGGGTTCTTTATAAATAATGAAATGCAAAAGCAAATAAGTTAAATCACAAAGTAATTAAATTTTGTTATCTAAATAGTGTCTCATGATTTGATTAAGGATGTTTTTGAATATATATTGAATATTTGTTATCTTAGTGCATGTATCAATTACGGAAGTATATCTGAATGTGGATCACATAAGTTTGCAATCTATTTAGTGACATATTAGTCTACTCGGGTTACATGGTGACTGTCCTTGGCCAGGGTATGTCGAAAGTGTCACAACTCAAAGGAAACTAGAAGTACCGAGTGTTTAAGAGGACAAATATACCGGTAATCGTGGTTGAGTCACTATTCATAACTAATAATAAGAGAATTATTTCTCACTTGCAGACTTATGTAAATGCTAATCTGATCTAATCAGCAAAAACTTAGAATGTCTTGTAAATAAATAAAGTAGTTTAGTTTTTATTTTAGCTATTTTTGTTTTTATTTTTATTTTTATTTTTGTACTAATAAGTGTCAGTTTGTGTGTCAAACTAGTTCTTATTGCATGAGAGATTTGATAAGCATCTAATGATTCTGTAGGAAGTTATATGATTCTTATTGAATTATATGAGTCGTGTTGCTTATGGTAAGGATGTTTAAAAGATGGATTTTCAAATTAATACATAAGTTGTTTAATTTAGAAAATGAAATGGATTTGAAATTGAAAAGTCAAAATATTTTTGAATGTGTTTCAAGTAAATTTTTTGAAATTTCAATTGTTTTTGGTTGATAAGTATGCTTGACAAAGATTGGATTTGACTTAGATTTTTGATCAATAGGTTAAGATTTTGATTGTTTTGCATATTTATAATTTTTGTTGATCTTGATGCATTCATGAAGTTTGTTAAGTGTGCAGGTTGCAGATTTTATTTTATATGTATTGAGACGGACAACAATCTATGCACGAAACGTGCTACAAGGATGGATTGCCTTGTATTTAATAACCTAAGACTTAGTGTGATAGGTTATAATTGTATTATCAAGATCACAACCTAAGATGTAATGTGATAGGTTGTTGATATGATAATTTGATGTACTTGTAATGCATTATACATTAAATTTGTTTTGATGTAAGTTTGCATTTGTTAAGTTAAACATCAATGAAGAAATGATCGATTTTATGTCAAGATTATAATGTAAGATTCATTTGATACATTATGTTGATGACAAGTTAGTACGGATGATTAATGATTGCATATTTGAGTAGATACAGGTTTTTGATAACGAGTATCTATAGGTTTATGTTTTTCTGAAAATTTTGTAATTTTTCTATGATAAGATTCTGGAAAAATTGACAAAAATTATGAAGCTCGTAGCTTGTGTGTAATTAAAGTTCAAGTTCATCCATGCTGACGTCAGCAAGCCTCGTGCTGACGTCAGCAAGAAGCCCACGAAGGACTTCTTCGGCCCGGCCCACGAACTTATGATATAAATATGGGTTTAATCTTAATTAATTACTTTTATCCGAAATTAAACCCTAAAATTACCACACGAACTTAGACTTAAGTTGGACTTAAAATTAGATTAATTAATATTTATACATGTTAAATCTAAAAAATTTTTATGTAAACAAGTGTCAAATCAAGATTAATTGAAGATATTTGTGTTTCGGTCACTATTCACACAAAGAACATCACGAACATGAACCACTTCGTGTTCATCGAATTCCTTTCGATTGTTAATTTTCTGGGGATTTAATAAATGATATTCATGAAAACAAGTCCATGATGATATAAAAGATTGAATTTAATCGATTATTTTATCATATGGAGATGTTTTGTTATTCGTATTCTGGGTTCGCATGAAGGTTCGTGATGACGTCATCACGAAGAGGCTTTGCCTCGTGCTGACGTCACCACAAAGCAGATCGTGTGACTTAGAATTTTTTTTTTTTATTTCTAACTTTTCATTTTCTTGTCGTTTTGTCTGTTTTTGTGCAGGTATGGCAGGACAAGGTGCTCACGTGTTCGTCAAGGAACATAATGTTGCGATTGATCTCAGCATTACACGGTCGGGATGCACACCAGAGTTTCACGGTGTCCTTCAGTATTTAGCACGCTCTCGCAATCGTTTTGCTTTGATCGAGAATCCTCCGTTGGTCATAAGTCTTATTACTGAATTCTGAAACTCAGCCAGATTGGTGCAAGTTGGTGATCATACTATGATTCGCACTACTGTTGTTGGACGTAACATTCAGTTTACTGCTGGAGACTTAAGGACTATTTTTGACTTAGGTACTGATGATATGGAGCAAGGTCCTGTTGAGTTTGAAGAAAGCTTTTGTGACAGTGCTGAGCGTATGGGATATGTTGGTGATATTACTCATCCTTATCGCAAGAATCGTCGTCTAGGCAAATGGAGATGATTTGCCTACTACTTATTGAGGTCCCTTAGTCATCGGAGTGCAGGTCATGATCAGTTGAACATTTTTACTGCTTCTCAGATGGTTGCTCTTGTGCTGAACAAGCCCTACAGCTTTTCTCAGTACATATATGATAATTTCGTTAAGTAGTTGAGAGCTTTTGGAAACGATAAGAAATTCTTTCTGTTTCCAAGATTTGTAATGATAATCATTCGGCACAGAATAGCAGATGTTGCACCTCGACAAGGGTGGGAAGATGACGTACCTGTTGCTGCTGATGATGATGATCAGGCTCAAGATAATCCTCAAAGAAAAGCGAGTTGATCAGTTTGAGGGACTCAATGATGTTCCTCTATATGCTGGAGATCTGGAGCATGATCCAAATATGGATGCTCTTATGCAGGATGTTGATGATCCCGCAAATCTTGTTCCAACAACTTCTGGAGTTTCTATTTCTACCTCTACTCTAGTTGGTGATGATGTTGGTCCTTCTGAGCTACCAGTTACTGTTAATGCTGGTGATGACTCAGAAGATGATGAAGAAGAGGTTGAAAGATTACCAAAGCGAAGAAGAAGACAAGGAAACGAAGTTGATGCTGTGGAGAGACTTCCAACTTCTCAGCGATCTCAGGCTGAAGTTGATAGAGAGTTTGCTGCATATCAAACTGCCATGGAGAGATCTCAAGCTACTCCATTAGTTGCTGCTTAAGAGCTTCAGTTACTAATATTCCTATTTTTGTGTCTACTACTTCTGCTAGTGTAGCTGTTGGGGAGAGAAGGTCGAGACCAAAGTTTATTATTCGAGGAATTGGTTCTCACACACAAGTTGTCACTGAGGCTACAACTGTTACGATTCCTACTACTCCGGAATATACAGTTCGTCAAGAGCCAGAGCCGACAGTTGTTGCTCCTAGGCCTTCTTCTGCTCCTATTCAGGCTACTGTTCCTGTTTCTACTATCATGAGACGTCTGTTGGCTCCTTTGCAACGACCTCAGATGCCTCCCACAAGAACTTTCAATGCTCGTATGCCTTCATTTGAAGCTACGATGCCACCTCATGCCTCTACATCTGATGTTGCTTCTACGTCACGTCCAGTTGATCCAGTTCGAGTGCAGCTGAGTCGTTTGTTTTCTGAGAAGAAGATGTTAGAGATGAGGGTCACAGCTTTGGAGAAGCAGCTAAAGCTCCAAGCTGCCAAGCATCAAGAAGAGATGGGCTTAATGACAGCACTTTTTCATTCTCTTGGTTCTAGACTTGACCAATTCTTGACTCAAAGGGGAGATAAGAGTGGTTGTAAGGATGATGAGCTAGCAAAGAAGACTATAGATGATGATCATGAAGATCAAGATCCAGCTCAAGGTCCAAATCAAGCACAACCATCAGTTGATGAGCCAGAGAATCAGATGCTGCTGATGCTGCTATGGATACAAAGACTGCAGATATTCAGGGGGAGTCGCCAAGACAGACTGAGTCGGAGATTGTTGGTACAGCTGGTGCTAGTACTTCTAGGATTCAAGATAAAGGTAAAGCTGTGATGGATGCTCCAGATGCAGATCTTGATGATCCTAACGATGATGATGAGGAAGATTCCAATTCAGGTAACTCCAATTCTAAGTCTAATTGAATAGAAAGCGAGATTCGAGAAAAACTAGTGAATGATCCTCATAATCATGGTGATAAAGAAAATCTTAGCAAAGGAAAATCTACTCAGGATAGTGAGTCAACTAAGACCGATTCTACTACCAATGCCTCTACAGAGTCAGATTTGCACCCTTTAATTATGCATAGACTAGAAAAGAGATTGGGTTATGATCCACAGGCTCATATGAATGCTAGAGCAGAGATTATGGATTATGATGATTATTATGATCCAGGATCACTTAGGGATAAAATGAAAGAACGGTCAGGGTTAACTCATACATTGTCAGAGTCAGAGTCAGATTCGGATTCAGATTCGGATTATGAACCTTAGTGCTAATGATTTTTTTTTTTGTAATGATTATAAGATAAATATGAATGTATTTGTTACATTATATTTATGATATAATATTATTGTTGTAAGTTAAAATAGATAAAGATTATAAGATAAATATTAATGTATTGCATTATATTTATGATATAGTATTATTTATTTTAATTTCTTTTATGTATTTATACTATTTTATTATGTCTTGACTTATGAATTTATGTTCTTTATCTTTGTATATGTGAATTGTTTGAATTGCAGATAAGCTTCAAAAGATAGGTGCATTGGACGATCTTGATGTTGAAGATGATCTAGACAGTATCAATGGTAAAGATATGGAAGAAGGAGAGTTTATTACTTCAGAAGCTGATAGAAAAAGGTTGCTTGATATACCTTATGACTTTGATCGCGTCTTTAATGAAGATGAAGTCATTCAAGTTGAACCAATGGCTGAAGTAGAACATCTCAATCTTAATCAAATCAGACATAGTCCAGATGAACCTAGGAACACAGCAAGTTTGAGATTTGCTGTATCTGCAAACATAATTGATGAAGAACATGACAATATTTTTGAGTTATACTGGAATATTGATGCTATACGAGAGATTGATCTTAGAAGATTCAATATACCTCCGGTGCAGCAAGACCCTGAGTTTATTATTGATAGAAGGGTTCCAGTGGTTGTAACTCGTGCTGGTTTTCATGTGGATGGAAATTTGAAACCGTCAATGTTTTGGGAATTTATCTTAGACAAGGATGCACCCAAGTACTTCTCAGTGATACAAAGTTGGTTCTATGATCACAAAATCAAATTGCTTATTATCAAGAGAAAGGAGGGATGCCAGTACATGTCGATGAGTCAAAGACACTTCCACTCTCTCAGTGATTCCGATATGATAGATTTAGGAAGACGATGGTTCGTTAATCTTTAGAGCAATGGACTTGCAGATTTCTACTGGAATAGATTCAAAGATGAAAGAATTAGGAATTTCAGTGATAGAGGTATGAAGCCAAAAGAGAGGTTGATTAAGCCAACACCTTTGAAGAAGATTAAGAATCAAGATGGCACATTTCGTTTTGAGCAGCGAAGGATTAAATGTGTTATGCAGGTTCCTGCTATCAGATGGGATTAAGATATGCTGACGACGATGACATTTTGGCAGATAGATATCAAGTTAGGCGAAGCACAGATGTTTGTTGATGATTCAAAGAAACAAATGTTGCTACGCATGTATGATCCGATGCAGCTTGTCAACTTGTCAAGAGGTGATCAATGAAGACTTTTGTATACACCTTGTTTAGCAGTGGAATTTTGGAGAGTTGAAGAAAGGCGCTATCGCAATATTCTCGCTCATTGTTTACAGGAGAGAATTCATGCGAATAGCATAAGGCTTTTGTTTAACGGATGACTTTGAAGTTCAAGTTTTTGAAGACTTTAAAGAAATCTAGTTGCAACTGTCAAGGGGGAGTCTGTAGATGCAAATTCGTTGTGACAATCGCAACATAGATTTGGTTAACGTTTATGTTTTAGAAACTATGATTGTAATCATTTAGATAAGAACTTGTGTTGATATTTAATGATTATGTTTGAACTTCAATATTATATCTGTTTAAGTTTTGTATTGTATTTGTGTGTTATATATTGTTTTGCAGGTACAAGAACATAGAACCAAGGTTTATAAGTATCGTAGAATACGTAAACGATGGTTGGATGTTGTGTACGAGCCGAACAAAGTCAAACAAAGCACCAAAGGGTCAAACCTCGTGCTGACGTCATCAGCATGAAGAACTAACCTCGTGCTGACGTCAACACGAGGTATATCGATTGGTTGCTTAATCGGGCTTAATACTTATTAAGGCCGAAGCCCACACGAACCCAATACCATTCTTGTATAAATACAAACCTAATCTACGAAATTAGGTAATCAATGGAGAGATAACAATCACGAATTGACGAATCAAGGCAAAGTGTAGCTCGTGTGTGACAACCGTCACCTGAGCGTTCGTCTGACTATACTTTTCCGTTTGTAGAAGGTCATTAACTATCAATTTAAGTCTTTAGATGTGTGGCTATATGGATTAGAGTATGAATAAGACAAGACATGTTTATTGAGTACTAGTGCCTTTAACTTTTTAAGACTTGGAGCAAATGATTGAGGAAGACTAGTTGCCTCATAGAAATGCCAAATAAAGTTAAAATGAACTTTCAAAACATTAAGCGAATCAATGGATATCATTTACCTTTGCCGTATATGGCGTCGTTTTAATTAATTAAACGAGTCGACAACAGAAAAACGTATTGATTTTGTTTTGGTCATAACTTTCAAACCGTAACTCCATTTTTGACGATTCAAGAGGCCATGTTTTCGTAAAAGAGTCTATTTTCCAGATTTTGGTCGAGTTTGACCTGGTTGAGGTCGACCTGGTTTAGTTCGACCATGGTTGAATTCAACCATATACATGCCTATATAAACTTGATCTTTCATTCCATCAAAAGGGTTTACACACATAAGATTTCTCTCTAAGGTTTTCTTTGAAAAACACCCTTTCTTCACAAAAAAAATTCAGATTTCATAGACAAGAAGAGAAAAGGGTTTGTCTTTCAAATCTTCTCTTAAATCATTCTCTCGATTTCGGCTCTAAACGCTTGTCATCATTTTCTACATCAAAAACATAAAAAGGTACTGATTTTCATGTTTTTAATTCGGCCCTTAACATATTTATGTAACTACTTTTCGGTTCTTATCAAAAGCTAAGCGAATCATGTCTTTGATTGTTGATTGTGTAATTTCGGTTACAATTGTGTGTAAGAAACGAATTGAACCTTGATTAAGGCTTTGATTTGGTACATTATGCACTCATGTAATTTGGATTTTGTGCAACTACAAAAATTAAAGATATCCTTTACTTGGCTAAAAGACTCTAAAACTAGTCGATTTCGTATCCAAGATTAAGGTTTGTGCAATTGTCAATCACATGATATATGAAATCGGTCGAACTTCACCCTTTTTGTACTGATTTGTGACACTTTTGTGCAATCAAGACTCATGGGTATGAATTGGCTAGCCTTAGATCTCGTTATTTTAACAAAATCGCGTGAAAATCGTTCGTTTTTGATTAAATCGCGTATGAATCCGACCTCGGCCAGGTCTAGCTCGACCTAGGCAGGTCTAGCTCGACCTCTGGTGGTCTAGGTTGAACCTCTGTTGACTTTTGTTACTTAAACGTCACGTATAGATACTAGTTTGACCCGAAATGACTTGTTTCAACTCTCGGACCCTTAAGTATCGGGAAGAAATCATTTTGACCTCTGTCCAAATCAAACTAGACCTGCCATGGTCGAGTTCAACCACTTTCCAACTCATATAGTCGATTTCATTAGCCTTTCGTGTCCATACGCGCTTATTCGGTTCTTAAACTTGACTAGTTTTCTCAAAAGGTGTAGTTTTGGTCCAATTGGCTAACATATGAATAAAAGATTTTAAAATAACATATTTGGGCTTTAGTTGGTCGAGTTCAACCATTAGGTTGAGCTCAACCTCTACTCGTTTCAGTTTCGTAAGCTTTTCGGTTAAAATCTCCGGTTTTGTCTAGTTTTGATTAAAATTCGTGTAAAACTTATTTTGGGCTACAAAATGATTTCAAATCAGCTTTTATTGATAAAATAATTTATTTTGAACTTAAGAAAAGACATTGGTGTCAAATCTAGACTCTTGTTCGGTTTATTCGAATTTTGTCAAACGTCGTTTTAGAAGTTAAATAAAGACATGTGCACTTAAAGGCATTTCTAATAGGCTAAGACTTAAGACCAAAGACTTTCATTGTGACTTGTCATGTATTATTGGTAGGTGTTGATTGTCGTGGACTTTGATTGTGGTTGTCGTGCTCGTCCGTTATACTTTCATAACACTTTTCAGGTGAGTTTCGTATCCCCTCTTTTTACAAGTTTTGGGGTGGAAAGTATACTTCTTTTTCAAACAGTTTTGTCGATTCCTGTTTATGTTCAATACAGAGCCTGTGCTTATAGAGTTACTTGTGCCATTTGACGTGCTTTATTTTGTTTATATGTGTGTGATTTATGTGTTTATTGTTGTGATTTATTGTTTGGACGTGCTTATTGTATGAGTTTGAGACTTGGACATGAGACTTGAGACTTGGACTAAGACAGGTATCGTAAGGCCGGACTTTGAGACATTGAGACTTTGAGACATTGAGTCTTCGAGATATTGAGTCTTTGAGACATCGAGACTTTGAGACATGAGGCATGAGACTTGAGACTTTGGACATATTATGGCGTAACTCTGCTCATTATGTATTGAACTAATACTTGTTTAGACTTTAAAGAATCGACAAAAGACTTATTTCTTTGACTAGACCTTTTGACTAAAACCTATGAACTCACCAACCTTTGTGTTGACAAGTTTTAGTATACTTTTCAGGTACTCGGGCTATTCAGGGATAAGGACTTTCATGCTAGGACTGGACTTTGAAGACTAGAGCTCCTTACTTTTGTCAGACTTTAAGGCTGCATGCCTTTGTTTATTCCTTTTATGGATGTACTTGTAATAAGCTTTCCTAGCATTGTCATGACTTTGAACTCATGTTTTGGGAGTATATTCTATTTCATATAGCAGTATCTATGTAATTCCATGTCATGCTATACTTTTCATGACACCTCATGTTTCTGCAAACGGTGGGGTGTTACATCGTGTGATCTCCAACATGAATTACAAGCTCGTGCACATCCTTAGGTTGATTAATTGCTTATTAATCGACGGAAGGCAATAGCAATTTAGTTATCTCAAGAGGATTCCGCACTCTTGACATAACGAATCACGTCTTATTTCGATTCATGCAACAATAGGGTACCTTACAGTCATTGCATACTTTTACTTGTTTCCACAGAAACTCTCAAACCATTTGAGAGTTCTTGAGAACAAGCATACTTTTGCTTGTTTCTCAGAAACACTCAAATGACCATTTGAGTGTTCTTACTTTGAACAAGCAAATCTTTTGCTTGTTCCTAAGAACCCTCAAATAACACTTAGGATATAGTGAGTAAATGTCTTTATTGCTATCAAGACGCAGTACCGACATTGTACTCTTAGTTAATGTCTTTACTGCTGTCAAGACGCAGAACTGACATTAACTCAACTAATGCTTTAACTGTTGTAATATACGCAGAACTAGCATTAGCCTTCGACAACATTTCAACTGCTGTAAATACGCAAAAACAACGTCGTCTATATTACCTATTGGAAGTGTGTATATAAGATAATGTTTATACTGCTATAAATACGCAGAAACACAATTATCTTAACTTTCCTCTGGAAGTACATTAAGTTAATATCTCGACTGCTGTTAATACGCAGAAACAATCTTAACTTAAAGACTATTTACATGTTATGTCTAAAACCTGCAAAATACAAATATAAAAACAAACATATAAACATAAGTTGGATCCCAATTGGCTCAACAAAATATGCCAGTGTAATATTAAGACATACGGTAATTACAAGATAATTACAAGACTTGAACTTATACACAAATATACTTCACATATCTAAAATGCTCATGTCACTGAGAATCATGCAGTAACAAAGAAGCGGACACATCAGAATGTTCTAAAAGCTTATGGATAAGAATTGACATGTGAATGTGACACCTTTCCTAACGGTTTGCATGTCCCAATTGTGGGGACCATTTCTAAGGGAATAATTCTAGAAGTTACACATGCCCTTTTTATATTGGTTGTCTAAAGTAGTGGTGGTCCTTGTTATTTGTGACAGCCGTTTTATTTCTTTTATTATTGTATTTCTTTAACTCTAGAAAATAGCATTAGTGGCTATAACTAGAGGCTCATTCCCATTGTAAGGCAGATTATGTTGAATTGAATTAATTTAACAGAGCAACCTCCATTATTTTATTGTCTATCATTTTATTTTATTTTCTTGTTTTTGTTGTTTATTTTCATTATAAAATCAGAAAATATCAAAAATATTTAATTCCATTTTGTTTAATTTTCGTTGTGCTTGAGTTTTTGCGTGTTTTACGCATCAAATTTGGTATCAGAGCCAGGTTTCAAAAAGGTTTCTTAATCTTTTTATTCGTGGGTTTTGTTGTTTGTTGAATCGGATTCAAAAGGGGTGTTCTAATCTTTTGATCTGTTGGTAATTTGTTGTTCTTTGTTTAGATCTGAATGTTTTTATTCAGAAAATTGTGGTTTCCAATTTCAGATCTGATCTCTCTTGTCTAGGTCTATTTTTGATTATCTTTTCATTTAGATAATAGAAATGGGTTATAATAGAAATCTTGTTTTGTTAGTGCATGATTCTCAGTGACATGAGCATTCTAGATATGTGAAGTATATTTGTGTATAAGTTCAAGTCTTGTAATTATCTTGTAATTACTGTTTGTCTTAATATTACCCTATCATATTTTGTTGAGCCAATTGGGATCCAACTTATGTTTATATGTTTGTTTATTATTTGTAGTTTGCAGGTTTTAGACATAACATATAAAGAGTCTTTAAGTTAATATTGTTTCTGCGTATTAACAGCAGTTGAGATATTAACTTAATGTACTTCCAGAGGGAAGTTAAGATAATTCTGTTTCTGCGTATTTACAGCAGTATAAACATTATCTTATATACACACTTCCAATAGGTAATATAGACGACATTGTTTCTGCGTATTTACAGCAGTTGAAATGTTGTCGAAGGCTAATGCTAGTTCTACGTATATTTACAGCAGTTAAAGCATTAGTTGAGTTAATGTCGGTTCTACGTCTTGACAGCTGTAAAGACATTAACTCAGAGTACAATGTCGGTTCGACGTCTTGACAGCAGTAAAGACATTTGCTCAATATATCCTAAGTGTTATTTGAGGGTTTTTAGGAACAAGCAAAAGATTTGCTTGTTCAAATAAGAACACTCAAATGGTCATTTGAGAGTTTCTGAGAAACAAGCAAAAGTATGCTTTTTCTCAAGAACTCTCAAATGGTTTAAGAGTTTCAATGGAAACAAGCAAAAGTTTGCAATGACCATAGAAACGCGCAAACAGGCCAAAACCCTAATGAGCCTTGGGCTTGGAAACACGCATGGGCCTGCGTGTTTCAGAACACCCAAATGGCCATTTACGTGTTCCTAGCCTTTGCCTATAAATAGAGGGTGTGTGTATGCGTGTTCTAACAAGAGTGTAGAGAGAGAAACAAGCAAATCCTAGAGGGAGAAACTTCAGAACACGCATAAGCTTTTCTCGTGGGTGATACTCGTCTTGTATACGAACCGCAAACACACACCTGGCCCCCCAAACGGCTCGTAGACTGCAGATTACCACATGTTTGGTAAGGTGCGTCTGGAGAGCCGTTCCCGGAGTGTTTATCATCACGTAAAAGATATATATATATATATAGTGATATATATCATCTAAAGGTAGATATATAAACCGTGGGTTATCTCGAGAAATTTCCGCACCTCGACATATCCTTAAGTCGATCTCTAGTTAGATAAGAGTACAAGACCCGAGGGACTTACAACTCCAGAGCCAACAGGTTTTCATAACCTTGGTTAGAGATTGACAACGGCTTTGTGGTATCCCTTTATTTACATGATTTAGGTGAAAGTTAATCTTTGGGCACGTTTTTGAAAGAAAGGTTCAAAGTTGTGGCCAAATATTGATTAATCTATATCCTAGTAACATTTTCTCATAATCTCGTTTATCCTTGAGCAATATCGGGCTCGGGATCTAAGAAATTGTGTGAAAGTGGTGTTTGTGTGTTCTTGAAAAGTGTACTATGTGTGTTCTTAAAAACTAGTACCTTTTTGCGCGTTTCGATATTACCAAGGCATTTATGTGTTCTTGTGTTTTGCTTGTTCTTGAAATTTTGAGAGTTCTTGAGATTTTGTATGTTTCTTGAACTTTGTGTATTTCTTGAACAGTGCGTGTTTCTCTAGTTTGTGTGTTCTCAGATTTTGCGCGTTCCTGGACATTTTGGGTGTTCTTGGATTTTGCGTGTTCCTACACTTTTGCGTGTTTCATTTGTGTGTTCCCAGTTTGCGTGTTCTTGTGTCATTTATGTGTTTATAAGTTGAACCACATACACAATGGCAACAAACTATCTTAACCAATTAATACTAATGGACCATGAAATTGGTAAGGGTAATTCACCACCTAAACTAATGATCATAGACCAATACTTTTCTTGGAACGGTCGATTTGAATCCTTTATGCAATTCACTGGCATTAGAATGTGGACTTGTATGACTGAAGGATATAAAGCCCTAACATATGAGGACAGTGGTGTTACCAAAGTATATGCATATCAAGATATGACTGAATCCGATAAAAAATTGTATGAGGCAGTGAAAAAGGCACTTTCATGTTTAAAAATGTCATTGCCACAAGATATACTACATTTGTTTAACGGATTTAATACATCTAAAGAACTTTGGTTAGCAAAAATCATTGTGAAGGGGATGAAACACTTAAAAAGAATAGAAAAGACCTTCTAAAGCATCAGTATAATGTATTTAATGGGTTAAGAAGTGAAAACTTAGATCAACTAGTTACACGATATTATCATTTGCTAGCAGAGTTGCAAGCATTTAAGGTTACGTACTCTGAGGAAGAGAAGGTCGAGATATTTTTGAGCTCTTTGCCAGAAAAGTGGAATTACTATATTACCACTTTGCAAGAGAAAGCAGATTTTGATGGCATGTCTCTAACTCAAATAGTTGCTAAGTTCAGGGGACAAGAAATGAAACAAAAGAGGAGGGAAGCAGGATATAATAATGCTCAGATTCCAGAGCTTTATTACGGTAGGCCTTCGATCAATGTAAGTCCAGGTTCCCCTGATGGAAGCACAAAGGCTTTCCTGAGTGAAGATGTTGACTTACAAAGGATCTCTATTGACTCTGAGGGGAACATATGTCTTGTTTCGAGTCAAAGCGACAATTTAGGCAATCGTGGATATTCTACCTCCAGTACTAGTTCCACCATGCCTATAAGTGTCAAATGTGCGGAAAGTCACTTATCCGTTCTTGCTACATTCGTGACATCTTATGAACAGTTTATCCAAGGCAAGGCTCAAGATCCTAGTCTTATCGATGAAGACTACGAACAAATTGATCCCTTAGACTTAGAAGAGATGGATCTACAATGGCAAATGGCTATGCTCACTCTTCGGGCTAAACGATTCTTATCAAGAACAGGGCGGAAGGTTTTGGGTTCCAAGCTTGGCTTTGATAAGTCAAAAATAAAGTGTTACAATTGTGAAGGATTTGGACACTTTGCTAGGGAATGCTAGAGACCAAAAATAAAGGGTTTTTCCTCGTCAACAAGATTCTGGTGTTGTTACTTTTATTTGCATTTCATTAAGATCTTTACATTATTTTGCATTACTTTACATTATCTTCAACCGTTTTCTTACTTACTCAAAGTATTTCGATCTCAAAGATCTTTTCAAACTCGTTTTTAGTACAAACTCTAAGTTTATTTATTTTTGATAAGAAAACTTTCCCTTTTATATGAAGATCCTTGAACACCAAACCCCACTTACAAATCTTCGGTTCATTAGTTCTCTAAAAAATATCTTAGGTAATTTTTGACCGAAACAATTTGGCACCCACCGTGGGGCAAAAAGGTGTTTTTGAAACTTAATCACATTTTCTTAGTTTTGATTTGAATAATTTTATCAAATTAATCTGCTAAGAATGTCAATAAGCCTCCGAAAAATACTAATAATAGAAATACTGGAAAGGCTGTTGATGATTCATCTGCAGGATATGATCCGAGTTGCCTGATGCCTAAAGAGTTAGAACCTTATATCGATCCATTCGCGGGTTCACAGGTAAGAACTAAGGGCGGCGAAACTAATGCTAACCCAGATGTTGCTTCTATGTTTAAATTTTTGCAGGAACAATTAGCAATGACACAATAAGAAAATATCGCTAGATTCGATATTTTAGAATCAAGAATGATAGGAAGCAGGAGCCAACGATCTAAAAGTCAGGAAGTCAGAGTTCATCACCTAGAGGCTCTAGAGAATTCTCCCGCAAATAATAGGAGTGTTAAATTTGGAGGAACAAGTACTTAAGGGACGCCAGCGACTCAATCATTGGGTCATCTATTTTCCACCCCTCCTCCAAAACCTGGATCTGCTTCCTTCTTTCACGCAGGAAATAATTCAAATAATAACAATAATAATAATAACGAACGAACACCTCCGTCATCTACGGTGGTTCCAGGTTTGACTACTCCCCCCCCCCCCCCCTTTTAATTATGAAAATAATGCTAACGGTATGGAGGACAATATGGAGAATGCGTATTTAGCGAGAGAGTTGCAGAAAATCAAAGAACTAATTTCAACAGATCCGGGATACTGTCAGCCAATCCCAGAAGCCGATCCACAGATGTATAGAGTTTCCAGATTTATATCGGCTATTGCTAACGTGGAAATTCCCAAGAAATTCTCAGCACCTCATATGAAAACATATGATGGATCCACTGACCTAGAAGAACATGTAGCTCAATATTTGGAAAGAATGGAGACCGTTCTGATTCCAATGGATCGAAGAGAAGCATACTTGTGCAAAGGTTTTGGGGCTACATTATCAGGAGCAACCCTGAAGTGGTTATTGAATTTACCAACTGGATCTATTACTTCCTTCGCACATTTAGTTAATCAATTTAATTTACAATTTTCTTGTAGTAGACTTTTTGAAAAGATAACGGGTGATCTTTATCAAGTCACTCAAAAGGAATAACAAATCTTTGAAAGAATTTCTTAACAGGTTTATGAGAGAGTTTTGCATATTCCAAAATTAGATATGAATACTGCAGTTCAAGCCTTAAAGATGGGGTTAAGCAATGATTCCTTAAAGATAGGGTTATGACACCTTGCAGGTCACTTGACGAAACAAGAAATCGTGCTTTAAGGTTCATCAGGTTGGAAGAAGACGAAATGCTGAGAAAAAGGATGGAGACACCATCAACGTATGATCGTCCAAACAGAATAGCATAAACTCCTTTAGTCCGACCAAGCAGAAACAAGCCATATACAAGAGCTGTGCAACAAAATACAATCGAAAAGCCTGGAAATCCTCAATATCCTGAATCATCTGAATATTGTTTGCCTGTCAATGTTGCAGGAATCTTAGCAGCAATGAAGGATCTTGGGGACAAAGTTAGATGGTCTCCCAAGAATCCTAAGATTGATGCAAACAAAGACAAGTCAAGATGGTGTGCCTATCATGAAGATTTTGGGCATACTACTGAAGAATGTTTTGCCTTTAGGAGGGAAATTGGGATACTTCTTGGCAAAGGATATCTGACAGAATTATTTGGCAAAAAGAAAGCTCAAGATGTTGATGTTAAGGATTTGGGCAAGCAGAGTCAACAACAACCACCAAGGCCCAAATCACCTCCAACTAATGCTAGAATTATTAATTATATTTCAGGTGGATCGGAAGTATGTGGTACATCCTATTCAGCAGCAAAAAGGAATGCATAGGAGGCTAAGTCAGAAAAAGGAGAAAAGCCACTACAAAAATCTAGTGTGCTACGAATGGATAAAGTGACTTTTGAAGAAGACGATATGGAGAGCATCCAGGATCCTCACCATGATGGTTTGGTAGTAACTTTATATGTGGCTAACCATTTTGTGCGCAGGATCTTGATTGATAATGGCAGTTCAGTCAATATCATTATATTAGAAACCTTAACAAGGATGGGGATCTCTGAAGAAGAAATTGGCAAGAAATCCACAGTTCTCGTTGGTTTTAACGGAGAAACAAAGAATACACATGGCGAAATAAAATTGCTAGTATACGTCAAAGGGGTAAATTCAATGCAAAAATTTTGTGTTATTGACTTTTTGCTGCAATATTATTTTGGGTAGGCCATGGATACATGAAATGAGAGTTGTTACTTCAACTTATCATCAATGCGTGAAGATCCCAACTCCCTAGGGAGTGGTAAAGATAAAGGGAGACCAGCAAGATGCTAAAGAATGTTATATGGCCTCCATGAAATCTACAAGAAAATCCACTGAAGCATAGCAATCAAGTAAGAACATTCTTGATATCAGGGAATCTGAAGATCAAGACGTAAAAGAAATACAGATATCAAATGAAGATCCTGGTATTAAGGTATTCATAAGAAAGAAGATACCAGAAAATCTTGAAAAGGATCTTGTCGAATTTCTAAGCAAAAGAAGATCTACATTTGCTTGGAAACAGGAAGACATGACAGGTATCTCTAAAGATATTATTACTCATAAGTTAGGAATTGATAAAAGTCTCAGGCCTATTCAAGAAAAAAGAAGAAAATTTGCTCCAGAAAGAAATGTAGTTATTCAAGAGGATGTTGAAAGGCTATTGAAGGCAAAGATGATAAGAGAAGTGAAATTTCCAGAATGGCTTGCAAATGTCGTAGTCACACAGAAAAAGAGTGGGAAATGGAGGGTCTGTGTAGACTTCACAGATCTTAACAAAGCCTGCCCCAAGGATCCTTTCCCATTACCCCACATAGATGCAATGGTAGATGCTATGACTGGACATGAAATGTTGACATTGATGGACGCATCTTCGGGTTTTCAACAAATTCAGATGGAGCCTGAGGATCAAGAAGCAACAACGTGCATGACTCCAACAGGTATATATTGTTATACTGCTATGCCTTTTGGATTGAAAAATACAGGTGCAACATACCAAAGGTTGGTGAACATGATGTTTAAAGACCAACAGGGGGATACGATGGAAGTTTACATCGATGATATGGTGGTAAAATCGAAAAAGGCGGAAGATCATCTAAAGGATCTTGGAGTTGCTTTTGACATATTGGATCGCTTCAATATGAAACTCAATCCAGCAAAATGCAACTTTGGAGTAGGTGCAAGAAAATTCCTAGGTTATTTAGTAACCAAAAGAGGAGTTGAAACAAGTCCATAACAGATAAAGGCAATCATGGAGCTGAAATCACCCAAGAATGTGAAGGATATTCAGAGATTAACTGGCAGATTGGCAGCGGTGAACAAATTTATATCAAGATCATCGGACAGATGCAAGGAATTCTATGATATGCTAAAGAAAAATAAAAAGTTTGAATGGGGTGAAAAACAAGAAGAAGCATTCCAAGCATTAAAGGTTTATCCATCAACTCCACCTTTATTAATGAAGCCGGAAAAAGGTGAAATACTTTTTCTATATCTCTCGGTATCATCAGAAGCAGTAAGTGTTGTGCTCGTAAAAGAGCACGAAAGTAAACAACATCCTATTTATTATGTTAGTAAAAGTTTACTAAATGCTGAAACTAGGTACTTACACTTAGAAAAATTAATATTAGCTTTGATAATGGCCTCAACTAAACTTAGGCATTACTTTGAAACACATCCTATCCATATAAAAACTAATTATCCTATAAAAAGTGTGCTTAGAAAACTAGAATTATCAGGAAGATTGGCTAAATGGTCTATTAAGTTAAGTGCATTTAATATAATTTACGAACCTAGAACTACTATTAAATCTCAAGCCTTAGCTGATTTTGTGGCTGATTTTACTAATGATTTACAACCACAAGCTGATTTAGAAGTTAAAATGTTAACTGAAAATTGTGAAAAATGGATATTGCATACTGATGGTGCAGCAAATGTGAGAGGAATAGGTTTAGGAATCATACTAAAATCGCCACAGGGGGATATGTTACCTCAATCTATTAGTTGTGAATTTACTGCTACTAATAACGAAACAAAATATGAAGCTTTAATAGCAGGATTAGAATTAGCTAAAAATATGGGTATTAAACGCTTGCAAGTTTATGTAGATTCTTTATTATTAGCAAATCATTTTAATGGATCTTATGCGGTTAAGGGTGAAAAGTTAATAGCTTATTTAGAAATAGTAAAAACTTTAGCTAAAGACTTTGATTCCTTTAGCATAGAACAAGTCCCGAGACAAGAAAATATAGAAGCAGATGCTTTAACTTATTTAGGATCCTCACTCAATATTCCACCTGATACTAAAATACCTATAATAAAATAATTAATCCGGCCATAGAAACTGTTTCGGTCAAAAATTACCTAAGATAATTTTAGAAAGGATTTTAGACAACTAATGAACCGAAGATTTGTAAGTGGGGTTTGGTGTTCAAGGATCTTCTAATAAAAAGGAAAGTTTTCTTATCAAAAATAAATAAACTAAGAGTTTGTTCTAAAAATGAGTTTGTAAAGATCTTTGAGATCGAAATACTTTGAGTAAATAAGAAAACGGTTGAAGATAATGTAAAATAATGCAAAATAAAGTATAAATCTTAACTAAATACGAATAAAAGTAAAGATCTTAATGAAATGCAAATAAAAGTAAAGACACCAGAATTTTGTTGACGAGGAAAAACCCTTGATCTAGTTAAGTGATCTTAGGTAAAAAACCCCGGGAGGATGCAATCGACCCTCCAGTTATTCTTTTATTATGATAGCAATTCAATGAACAAGTGTTTACAATGATATGAATGAATGAATAAATAAATATGCTAGTAAACTAAAGTGTTGTTGTTCTTGATGATTGCTGAATGAATGTTGTTGAAGTGAGAGTGTTGATGTGGGTGTTCGTCCTCGGTGCAGATCGATCTTTCCTTCTATTTATAGAGCTAGACGTTGAACTATAATTCCGAAATATCCGGGATCTTCCTTGAATCACTCTTCTTCGCTGAATTGACTTTACATGACCGTTGTGAATCATTCCTCTTCAAGTAATTCCGTTATCAATCCCGATTCTTGAGGATGAAGTGGTAGACTAGCCGTTGTAACACGTTTTTAACATAAAAACACGTCTTTGACTTGATTCCTGCAAATAAGACTTAATACACTAGACGTATATTTGTTAGTTCAATCTTAGATCTTGAAGATATCAAGATCAAGGATCCTTTAATTTCGTACAGGACTACGGAGTAACCATAAAAGGACTTAATCTAAAAAATGTATTCAAGATCCTGGTAGTAAAAATTCTACCCCAAACAATTGTCCCCAAAACTTATGTTTCATTGTAAATAAAGATAAGTTTTTTATTTTACAATTAAGTTTTGACAGTTCATAAAAATATGAGGGGTAAAACGTGTATTGATGGGATATCTACAACTACCCTCTTTTATCTCCCACTTACACATGTTTTGACGGTTTACTTCTCTCATTCTATCTCGGGCCATTATCTTCAAACCCTAAAGGTTAGTTTTCTTTCAATCTTCAAACTTTCTTTCGTTTTTATTTTACTCAGTGAATTATGCTTCGGTTATCTTCTTCTCGTTCGTCAATTAAAATAAGTAAAGAGTTCAATCCTACATATATCGCTAAAAACCCTAGCAAATGTCTATTCACTGACAACGATATTGTGGGTTATTTTCCCAAAGATACTAAATTTAGGGCTTTTGATCCTACTCTTACTTCAGACATGCAGTCAGATTTATGGGTTTGTTTCCCTGGATTTCCTTTTGAAAACCTCAAACTATCATTCCCTTTCCCCGAATTGTATGACCAGTTTTTTAGGCTTTCTAAGTTAGCATACCCACAAGCCATGCCTATGCTATGGAGAACCCTTTATGTTTTGGACCATTTGGTTAAAGAAAAGAAAATTGAATTTAAGATTTCAGACCTTCCCCTAGCATATAATCTACAAAGATTTGGTCCGGGTTACTATATACTTAAAGCTCCTAACAAAGATGAGAGATTAGCTTTGGGGGTTACTCAAAATGACCCATCATGGAAAAGTAGATTTTTCTTTGTTTCAAAAAAGTCTCTTCCTAAAGGATTTTATCTGCCTACTGCTTGGACTGAAAAGGGTAGGGATTCATTTTTTTCTCTTCATTTATTTACTCTAATTCAGTAATTATTTTACCTAATTAGTTGTACTACAGCCAGTCTTGAAAAATTCCCAACCATCAAGGTTTCCGGGAAAGACAGAGTTGAGGCAATATTGAACCTTCCAACAGGGCTTAGGACTTTTCGGGCTTTACCAGACTCTCCTAGTAATTCCAGTTCTAACCAAATCGTTCCTATGGCTGGTAAGTACTTATAAACAAATTCCCTATAGTGTAGTTTAGTCATGGTTCTAACTTATTCCTCTTTTATACAGAAAATAAGCTTTTTGGGTATGATGAAATTCTTGGGAACATTGGGGCAATCAATCCTGAATCTGCTAACAAAGGCAAGACTACTTCTGCAAAAAATACTATCAAATCATCTAAACGTGCTAGAGCTACTCGTTCAGCACCAGACCCTGAGGCTAGCAATTTGGCCCATTCTACCCAACCTACTCCTATTGCTCAGATTCCTACTAACATAAGTATCAGCACTGCCCTAGAGCAAGCTACTATGGTAAAATTTTATTCTCATACATTTCTATCCTTTTGGTTTGAAAACATAATTTAATTATTTTTCACTTCTAGCTATTGAAAACCGTCCAAGAAAAGGTTATGGAGGAAAATCAAAAGATTGCTACCATATCTAAGGAAAAGAAGTCAATGGTTGGGGAAATCAAAGCTCTAAAAACTGAATTGTCAAAGGCCAAACAAAGTTATGCCAATGAAGTCAAAAGTCGTAAGTACTATAGGGAAAGGACAAAAATAGCTGAAGAGAATGTCAAAGAAAAAGTGAAGGAAGCTCTAGATCGTCAGGCTCTGGCATACAAGGATGTCGCTACTCGTGTTGTTCTTCAGGCTAAGATCACAATGGCTGCCGAAGCAGAACAAGAAGGTTTCCAAAGTGAGAAATGGACAGTGACAGAATGGAAGGACAAGGTGGAATGGTTGGAGAAGAACTATGATTCATCCAAGTCTAAAGGTGAGGATTCTGCTAATGCTACCGTTTCAACCAAAGGAGATGATTCAAACAAACCAGTGGAAGTTTCTGAAGATGAAGAGAAAAAGGAAAAGGAGGTCGCGAAGGAACAAGATGTGGAGCATGTCGAAGAACACATGGATGAAGCTTAATTCCATGTTTTTAAGTATTATGGACAACTTGTTTATTTCTTAGGAGAGTGGTGTGTACTTTAAAACAATTCTGACGGGGAGTGGCTAACCTGGAATGGTTAGTCATGGTGGTGTATTAAAAATGGTTTATGTGGGTCATTTTAAACTTATGCTATACTATCTATCGTACTTTCTTAGTTTAACTAACTGTCCCCGGTAATTTAGGCATTACTTTTAAAATATGGTTAAGATAATTTAGGGATCTCAGCCTACTTATATCTATATTTTCTTTGTTGCTCATTATTTACTTTTAATCATGAATCATTCTAAAACTACTAATATTTCGAATATCAAATCTGAATCCTCTAACCTCAAAAGCTATGAGGATGAAAACTTTCATCAAAAGCTCAACGAAGTCAAGGAAGAATTTGATTCGGTTACATATACTTTCCTATTTCTGGTTTTCAATTTCTTTATGCTCTAACAAGTTCTGTTTTTATCTTAGAAATTAAAACAATTGATTGATTGTTATGAGCATCAAAACAAGTGAATAACCTAACCATTGCTCGTCTAAGTAAAGTTTCTATCCTACGAAGGGAAGCATTAGATGATGCAGTTGCTGAAACATCTAAAGCTAGATCTAAACTACACGAAAACGTAGCATGGCATTATGCAGAACATGAAGCATTACTGAAGGCATTTCATATGGATGTAGCCATCCAAGTCCTAGAGGCTAAGTTATTAATGGCAGCAGAGGCTAATACTATGGGTTTAGAAAATCCTAATTGGGATGTCAACAAGTGCAATATTACATTATCTAAATTAGAAGAGTCGTTTGCTAAGGAGGCATATGCTAGTAAATTAGACCAACATAAGAAATCATTGCAATTATTTTAAATAATGTACCTTGGCTTTGTTAATTGTCCATAAGGGAATCCGTCTTTCATAAGTCAAGACTTTCGTATCTCCACTTTATGAACCTGCATTTATGACATATCTTCCAAGAAATATCTATTCAATGTTATTTACTTCCCAATGTACTTGTGTTCACACTTCTCCTACACTTTGATTTGACTATTGACACTTAATGCACCGGTTGATATTTCCTATTTGCTCTATTTATATCTAAGATAATAAAATCCTAACACACAACTTTATGCCTAGAGAACACATAAAGATTATCTTCTCTTTTTCTATTAACATTTACAACTATAGCATGGAAAGTGAATCATCATCTAGACGCAAAACTCCTAAGAGACTTAGGGATCAATCTATTTCAGTAAGTATTTTTCTTAATCACATATTCTGATCTTCTTTCATTTTTCTAAAAACTTTTATCTTTCTTTCGCAGCTTATCGAAAAATTATCAAATGCTTATGAAGCAGAAATCTCATACATGGATGAAACGATTAATAATGCAAATCGACTCCTAAACTTAGTTATGGACACCAGAAACAAGACCTTAAAAGAAATGGCAAGTTTGAGGAAAGAGCTCGACGATACTAAGACGGAGGTTAGAAATTTAAAAAGCTTTTTCGGGGTGGCTTAAAATCAAATATCCTCAAATTTTTGGTGAAAGTGCAGCAACTGAAGAAAGCAAACTGGGAATTGACATTAAAGCACCTTCTCATAATCACCATAATAGGAGGCCTTTTTCTTAATTCCTATTGTAATTATTTTAATGTTAATAAATATCTTGGATTTCATATCTTTCTTTGTCGATTGACACTTACATTGATCTCTTCAAAAGATTCATCATCCGGTGAAGTTTCATCAACGCTTAACGCCATGATCTCTTGCATCATTTCATCAACCATTTCCTGTTCTTCTTCACTACACGCTAACAAAGCTTGCCCATCTTCCATATCCAAGTATTCCATAAGCTCCTTTTCCAAGGCATCATCCTCTTCAATGACATCTATCCTGAAACAAAATTCATCACACGAGTAAGGATGTTTAAAAGCTCTATTAACATTAAATACAACTCGGTCATCACCGACTCCTAAAGAAATTTCCTTGGCCTTAATCCGGATAATAGCATCCGCGGTCATAATGAATGGTCGGCCTAGGATTAGAGGCACATTGACATCTGCCTCCATTTCTAGTATAACAAGGTCAACCAAGAAAATCATATGACCCACCTTAATCTGCAAATTTTCCGCTATCCCCATGGGATATTGGAATGATCTATCCGCAAGCCTAATGCTCATGCGGGTCGTGGTCAATTCACCTAAAGACAATTTCTTATAGACCGAATAAGGCATTAAGTTAATGCTGGCACCAAGATTAGCCAATGCCTTATACAATTTAATTCCAAAAGAACAAGAAATAAGAAAACTCCCTGGATCTTCCAACTTAGGGGGAATCTCATTCTTGATTATGGCGGAACATTCGGCACTCATGACTGTCGTCTTCCCTTCTTCCAACTAATTTCTATCCGCTAGGAGATCTTTGAGAAACTTCGCATAATTAGGCATACTTGCAAGAAGATCAACTAGAGGAACAGTAATATTAACAGTTTGAATCAAATCAACAAATTTCTTAAAGTTTTCCTTGATCTTCGCCTTCTTCAACCGTTGAGGAAATGGCACCATTGGTTGGTAAGGTTTCACCGAAGGTGCCTGAACAGTGGGTTTCTCAACAGTGGTAGATGGAACGGCCGGTGTCTTCACGGCTGGGTTCGGCTTCATCTCTATCTCATCATCAACTGCTTCTTCAGCTTCAACCTGCACAAGAGGAGTAACAACATTAGGTAAGGGATTTGCAGAATCATAAGTATTACCTGCTCTTGTTGTGATTGCATTAACTTGCTCATTTCGAGCATTAGGCGGAGTATACTTTGATCCGGATCCCTGGTTACTCTGCTGAGGCTTAGGATTAGGCTGGGTGTTGCTCGGTAAAGTACCGGGCTGCCTATTAGGATTTCCTAGCCTTTCAAGCTTAGCTTCAATATCCTGAAAGGTTGCCTATGTGCTCTTTGTACTTTGCTCCAATTTATTAGCAATCCCATCCAATCGAGTAGTCATAGCATCCCATTGAGAAGCCACCTTCTTGTTTTGTTCTTCTACTCTCTCATTGGACACTTTCTGAGCACCGACCAAGTCCCTCATGATTTCTCGCAACTCAGCATTAGCATTCTGCTGACTGTTGAACCTGCTGAACCTGTTTCCACTAAAACCAGAATTGTTAGCATTATTAAATGAAGATGAGGGATAAGAAGTACCTGATTGCCGGTTTTGATAACCGGTGTTCTGGTTGAAATTCCCTTGCTGATTCTGAACATAGCTAACTTCTTGGGCCGACTTATCTGGACAATCTTCTGTGTAGTGCAATTCTTCACAATGATCGCATCCGTCAGCTAAAAACTTTACATCTCTTTCAATGCTTTTGAACCTATTATCTTGACTGTCAAACCTCTCGTTCATTTGCTTCGAAAGCGCTTTGACTTCAGCAACCACACTAGATTCTTCACTACTTGCAGTTTTCCTACTCAAAAGTTCTTCATGACCAGAAAACTCTTTAGCCATGTCATCGAGGATCTTGTACCCCTCACTAGGTGTCACATTGTTCAAACTACCCCCGAATGCCCCAGCAAGTTCCCTTCGAGTTCTCTTAAGCAAACCGTTATAAAAGATTTCAACCACTTCCTCCGTGTTCAGATTGTTTTCTGGACAGTACCTGATCATCTCCTTATACCGTTTCCAAGCATCTACTACATCTTCCCCTGGATCTTGAGTGAATGACCGGATCTTGTTTTCCATCTGTCTTTGAGTCCTTATAGAATAGAACTCATCAATAAAACCAACACGAAGCTCATCCCAAGTGGTATACAAATCCTCTGGCTGTTCCTTGAGCCATGCCTTAGCTTCTCCACATAAAGTGAGTGGAAAAAGCTCAAGCTTCACATTATCATCCTGATTTGCGCCATAGTGGTAAAACCTACAAATTTTCTCAAACCTTTCAAGATGGCCATACGGATCATTATTAGTCACCCCGTCAAACTTCTATTCCTCCACACTTTTCAAATGACTTCCCTTGAGAGAAAAGCTAACCCCGGTGGTTGGAATGCGAATTGGAGTACCCCTATTAGTTGGTACATTTCTTTTTCGGTCACCGTAAAGACGGTTGTTGGGGTTGACAGGTTGCTCTTGATCACCCATTCTCCTTGCTCTAACTGGTTGATTTACTCGAAGATTTGCTTGAGGAATTACTGTTGAATCCGGTTTATGAGTTTTATCCTGATTATCTTCTTCCTCTCAACTATCACCAATTTTGAACAAACCACTACCTTCGGAGAATTTGGTACTTAATTGAATTTCGGACGTTGAATCCTTCTTTGAGTAGTGTTGATCCAAGTCTACGTCCGGTTGGTCACGGTTTTCGGTTCCTGAATCTATTTTGTCGGTGTTTGAGGGCTCCGTGTTGTTTGATCTAAGTAAGCGTCTTCTGGCCTTCCAGGGATTAGACTGAGGACTAAGCAAAGGTCTACCAGAGGCTCTTATGTTCATCAACTAACAACGCACCTGCACACGCACCACAAAAATACCGTTAACCGCACCAGAAACTAACAAAAACAAAACTAAAACAAAATTAAAATATATCTATCACAAATAAAAAACTTCCTCACAAATGAATGCAAGGAAGGATCGAATCACAAAACGAACAACTACTTAATTAAAGTCCCCGGCAGCGGCGCCAAAAACTTGATGTGTGAAATCTAGTGATAAAATTTATAAACACGATTTACCGAAATACTGACCACTACACACTCATAGGCAGTGTACCTGATCGCATGCAGTATAGTAAAAATTGGTAAGCCGAGATCGTTCACAAGGACTTTTGTAAGTAATTGTCAAAATTAAGTGATTCAAGAAAATGGGGGTTTTGTGGCCGAGTTGCCACGTTGCAAGTAGTTAGTAAAATGAGTGAGTAATCCCTCAGGATTAATCAAAAGAAGAGTTTGTTGTGTGAAACAATAATTTAAAGATCATTCATCTTGATTTCGCTCGACAACATTTTCAGATTGCACATTAAATGAAGTTCAAATTCAATTTAGTTGATTAAATAACCGAGACTCAAATTGATCGTTAACCCCGTACCCGTCAAATTTACAACTTCATTTGACTCTCTTGTTTAAACTAGTTCCATTATTAAGACCGTACCCCCAAGACGCCTTTTTATAACTTCACTAATTCAACAATGGTTTTGGTCATTTCAGATAACATAAGTGTCTATTGATTGTACCCAACCATTAACTCATTAATTCTTATTCATTATTAATTACCTTCTACCGTACCCGTCATAGAACCAATCGCTTCTAACCAAGCGATCAAAATAACTTCTACCCAACCCGAGTTGCCACTAAGATTGTGCAAAAATTATCCGCAATCAATAATCAAATAACAAAGAATAAATAAACTAAGATCACGACACAATGTTAAATTATATCAACTTGAATTATAAAAATAGTGCAATCTTTACATATTATCTCACTCCATCAAGATGGATGAAAAGGCGATTAGCCACTCATATTAAAATACGAACATCCAATCAAATAGAAAGAATTCATCGTTACTGAATACAAGGAATTGAAAAACAAATAACGGAATTGATCCAATCGTAATGAAGTTCTTTGAAGGAGGATAATCGGATGAAAATCTGCTCCAAAGTCTGCAAAAGTCGACTGAAAAGTGAAGGTAGGGTTTCAAGAATGTTTTAGCAAGCTATTTATACTTTCTAAAAATTTGTTCAGATTCGACATATACTGTGTCGCAGTCCCAGACTGCGTCGCAGTCTCCTGTTTGACTTTCTTGACTTTGACTTTCGTTGACTGTCTTTTCGCTGTATATGGTACGACTGCGTCACAGTCTCAGCCTACTGCGAAGTAGTTTGTTCCTCGACAAGAATTACTGCGACGCATCACCAAATTGCGTCGCAGTCATTGTTGACTTGCGTTGACCATCATTGACTTTCTTTGACCAGCTTCTAATCTTCGTTCTCGTGCCTCGTAAAACGTATGTAAGCATTCATATTCCTCCAGAAACTTTGTTGTCTTCAGATTATCGCTTAAGTACCTATTAATTCCTGAAACACTAACAGATACCATAAACGTACCAAATATACACGAAAATGACTCGTGAAACTTACTTAAACAACTAACTAAGTCATCGGAAATGGGTATAAAATACGACATATCATGTGCCTAGAAACAAGAGACAGACTTCAAAGTCCAGAACTCCAACAAAGAGTGATGGATATTGGACAAATGTCTCAGTGAAAGATAAGGACGGTAAATTCAAGTCTACTGAGGCTTGGGTACCGTTCAGCAACTAGGTGCTTATCTTTCGTGCGGAGAACACAGTTAAGGAAGATCATGTTATATTGGTTATCATTGACTGAGTTCTGGGCACATTTTCCTTAGATAACATAGTGGGTTATCGTATTTATTTATTAGTTTTCATCTTTGTAAATCATAGTGTGTCTCATGAATGTTGATTTATAAGTTAATTATAAAGGAACAACTTTGAGAAAAATGAGTGTATGTAAAGTATTACTTTTTTATATGCTTGTTAATAAATCATTTGTGATAACATGTTTATTAAACTAATGATTGATGTTATCCAATGATGAATATGCAATGATGAGTTACATACGATGTTTACACCAAGGCCTTTGATGGATCACGTTTTGAGTTTCTAGTCCAGTTAACTGGAATGAGAAACCCTTAATTTTTATCTCTCAAGAACCAGATTATTCAGAAAATGCAACACAAAAATAGAATAATGGTTTAAGGGGGAGTCCTTACTACAAGAGAAATGACTATTCAATATGGCATTTAAGTTTACTCATTTGCTATATCCGATCTCTTCAATAGTAATTGCTTCTTCTAGAACCTATCGCATGTATCTGACTAAGCATGTGTATTCTAAGGTTGATTAGAGTACCTTTACTCATAAAGACTACTGTGATTGACTTTTAAATTTCATGCTCAGTAGGGTACATTGCATATGTCGGACTAAGCATAACTATTTTAAGATTGATTAGAGTAATTTTGATTCTAAAGTTACTGTGATTGATTTTCTAAGTCTTATGCTCCATAAGGCATATCGCAAGGACAGTATTAAGCATGACTATTACAAGATTGGTTGTAGTGACTTTGATCCAAAAGTCCCTGTGATGGATTTTGTAACTTTATGCTTCGTAAGGTTCTTGCTCAATAAAAGGGTTCTATTGCACGAGAGACAATAATTAGAGTTTTTTAGATTTCAGAGGGACTTGATTGTGTTCTTGGTGAACACAAGTTAAAATGTGTATTGTGACAAGGAAGAAGTGTAAAGTTAAAGACATGAATTTGAGTATGTTTAGTACACCTCAAATTACGTCTTGTTTTGAAATTGCACGGAAAGTTAAGTTCGGATACTTAAGGTTTCGGTCAAAATGGGTCAAACGGAATCATTCAATTGATGTATTTGACATATATTTTGATTTGAAATTTATTAAGAATAATTGAATTGAATATGCTTATTGTATGAAATAACTTGATAATTGTTTAGAGTATAATCTTAAATGTGAGAATCTATTGTATGTTATCAGTTAAACCTGCTTAAGTGCTTTCAGAAATTAGATATATCTTTTTGTTGGCTAATGCATGTGTTGCATAGATCTCATGAGTACGCTGATGTGGTTGTAGTTTTATTTATCTTATCCGGATGTGTGTCAACCGACAAGATAAAAGATCTCCAAAGTATATGAAAATTGAGTCTATCCAGTCCGGGATGGAGAAACCTCAAGCTTAAAATGGAAGCAGAGTATATTTACACATCAACAACTCAGCTAAATTCAAACGGAGACAAAAATGATGACGAAGAAATTATCAGAGGATGATTAATTTTGTATCACTTGTTTTTGTTGTATTTGAATTTATGTTACAGCGTTGTGTGTGTCCAATGGCTGTCATTGTCAACACTAAGTAGCGACAATTCTGAAGAATTTCTTTATTGAGAAAAATATGATAATGTTAATATGAAAAAGAGGTTTATACTACTTTCGTCATGTTCTCTAAAGAATTCTTTTCGTTAATCATATCGGGTTTGATAAAATTCTTTGTGAATTTTAAATGTGTTAATCAAGTTTGTGAAAGTTGACTTTTTGTAAGTCAAGGTTCCTTGAATTGAAGAAAGATAGGTCATGTTTAATATGCAAAGCATACCAAGTGGACTCATCTGTATGTTTTTAGCAAAATGGGCTATTAATACATATTGTTGTCAAGTGGGATCATACCAAGTGGACTCATATGCATGTCTAAGCAAAACGGGCTAATAATGCATATTGTAATCAAGTGGGACTATACCAAGTGGACTCGTATGCATGTTTTAAGCAAAACGGGCTAATAATGCATATTGTAGTAAAGTGGGATTAACTTTGTGTATTTACACTAGTTTGATTTGCATGTTTGTGTCAAGTGGGATTCTATATGCGCATTTCATCCAGTTGGACCTATATGCGTGTTTGACCAAGTGGGCTGATATGTGTGTTTGGCAAAGTGGGCCGATATGCGTGTTTAGCCAAGAGTGTCAGATATGCATGTTTTCGTGGACTAGGGTTTGCGTGTTTGTTTGGATTTAAAAGGAAATAAACACACATTTTGTGTTTTATCTAAAAATATATTTGTGTGTTCATCCACATACTCCTTTTGTGTGTTCCCTGTCAAATACTATTCATGTCTTCTTCGATTTACTACACTTGATTGTTACGTGTTTTTGTGTTTCAAAACATCTCCGTTAACACTTTCTGAACAAAGGTATATGATTAACAAGATTTCTAAGTCCAGATTTCGAGTACAAATCGTCTGGCTGTTCCTTGAGCCATGCCTTAGCTTCTCCACATAAAGTGAGTGGAAAAAACTCAAGCTTCACATTATCATCCTGATTTGCGCCATAGTGGTAAAACCTACAAATTTTCTCAAACTTTTCAAGATGGCCATACGGATCATTATTAGTCACCCCGTCAAACTTCTCTTCCTCCACACTTTTCAAATGACTTCCCTTGAGAGAAAAGTTAACCCCGGTGGTTGGAATGCGAATTGGAGTACCCCTATTAGTTGGTACATTTCTTCTTCGGTCACCGTAAAGACGGTTGTTGGGGTTGACAGGTTGCTCTTGATCACCCATTCTCCTTGCTCTAACTGGTTGATTGACTCGAAGATTTGCTTGAGGAATTACTGTTGAATCCGGTTTATGAGTTTTATCCTGATTATCTTCTTCCTCTCAACTATCACCAATTTTGAACAAACCACTACCTTCGGAGAATTTGGTACCTTAAGTGAATTTCGGACGTTGAATCCTTCTTTGAGTAGTGTTGATCCAAGTCTACGTCCGTTTAGTCACGGTTTTCGGTTCCTGAATCTATTTTGTCGGTGTTTGAGGGCTTCGTGTTGTTTGATCTAAGTAAGCGTGTTCTGGCATTCCAAGGATTAGACTGAGGACTAAGCAAAGGTCTACCAGAGGCTCTTATGTTCATCAACTAACAACGCACCTACACACGTGTAACAACACGATTTTATCACTTGAATTCACATCAACAATGGCGGTTTAGAGTGTGTGTGTGTTCTTGGTGTTTGTGTGTGTGTGTTTAGAGAGAATTGGGATTAAGTGTGTGTTATTCAGGTGTAATGGTATGAAAATGTGTCAAGAGTTATGTCAAAGTTATGATTTCTAAGGAATTGAGGGCTATTTATAGTCTAAACTAACCAACTATGCTAATTATCACAATTAGCCCCTTAACCTTAGAAATCATCAACACATGACTTAACAACAAGTAAGTCCATAACTTAAATTACAATGTATCACTATTTTTGGATTTCTAACATTCTCCCCCTTAGTGATATATTGTAAGGTCTGAAGAACGTGTTGTTTTGTCTTGTAGGAATGAATTTGATGAGCCCGGTGGTGAAGACAATTGGTGTGTTGAAACAAGTCTTCAAAACTTTCTCATTGTCTTTGGATAGCTTGATTCAGTCTTGGTCTTGGACTTCTTAAAGTTAAATCATTTGTTGATTCTTAATGTTCTTTTTGAACAGAGAATGATCAGTGTGTGTATTAAATCTTCGAGGATTGTTGAATCAAGGATCAGAGTTGTCTTTTGAAATGCGGAAGATATGAACTTGTCTTGAATTCTTCAATCTTCGAATCTTGAAGTCTTTTCTTTGAAGTCTTGGAATGAATTTTCAGAAATATGTACTCTCCCCCTTGATATGTGTAATGCAGCTTTTGGTAAAGTGTTGTTGTATGACTTGAAGATCTTTAATTTGATGAAGACTCTTTTTGAAGCATTTCTTTTTTTGTCTTGAATCTTCAGCCTTTTGTCCTTTGAAGCTTTGATCTTTGTCACATCGTCTTAAACACTTTTGAGAGTAAACATTTCAATAATGTTTTGGAAATTCTTTTATGAAAGTAATCATGCTCCTTCTTAATTCATTAGTAATCATGGTCTTTGATTGGAGCATTTTTGAACTTTTTGTAACATCTTGAGTGAGCATCCTTTCATTATTGATCTTGATCTTCTTATCCTTAAAATCATTCTAATTTCTTCCTTAATCAAAAAAATCAATCATACTATTTTCTCACCCTCATAATGACAATGTTGGGAACCAATGTCATTATGCAAACGTTGATTGAATAGAACATCAAAAGAAATCAAAAGAACCATAGCTCAATGGTGTTTACACAAAGATATATGAACTAACAAGTCATTAACCCAAACCATTAATCCAACCCAAATAACCCTATGGGTGACTAAAATGTAAGGTTGAAGTTGTTGGTATAAGCATTTTATTATGGTGTTGGTGTTTTCTGTGTTGGGGTGATGAGAAAAGAAACCGGATAAGAATGATCCGTTTGCATTCAAAAATCGAAAGGATTAATGAAATAACCGAAAGAAATGTGTACCATTTATCGGATTTCCTATGTATTATTGAGAAATGCACAAAGCAAACCCCTAACATAGTTTGGTCTTTTGGCTTTTCAACCTCAAGATTGCTTCAAAGAATGTAAATCATGGTCAGTGTCACCTAAGCGTTCGATAACCATGTTCTACTATCCTTAAAGACTTTTAGGAAAAAAAAATCCAAGGTCACAATAGACTTCTTGTTAACTCAATAATTACACAAATGCAATTATGAGACCTACGTTCAAAGCGGGAAATGATGTTAGCAATGGTAGGATTTCCATTTGATCATCGTGAAATATCAATTAAGATATCACTACAAATGTTCCAGCTATATCACAAATATAAGCATGTATATCACAAAGATATGACGCAAATGTGTCCTAAAGAATGAAAAATGATCAAATCAATGATCAATCACAAGAGCTCTAGACACAAAGTGATCAAATGAAGTCGGGGACTGGAGCAGAGTGTCACCCTTTTTCAATATCAACGTCTTCCAAATGAAGAGTCAATAGAAATGAGAAAAATCTCCGTGAGAAATAAAACAAGCATTTGTTAAGAAACACTTGAGTGGTTAGGTAAAGATGTGCATCGCTTCACTGGGTCCATGAAGGCTTCTTCAATACCGAGATATCAACAAATGACATCCGATAGAAATGTGTTTTACCCAGAGATTTGAGAATTTTAGTGAAGGGTATCAATTCTTTTAACCCTTTTCTCACAACATTATCACCATAACCTCTCACTTTTCGACTGTACTCCCTCCAACTTAGTTGCACGAATTCATCATCACTCAAAAATACCCTCACTATCTAATGAAAGAAGTGAATACTCCGGGGTTAGAACTCATCGGCGATGATGAAATTCATGGAGTAGAAATTTGAGAAAAACCTAGTTGCTCATGTGCAAACTAAACACCGAACTTCCTTTGAAGAAAAAAAATCATCAAATGTGAAAAAAAAAATTTAAAACGCATTTGAAGTTTGAAAGAGATTTGAAATCACAAACTCCCCCTTAATCTATGCAAAGATAGATCAAAAATATTTTCATAGAAAAGGTGGAGCAAAAATGATTTGTGTGAGATCAAACAGGTTTTATGAAAAGTGAACTCAATTAATTGTTCAAGATGAGACAACTCAGGAGTACACAAAGGCGTTCAATCCTTTGCTTCTCATATCAACAATTGAGAGTTTTTGAAATAGGTGCAACAAAATTGCAATCAACATCTTGTATTACACATATACATTCATATAAGACCACTTGGAAGTACACAAAGGCGTTCAATTCCGCGTTATCTTTTATCAATTTATATGTATAACAACATGAATTAATTCCAACTTTGAAGCATAAATAAATTTTCTTTTTAAAAACCGGGTTGCATACATAGTATATGCAAGCCATTGTGAAATAAATAATACAAATAAGCACGGGTTATACACTGAGTGTGCATAAGCCACTTTAAAATAAATACCTCATGTAAGCACGGGTTATATACAGAGTATATGTAAACCACTTTTAAAATAAATAGTTCAATGAAGAACGGGTTGCATACAGAATATATGCAAGCCACTATGAAAGAGAAAAAAAATTAAGAAAATATTTTTGTTATTTTTCAAAATTTTATATTTTTGTATTTGATTTTTGTTTTTCTACTTTTTATAATTTTTGAAAAATGAATCAAGAATTTCTTCCATGGTAAAGTGAATCAAGGATCAAGATTTAGCATACCAAGTTTAGAGATTAAGAAATTAAACCTCTTTTCGTCCAGTGGTTTTGTGAACAAATCAGCGAGTTGGTAGTCAATTCCCACGAAGTAGAGTTCGATGTCACCTTTCTCAACATGATCTTTGAGAAAATGATATCTCACATCAATGTGCTTTGAGCGTGAGTGGTTAACTGAGTTGACAGCAATTGCAATGGCACTTTGTGAATCACAATAGATAGGGACACGATCATATTTCAGACCATAATCGGTAAGCTGTGTCTTCATCCATAGCACTTGAGCACAGCAACTAGTAGTAGCCACATATTCAGCCTCCGCTGTTGACAGTGATACACAATTTTGCTTCTTGGATGACCAACTTACAATCTTATCCCCTAAGAATTGTAAAGTGCCAGATGTGCTCTTGCAATCAAGCTTACAACCTGCATGATCTGCATCTGAATAGGCAGTTAAATTGAATCCAGTATCCCTTGGATACTAGAGACCAAGATTGGGTGTACCCTTCAGATAACGAAAAATTCGTTTCACAGCTTGGTAATGTAAATCAGTCGGAGCGGCTTGATACCTAGCACACATACATGTTGCAAACATTATATCTGGGCGAGATGCTGTAAGATACAACAACGAACCAATCATGCTTCTATACCTCTTTTGGTCAAATGGTTTCCTATTTTTATCAGCATTAATGTTTGTACGAGCAGCCATTGGGGTTGAAATTGAAGAACATGTAGTCATATCAAACTTTTTCAACATATCCTTTATGTACTTACCTTGTGATATAAAAATACCAGTTGATAATTGTTTGATTTGTAGACCCAAAAAGTAATTCATTTCCCCAATCATGCTCATTTCAAAATGATTGACCATTAGAGATGAAAAGTTTCGGCAAAAAGTTTGACTGGTTGACCCAAAAATAATGTCATCAACATATATTTGGACAAGTAAAACATGCTTACCTTGCTTACGAATAAACAGGGTAGGGTCAATGGTGCCTTTGGTAAAGCCTCCTTTGAGTAAGAAAGTAGTTAAGGAATCATACCATGCTCGGGGTGCCTGTTTTAAACCATAGAGAGCTTTGTCTAACTTATAGACATGGTTTGGCCTTTTAGGATCAACAAAACCTTCAGGTTGCTCCACGTAAACTTCTTCTTTGAGTTCTCCATTCAAGAACGCTGTCTTCACATCCATTTGAAACACTGTGAAGTTTCTGAATGCGGCATAAGCTAAGAATATACGAATGGCCTCCATTCTTGCAACAGGAGCGAAAATTTCGTTGAAATCCACACCAGGTTGTTGGCAGTAACCCTTTGCAACCAATCTAGCTTTGTTCCTTATTACAACACCATTTTCATCCTTCTTGTTCTTGAAAATCCACTTGGTGCGAATTGGTTCTTCTTTCCTTGGATTTGGAACCAATCTCCGTACCTTTAGTCTCTCAAACTGAGCTAATTCATCTTGCATTGCTTTAACCCACTCTGGATCACAAAGAGCTTCAAGACTGTTTTGGGTTCGATGTTACTCAGTGAAAGTGCAACAAGACACTCATTGACTGTAGTACGGGTAGAAACACCAGCTTATGGATCTCCGATGATCTGTTCTGTAGGATGATCTTTGCGCATACGCGACCACTTGTTGTCATGAAGAAGAGGATCTTGTTGATGAATGTCAACATTATCATCATTAAATCCAGAGTTCTGTTGAGAAATGGAATCGTAGCTCGGAAGAACTCTTTCCTCAAAATTTGGATGATCAAAATCCAGTGGTACATACACATTTGGAGTATTTGATGGATTTGTTGTTTGGGTGATTTGAGAAGGTTGTTCTTGAACATTCTTTTGAAAATAAATATCACTTGGAGATGATTCTTCTTGCTCTAAGAATTTGAAGATGATTCACGATTGTTGTTAGGAACTGGTTCATTTGTTTGAATAGGATCATTGTTCGGAATTGGTCCATTGATGACTTGAGGTTCCTTTTCTTGAATCGGTTTTGAATTGTAGAATTCTTCGAAAAGAATATCTAGCTCTTCACTTGTTGGAGTTGGATATTTCTTGAACTTTGAAGCTAAGGTTGACGTACTTGAGGAAGCACTTGAAGTACTTGGATCACTAATTGTTGCTAGCAAACTTTCCTGTTCAAATATCACGCCAGACATCTCGTCAAACCAAACATTCATGGTTTCTTGAATCGTGTTTGTTCGACGATTAAAGATGCGATATGCAATCGATGTCTTTGAGTAACCAACAAAGTAACCTTCGTCACCTTTTCTTTCAAACCTTCCAACATTTTCCCGATCATTCAAGGTATAACAGACACACCCAAAAATATGGAAGTAATTGATGTTGGGTTTGTGTTTGTTAATAACCTCATAAGGAGTCTTCTCATGACGCTGATTGATGATGGACCGATTTTGAGTGTGACAGGCAGTGTCAACAGCTTCAGCCCACATATTTGATGGTAACTTGGAATAAGCAAGCATTGTCCTTGCTGCTTCCACCAGCGTACGGTTTCTCCTTTCAACGACACCATTTTATTGCGGGGTACGAGCAGCAGAGAATTGGTGAGTAATGCCTTTTGATTTGCAAAATTCATCGAAGATGGCATTTTTGAACTCAGTACCGTTATCTGAACGGATATAACGGACTGGAAGTTGAAGATTCACTTGAGTGGAAGTGATGAAATCTATCAAAATTTGAGTTGTTTCATCTTTTGAAGCAAGAAACTTGACCCAAGTGTATCTTGAATAATCATCAACGATAACAGAATATATCTCTTCCCGTTTCTGCTTTGTACTTTCATAGGCCCACAAAGATCCATGTGAAGCAAATGAAGAGGTGCCAAAGTATGTGGAATCTTCTTTGGTTTATGAGAAGTTCTCTTGATCTTCCCAACTGCACAAGAAGGACAGACATGCTCACTCTCATACTTGTAGTCAGGCAAGCCTTCAACGAGTTGCTTGTTGACTAAAGCATTGATGGTTTGATAATTCAAGTGAGAAAGCCTTTTATGCCACAACCAAGAATTTTTCAAAGTAGCTTTTGAAACAAGACAGATATTATCAGTTGGTTGGTTATCATCAAGATTAACTGTGAAAAGATTCTCATCACGATCTCCGCATAGGATATCAATTCCATCTAGAGTTTGGACTTTGCACAGAGATTGTCGAAAAAGAACTTGAAGGTTGTTGTCACAGAACTGTCCAACACTGAACAAGTTATGACTCAGACCTTCAACATAATGGACTTTCTTAATGACAATTCCGTTTCTTTCAATATCTCCATAACCTAGAATTGGAGCGAAATTGTTGTTTCCGAAACGAACAGTTCCCATGAACCTTTCAACAAAGTTCTTGAGCAATGATTTATTGCCAGTCATGTGTTTTGAACACCCGGAATCGAGTATCCATACACAGATGGTTATTTCCTGCAATCAAAAATTTTAACCGACTTTAGGTACGCACTTAAAGACGGGTCCTTTGTGGTTAGTTAACACAGGCAGGGGGTATAACTTAGGATATGCATACAAACATGCTTTAGAATCAATATGAGCATTAACAAGCACACCATCAATAAGCACATTCGTATAAAAAGTACGCACATTCACATTTGAATTAAAAGTAACATGTTTAACATCATTCAAACAAGCATGACCATTATCATTGTTTACAGCCCCACAAGGCATAGCCTTGGATTTATTAACATTGTTCACTAAAGATGAATTGTTTAAATCAACAGAAACTCTTTTCTTTCTGTTACCAACACTCTTTCTCCTCCTCCTCTTCTTCTTTTCCTCAACAGACAATTGCTTAAAATTGATCTTAGGTTCTAATGACTTAGAAACCCATTTGGTCTTTCCACCTGTTGAATGGACACTAAGAAGATTAGAATGAGGGGTTTTAAACTTATTCATCCTTTTTGTCTCTTTTGGGGTTGAGGAAACTTCTTGCTTCTTAGGTTTGGCAATTGAAAACCATCCATATCTATCCCTATATCTAGTTACACCATTTGAAGTATCCCTAGTTAGCAAAACGGAGCTAGACTTAGGTACTTTAGAAATTGAAATAGATTGAGAGTTAGACAAAGAAGCATTTGGATTGTCATTTGGAAGTTTCACTTTGTGATACCTTGGTTTTGGTGAGGTCTCAGCTTGTTTCTTTTTAACATGTTTGTCAGGTTTTGGAGGATTAGGACTCTTTTGTTCAGTCTTGACAGAAGGGGTAGAACTCTCTTGTTCATCCTTGACGAGTTTGGGTTTAACTCGTTCTTGGAAGTAATATGATGTTGGAGCTTTGGACACTGTTTTTTAGTTTTTGAGATTCTCCTTTTATTTCTTTTTCAAAATTTATGATTTTGATAGATTCAATCTTTTTCTCAGTTTCTGAGTCAAAAACATATTCTCCCTCCATGAATTTATCAAAATCATCTTTGGTGAATTCATTCGAAAATGTAGAAATATCAGGAATCTTTTTGTCCAACATCATACCACGTGTAGTCTCAGGAATAAGGTCAACTTGGACTGAAACATCCTTGGTTTGACAGGAAAATTGAGTAGAAGTATCAACACCTATACTGGCACAAAGCTTAGGGTGAACAACTAGCTCATCAAGATTTTCGCATGTGAAAAATCTATAAAAGTACCATATCAAAACTAAGTTATGCGCAAGATCTTCATCAGATAAATCAGATTGCACTTAATTTGCAGCTGTAGAAGTAGCAGTAGTTTGAAAAGTACATGCTAGAACAGTCAGTCACGGTCTGGGTGGATGAATTTGTAGATGAATCAGAAGTAGTCTGATTGAAATGGTCTACTAAAAGACTGAAATCAGTTTGGGTAGAAACATTCACACAAACTTTCTTGATATCATCAACAACTGATTCATTCTTTGAATTCGGACTTTGAGACTGTAGATTATGAATGAGTTTTTGTTGAGATTCCACTGTTTGTTGTAAACCTTCTATTTGTTTTTCCAAAAATGTGGATGGAATATACAATTTAGTTGGTTTTGGTGGAGAAATGACAGATTCTTGGTTTTGAAAATTAGACGCAATCTCTTCTAATTCAAAAATTGTTGAATTTTTTGTTTCATAAGAAGTATTGATAGCATCATAATTAACCAAAAATTTATTCTTTTGAATCTTCTCAACTTCATCAGTCTCAAATTCGTCATCCAAAGAACGAATGAATTGTTGTACCATACCAAGTCTCAAAAATTTTTCATCATACAAAGGTATAATTTCTTCTTTTGCTTTTTGCAATGGAGTGATATTCTCAAAACCCAACCCAAGAAGAAGTTCCGATTTATCAATCTTTGATTTATTGAAATAGGCAGTGAAATCCAAAAGAGGATTTTGTTCAACTTTGTACAACTTTTCTTGATAGAAAAGTATATTCTTCTTATGTTCCTCAATTTGTCTTTCAAGGTTTTCAATCTCAATGCCTTTTAAAAAACAATTATGATTTAAATCAGAAACTTTTCTTTCGAGTTCAATTGTTTTTGGTGTAGCTTCTTGAAGCTTCTTATTCAGAATATCAACATCCATTTGTCTTGCATTTTCCCGAAGCCATTCATTGGTCTTTTGAACTTCAAGATCTTGATTGGCTTTTTCAAGATCAAGAATGGTCTTTTCTAAATTATGGCACTTTTCCAATAACTTAAAATCAGGAGATGCATTCATCTCACATTCTTTAACCAACATTTGTTCTTTATAGTTTTGAAATTCTTGTTTCATAGCATCATACTCAAAAAGTAGTTTAGAATTTTCTTCAAGAAGTTTTGTGTACTCCCTTTTTGAAAATAAAATGCATTTTTCAATTTCTTGTTTTTGTTGGCTAAAAAAGTGTAATGATTCGTCAAGTTAGATAAGGCAATTCCACAAGACTCTTTATCCTTAATTGATGAAAAAGTAGAGTCGAGATTTACCTCATCATCGGGATATTCCTCGTCAATGCTGTCAGCCTCCAACATTTTGTCTTTGCTCAACCTTGCCATGAAACATACATTTGCAGACAGATCTTCATCTTCATCATCAGTCAGTAAAAGCCACTTGTCATCTTCAGCAATCAAGGCTTGACCGGCTTCAACTTGCTTTGCCAAGAGCATCTTCTGCTTGTAGTATTCATAATTCTTTTTGCGAGGCAGCTTGCAATCCACAGCAAAATGACCAGGAACTCCACAGTTGTAACACTTTTTGTCAGATGTTTTTCCTTTTTCCACGATTTGTTTCTCAGTTTCTGCTTTCTTATCTCCGTTCTTGGAACCACTTGTTTCACCTTGTTCAAAACTCTTGTGATGATATTGTTCCTTCTTTGGAAATGCACTTGTTGATGAAGTACGAAGATTGTTGTTAGTTGGCCTCGCTTTGAAATACTTTTTCTTGAAATGCTTAGTTACAGCGGCAAGAGCTTGGTAGAATTCATCAGGAACACCATCTCTTGGAGCCAAGAAATCTTCTCCCTCCTCATCTGACGAAGAAACAACAGTCATTTGTTTGTTAAGAGCCTCAGAAACCTTTCTTTCAACAACCAATGCCAAAGGATCAGCAGATACAACTTCTGGCACTTTGTTGAATGAATATTTGCTTAGAACTTGATGCTCATTCAACTTGAAAGATTAATAAAGAGTATGAATGGTGAATTTGGTCAGATTTTGATGTTACTTGATTTGAGTTCCATAATCTTCCCACTCGGGACCAAGTGCTTTGATAAAGTTGATGTTCAGCTCAATTTCAGATTTCTTGACCTTGTTCTTTCTCAGTTCATTGATCACATTGCAAAATTTGTAGTACACGGACTCGAGAGACTCATTTGGTGATTTCTGAAAATTGTCAAACTCAGTTAAGACATTTGTCAGTCGGATTGTTGAGGTTACATCAGCACCTTCCATTTGTCTAGCAACTTCATCCCAAATATCCTTTGCTGTGTCATAAGAATCAACTGAGCCATAGATCTCATCAGGAAGTGCTTGGTACAAGCATGACCTAGCTCTAGATCTGTTGTCAGCAGCAGTACGATCTCTTTGTTCGGCATTCAAAAGATCAGGAGTCAAAATAGCACCGGTAGTAGGATGACGATGCATAGCAAGTCCATTCATGATTGAATCCTTAAGCATGTGACCATTAGTCTGACGTTCCACATAATCCATGAACCTTTTCTTCCAAAGTCCATAGTTACCACGATAAAGAACTGGAGGTCTTGTATCAGTACCCGGAGCCAACGCTTCACGAGTAGCCATTAGAAATTGATTTAAATTGAGAATTGAATTGATTTTTGAAGGAATGAAACGATCTAAATTGGAATGAAATGAAACGATCTAAATTGAAATTGTTTTAAGAAAGTGAAATGAAACGATTTAGAGGAAGTGAAAATGAAACGATCTAAATGGGCAGGAATGAAACGATCTAAATTGAAATGATCTTGAGAATTTTGAAAAAAAAATCTAAGTATTCTGAAATGATTTGGGCAGAGTTTTGGTATGAATTGGAATGAAATGAATTGAGCAAAACCAATCACGAAGATCAGTTACCCAAGAATATTATGATTTCCAAACACAACTCTTCACGAATTACTCAAACCAGAGAATGTTTAAGTAAAACTTGAAACGATCTAAAACAGATCGTTCTGGTTTCACAAAAACTGAAACGATCTAAAAGAGATCGTTTTAGGTTTCAGCACAGAATTTCACCAAAACTTGATTATTTTCAAGAAATTGAATTGACCAAAACCAATCCAAAGGATCAGTTAGCCACAATCAACTCTTCACACCACAATCACACTTGTCAAAAGGATCAAATTTGAATCGTTTTACAAGCCACAACACTGAAATGTAAGTACCAAGGAAAGAAAAACTGAAACGATCTAAATGAGATCTTTTTTGCTTCACAAAGTCGTCTTCAACCTCTGAACATGAACAACTTCATTGACGATTTTTAAAACTTCAATATCTTTTGATTTTCTGAGAATTGGAACATGAAACCACTTGGAAACAGTTTGTTTTCACCTCAGCAACGATCTGATTAACACACTTCAGCTTATAACACAACAAAATCAAATCCCAAATTTTAGCGCCAAAAACTCAAAATCTAAACTTTTGATCCAGATCGAATTAGAACACGAAACTTCAGAGGATTATGTTATTAACTATGAGGAATCGAACGGTGAACAAACAATTGTGATTTTATGTAATTTGAGAGGTCATTTTTGAATTTTCAGTGATTTAAAAAAAAACGAACAGAAACAGGATTAAAAACAGAATTATAAAGTGATTGTTTGATGAATTGTGATTGAATTCAGTTATGGATCGAGATCAAAATGATGTTTTGCTCTGATACCACATGTAACAACACGATTTTATCACTTGAATTCACATTAACAATGGCGGTTTAGAGTGTGTGTGTGTTCTTGGTGTTTGTGTGTGTGTTGAGAGAGAATTGGGATCAAGTGTGTGTTATTCAGGTGTAATGGTATGAAAATGTGTCAAGAGTTATGTCAAAAGTTATGATTTCTAAGGAATTGAGGGCTATTTATACTCTAAACTAACCAATTATGCTAATTATCACAATTAGCCCCTCAACCTTAGAAATCATCAACACATGACTTAACAACAAGTAAGTCCATAACTTAAATTACAATGTATCACTATTTTTGGATTTCTAACAATTCTTTTGGGAGAGTGTAGATGTGCGTGGTGAATCCGGCTTATCAGCTTGGGTGGCAGAGTCAGCTTTGGAACGTTCCTCAGCTTCCAATGCACCTTGGGAGACTTTAATTCTTATGGTTGTTTTGTCAACCCCTAAAGCTGATATATTTCTCTTGGACCTTTTCTTTTTGTATACATTGCGAGGTACTAAGTCCTCAACAATGGGTCTTTTGGAGGCGGATTTGGAAATGGTGGTTGTAGGTGTGGCTAGAGTGGCTGATGTTGTGGCCAACTCTTCACCCTCAGAAGAAGAAGAAGGAGTAGATTTGGAAGAGTTTAAGGGTTCAAGAGATTGAGTAACTTGACTCTCCTGATTGGCAGATTGAGTGTTGGACTCAGATCACGTCGAAGGAGAGGCAGCTTCCTCTAATGCTTGTTCCCTTTGTCTTCTCCTGCAAAAATCAAGGTAAACCTGCATTGCTTGGGTTAATCCCTGCGCTGTTACCTTGTGATTGTTAAAAATATTAGTATTAATGGCCTTGCACTCCCCAGTTTGGCCAGTTGCCAAACTGAAGTCGCCATCAACAATTGCTTCGATGATGAGACCAAGAATTCTACCATAAGGTATGGTAAAAGTCTTATTGTTGACTCGGCCAACTAAGTCTTTAAATATAAGTCCTGCATAATCTACTTTGGTTATAGTGACCAAGGAATGAAAAAGTTGTAATTCAAGAACATTAGGCTGATCAAAACTGCCTGTCTTCATTTGTAAAGATTTACATAAGGTACTTAGAAGATAATTCCAAATGCCAGTTAAATATTTCATTTTAACCACTGAAAGCCAATGGACCTGAATATCCACAAATAGGTATAATGTTTTTGGCTTCAGTGTGAGAAACAACATTTTCATAATCATCTTCAGGCATGTAAGACAGTTCAAAAGCAGACCTAAGTCTTTTTAAAGTAATGAATACCTATTTCTTACCATTAAGAATGATGCCTCGAATTACGGTGTGTCCTTTCTTCATCTGACCCACCACACAGCTTGCCCAAAACTCGCAGAGCATGTCCTGGTACACCACATCTGGCTTTTCAATCAATATCTTGCCAAAGGGATGATGCCATAAAAAGGCAACAATTTCATCATAACCTTCTGCCCAAGAAGGTGGATGAACATTGGCGGAGACAAGATTGATGATCTTGATTTTACCAGTATCAAGATCAGCCGGGCTCACAACTACATCGAAACCCACAACATAGGATGAAAGCTAGACCGTGCTTACCGGAGCTGGGTGTAGAAACCCAGATTCATATAAGGAATCGTTATTGTTAGAGTTATTAGCAGATTGAGATGATGATGATGAAGCCATTTATAATTAGATAATTGAAGAACAAAATAAAACGATTAAAAAAATTGATGGAACAGAACACAGATTAGGTTAAAATAAGATGAGAGAAAAATAAGAGTGTGAAAAATACAATTTGTTTGGGAAAAGGGTTAAATAGAGTGTATATATATATATTTTTTAAAATAACCGTTTGGAGGGAAGAGAGAGAAATGATTTGATTGGATGAGAACAACCAGTGGGGGTACTTTTGCAGTAAAAGTTCGTTCCCTCCACACGTGTTACTCACACATTGATCAGGAAAAGATATATAAGTTAAACTAAATAAAATATGCAAAATAATAAAACGCACTAAGATATTTAATAATAAAAACAGCTCCCAAGCTGGGTCAGACTCAGCTTACCCATTTTAACTTGATTTTTACCAAGTAACAACAGGTAGTCTGAGTCAAACACAGCTTGCCCTTAAAATTTTAACTAAATTAAAAGGGGTTGAATTTATCATTACTTATCACACTGCCTTTTACATATTTAGCATTCCCAGCTTACTTATTAGAAAGTTGAACCTGTTTTCATCCAATGGCTTGGTGAATAAATCAGCAAGCTGATTCTCAGTTGGAATGAAGTGCAGTTCAACATCTTCTTTCATCACATGATCTCTAATGAAGTGATATCTGATATCGATATGCTTGGTCCTAGAATGAAGTACTGGATTGTTGGAGATTGTTATGGCACTTGCATCCACAAAATTTGTGAACAACAGCTCCCAGTAGCAACATACTCAGCTTCCGTTATAGAGATGGAAACTGAATGTTGCTTCTTGCTAGACCAGCTTACAAGTCTATTGCCAAGCAATTGACAAGCTTCAGAAGTACTTTTTCTATCAATCTTGCAGCCTGCAAAGTCAGAATCTGAATAGCCAATTAGATCAAATCCAGAGTCTTTGGGATACCAAAGACCCAGATTGGGACTACCTTTAAGGTATCTAAAGATTCTCTTCACTGCCTTAAGATGTGATTCTTTAGGATTAGTCTGATATCTTGCACATAGACATGTAGCAAACATGATATCTGGTCTACTAGCAGTCAAGTAAAGTAGAGTGCCTATCATACCCCTGTAAGCAGTGACATCAATGGGTTTTCCACTTTTATCTTCACTAAGCTTATCACCAGTTCCCATAGGAGTTTTCATAGGTGAGCAATCACTAAAACCAAATTTGTTCAGTAAATCTTTAACATATTTTCCTTGATTTATGAAAATACCATTTTTGGTTTGTTTAACTTGTAAACCAAGAAAATAGTTAAGTTCTCCCATCATGCTCATCTCATACTTTTTAGACATTAATTTAGAAAACTACCATGCTCTTTTGAAAATAGTTAAGAAAATAGTAAAATATCACCATTGTATTTTCTCACAAATAAAGTCTTGTCAACATTACCTCTTTTGAACTTGTTTTCTAATAAGAATTTAGATAAAGTATCATACCATGCTCTTGGAGCTTGTTTGAGGCCATAGAGAGCCTTGTCAAGCTTATACACATGATTAGGAAACTTTGAACTTTCAAAACCTGGAGGTTGTTCAACATAGACTTCTTCTTCCAATTTCCCATTCAGAAAAACACTTTTCACGTACATTTGATAAACCTTAAAGCCTTTGTGAGCAGAGTAAGCCAAAAACATTCTGATGGCTTCCAGTCTTGCCACTGGAGCAAAGGTTTCATCATAGTCAATCCCATCTTCTTGTCTGTATCCAAGAGCTACTAATCTTGCCTTGTTTCTGATCACAACTCCTCTTTCATCCATCTTGTTTCTATAGACCCATTTGGTTCCAATCACAGTTTAGAATGATGAGGTCTTGGAACAAGTTCCCAAACCTTGTTTCTTTCAAACCGTGTTAATTCAACTTGCATCGCATTTACCTAAGATGGATCTGACAGAGCTTCAGCAACCTCAATTGGTTCCATTTTACTCACAAAATTGACAAACATGCAGAAATTGCCTGTTGCCTTCCTTCTTGTTTTTACACCAGATAAAGGATCACCAATGATTTGGTTGATTGGATGACTCCTTGTCCATTTAGTTACATGATGGGTATTATTTGATTCTTGGACAATAGGCTGACTCACATTAGACGTTCCAGCTTGATCATTTTGAGGAATCAAATGGTCAGCATGGATTGGAGTTGATGAAACAGAGTCAGCTTGGGAGTCATTCGCTGGAGTAATTTCTTGAGAAGGATCAACTTGCACATTTTCAAAAATAAGTAACTCTTCTTCTTCAAATACTTGCTCCCCTGAGTTTGAGCATTCTTATTTTCAATTGGTGGATTAGAGGGAGGCTCATTTTCAGGAACAACCAGTTCTTCAAAATCAATATTGTCATCTTCAAGTAGAGAGCAGTCTGGCTTGGAGCAGCCTTCATCAATTGTCACGTTTACAGAGTTTTCAATAGTTTTGGTTCTTTTATTGTACACTCTGTAGGTCTTCATCATTATGGCATATCCAAGTAGGATGCCTTCATCTGCTTTTTCTTCAAACTTGCCAAGATGGTCTTTCTGATTCAGAATGTAACAGGGACTGCCAAACATTCTTAGGAAACCAATTTCTGGTTTTCTCCCCCTGAGAACTTCACATGCAATTTTCTGGTGTCTTTTTACAATAAGAGATCTGTTTTGAGTGAAGCAGGCTGTATGAATAGCTTCAGCCCAAAAATGAGTCTTGACATTGTTTTGTGCCATCATGGATCTGGCAGCTTCAATCAGGGTTCTGTTTCTTCTTTCTGCAACTCCATTTTGTTGGGGAGTTCTTGCTGCTGAGTACACTTGTGAAATACCTTTCTCACTGCAGAATGAGTTGAGAGTGATATTCTTGAATTCAGTGCCATTGTTACTCCTCAACTGCCTAACAGGCCTTTTGTATAGTATTTCAGCTTGCTTGATGAAATGAATAATACTATCAGCTGCATCACTCTTATGCTTCAAAAAGAAAACCCATGTATATCTTGAATATTCATCAACAATGACCAAAGTATACCTTGTTCCATTAAATGAAGGAGTACTTATTGGTCCAAACAGATCCATGTGCAGCAAATCTAAACAACTGTCAATGGTTGAACACGTTTTTGACTTAAAGGAAGCTTTGTGTTGCTTGCCCTTCTCACAAGGACCACACAACTTGTCCTTCTCATATTTTATCACTGGCAGACCAGACACCAACTCTTTCTTACACAGCTTGTTGATGTCTTTGAAATTCATATGAGACAACCTCTTATGCCACAACCAATTCAACTCATCTCTTGTCACAGTTGCACTTCTCATATCAAAAGAATACAAGGAATCATCTCTCTCAGCAATTAACACCACATTACCTTCCAAATCCAGAACAATGCCCTTATCAGCTCGAAATCTTACTTCATAGCCAGCATCACACAATTGACTCACACTTATCAGATTGTGCTTTAAGCCATTAACATAAGACACTCTTCTAAATGTAAGGGGACCATTTGACAAAATACCAAATCCTTCAGTTCTTCCTTTGGAATCATCTCCAAATGTAACACTAGGACCAGCGCTTGTCCTAAAGCTACATAGCAAGGACTTACATCCGGTCTTATGCTTGGAACACCCACTGTCCAAGTGCCAGGTATGTGCATCATGATAGCCCTGCATTTTAAATAAGATATTAGTTCATTTTGGGAACCCATCCAAGGATGGGTTCACCAGAGTTGACCACAGGGTCTATCTCAGATTAGGAAACAGAACCAATATTCTTAACACATTTAGAAACCCATTGTTGCTTAAGCTGACCTTGCCAGATTTGAAATTCTTTCTTGCAACATTTAGAGTTTCCTCTTGAATAAAACCTTTGCCTATTCCAGATTTCTTACATTCAGATCTTAATTTACTTTGATCAACAATATTTGAATCAGACACACTTGTAAGTAAATTAGTGTCATTAGAAATCTTACCTTTTCTGGACTCAACATATTTAGAAATAATTTTGTCAGAGTCAGATTTGAGGTGTTTTGGATTAGACATAGATTCGGTTGGTAGAACATTTCCATTTGAAACAGACTTCTTATTCTTCAGAATTTTGCTCTTTTCTTTTAGAACAACATGATCTCTAATCTTCCTTTTATTTCTTTTTGATTCACCATTGTTTGACTTGAATTTTGAATTTGACACAGATTGGGTAATTGATAGTTTTGATAAATCAAGAGTTTCCTCGGGTTTTAATTCAACTACCCTATCAGATTCAGACACAGCTTCAGCAATGGTTTGACCAACTTTCTCAGGATCATTAAACCCAATACCAGACTTCTGAACCAATATAATTGGTTTAGTTTCCTTTCCTTTGGTTTGGACTTTGGGTGGTGAAGGAGGCTGATAACAAGGTTCCATGGCACAGACTTCACTGATAGCAATAGCTCTATCATAGTCACCATCAAAAATAGCTTGAACTTGATGGGGAACTTGCACATTAACACATTTTGCAGCTCTTTTGGAACCAGTGCACCATGATTCAGTTATATGCTTGATTTTCAAAAACTTTTCTTTTGAAGTTTTAGCTTCAGAGACCAAAATAACATTTAATTGCTTTTGAGCTTTTACTTCAGATTCAAGCTTTTCAATGGTAAAATTCTTTGAGCTTACTTCTTGTTTTAAAATTGAAATTTCTTTTTTAAGTTCTTGATTAAAGTGTTTTTGCAAGAGAACCTCATCACCAAGTCTATTTAGCCTTGACAGTTTTTCATTGTCACACAGATTAGAAAAGATATTTACCTCAGGTGGAGCAGTCTGACTTGAAGATGCCTTGTGAGCTGACTCAGATTGCTGTTGAATCTTGACAAGATCCTCAACAAACTTTTCTTTAGCCATAAAGCACTTGGCATCCTTATACTTCTCGTCATTAAAGGAAGTGGCACTCTCAGCCCAGTCTTTGGCTATCAGACTCTTCTCATCTTTTTCAACTTTCTTACTCAGCTCAGCCACTTGTGCTTTCAAGGCCTTGTATTTGGTCTTGAGCTTTGAGTATTTTTCATTTCTTTCACCTTTGGATGGCACAGCTTGAGAAGACTCTTTGGATCTACAATCACCAGCCATGTGTCCAAGCTTACCACACTTGTAGCAAGTGACTTTGGACACGTCAAATGGCTTCTTGGTCCTATCAGCTTTCCCACTTCTACCTTTTCCTTTGAATTTATTGAATGATCTCCTTCTTATCCTTTCAGCTAACAAAGCCACCTCATTGGCTAAGTCCTCACCATCAGATTCATCAACATCAGATTCAGAAAAAACAGAATTTGTGTTAGAAATCACAGGAACAGATTCATTTATGCATGGAATGATCTCATTAGAGATTGAACTAGGGTGTTCAGTCATAGATGCAACAAGTGCACTAGCAGGCTGACTATAAGAATCACCCATAGCAATTAGTTTCTCAGCTTCTGAACATTCTTGATTATGAAGTAAATAAAAAAGTCCAGGGAGATCAAGATCTTGATACACAGAACTTAGTTTCACAGAAGAAATATAATTATTCCATTTAGGTGGTAATGAATCAAGAAATTTACTTTTCAACACATCAGTTTTCTTAGTAATTCCAACAGCAGCTAAATCATTCACTAAAGCATTAAAGTGGGTATGAGTGTCAGACAAGGATTCATTTCTCAATGAGAAAAATCTCTCATACCTCCTAGTGAGAGTAGTAATGGTAGATTCCATGGAAGTAGAGCAACCCTCAAACATGACAGTCAATGTACCCCACATTTTCTTTGCTGTAGAACACATTTTAATTGAATGGTAAATGTCTTTAGGCACAGCTTGGACAATGAAGTTACGTGCCTTCACATCCAAGTTGGCCAATCTCCTATCCTCATCTCCCCAATTTGCCTTGTCCTTAACAATGGATTTGATTGTGGCAGGAATGGTTGGGTGACCTTCTCTGACCACAGCATCAATCACAACAGTCGATGTAGGAACATAAGGACCATCCACAAGGATGTCAGGCATATTGTTGTCAATGGATTCAAGGAACAAAGACATACGGCCTTTCCACCCACTGAAATCATCTTTATCAAACATAGGTGGTCGGGTAGAAGAACCATTATCAACATACGATGACATTATTCTTTACAAAAGGAAAATAAGCAAGGATCAAGTCAAGTTAATTCTTAACCTGGCTCTGATACCACTTGTTATGTCCCAGAGGTGTAACAAGATACCAAGGTATAATGTACACAAGTAGTTGTAGAGGGGGGGGGGGGGGTGAATACAACTGCTTCGTTTTTCCTATACTTTCGTTTATAAAAGGTTTTAATTGATCCAATAAGTATATTAAATAATGTGAGTTATAAGAATCAATAAAACAGTAAAGCAGAAAATAAACATTCTTAGGCACTGATTGCGTTTTTCAAATGTAATCCTTTATTAAGAAATAATCTATGCAAAGAATTACAGGGTTGTTGCGGAAACAAGATAACCTACAATATCTAAACAACCCTATGAATTGACAAACAACAATCAAATAAGTTCTCTCTCAAGAGAAGCAGCCCAAGCTGAATTCTCACAGACGAGGCTGTGTATAAGAGCAAAGAGAACTTTTGTGAAGAATGATTCAAAGGAATGTCTCACTCTATGCCTTCAAGGATTGTAGCTTTTATAGGCGAAAGCTTCAAATTCACTTGGTGTCCAAATAAGTCACGTCTTCAATTATGGTTGGATGATCAGGGAATATTGGAACGTGTCTTCATCGTACTTGTGGTCCCCAAAACCTGCAACACGTCATTTTGATCGTCCAATGAGAGTATGGACATGCATATGTAAGTAAACGACCAACCCAGATTCTAGGAACCTTCCTAGTCACGTCATACGTCCTTATCAATAAATCCAGGCTGTAATCTTCACTGATTGTTTAGACACAGATTGCTCGTTTGTCAAGAGCAAATCTGTCTAAGTGTTTCAAAGCTGACTGCTATTCCCAAGCTGTCTTCCACCAACAACTTGATCTTCTATCTTCAATCCTCCTCTTTGATTTGGACTGAATGCTATAACCATTTGATGCAACTTGAACAACACTTGCTTCCATAAGATAAACTGTTGGAATTTCGGATGCCCAAGACACATATTAAATTGACGTGGCTAGTATGTGATGATCCAAGTCAGGTCATACCCAATAACAAGTTAGACAAACACTTATGATATGTATTTATATGATATGATCTTTAAATAAATATCAATACTTGAAGCATTTAGGAAATGGGTTTCTAAATAAATGCACTTGAGAAATATAAGTAAATTATATGGATAATTTATTTTGAGAAATATGTGAATGTGTTTATTTGGCAAAATAAACACTTATGTGTGTTATGTATAATACATAATATGTTACATAAGGTATATAACATGTTATAATACATTTATATATATTGTATAAAAGGAAAATGCAAGTGGATTTTGAGTTGGTGAGACCCATGTGATCTCACCATGAGGCCGGCCACCCCCCACCCAAAACACACATGCATTTGCTTGTTTTATATAACCCACTAGCTACATTGGAAACACACACTTAATACATGCACTTGCTATAGTGTTCTCTCAACTCTCAAGTGCAAAAACTCTCTCTTTTTCTCTCTTGATTTTCGGCACAAACAAGGCAAAAGGAGAAGGGTTTTTCAAGTCTAAATCCTAGCATATTTGGGTGTTTGTTGGAGGCTTGAGGTACTTCTATCTTGAAGACTTGGCTTATTTAAGAACATCATCTTCTTCATATCAACCTTCTCATAAGCTTGGAAGAAGGTAGTCTTCTAAACACCCTATGGTTGTTATTTTGATTGTATGACATTCATATACATGGATCCTTATTGTTTGGGGTTTTCTTTTATAAGTTAAAATTTGGTTTTAACTATATATAACATAATGAAAGGTTCATTTTTCCGCTGCGTTTTTCATGTTATAAGGATAATATGACTTTGATAAAACCCAAAAGACCCAACAATGGCATCTAGAGCCGGTTATATGGATGTATGCATCAAAAGTTGATTTTTGTTTGTGTATTATAGTGTCACAACTTAGCCAAAAGACCTTGTGATTGTTTGTGATGTGTGGATGTGTTTGTATTTTATTTAATTATTCAATGGTTGTAATAGTTAAATAGGATTTTCTTCATTCATTTGGTTATGTAATTTTATTTATTTCATTTGGAATGTAATAAGTAGACTAGTTGCATTTTTTTCTTGTAAATGTAATCTCCAAGAAGGCTTTAAAGAGTTTAGGGGCTGTTTTGGAGGCCAAAAGGAAGAGTGAAGAAAGACATTCAAATCACATCACAAAAGATTACTTGACGCATTTGGATGCAAGATCAAGTGCGAGTTCATTGACACAAATTTTGTGTTACTTTGTCCCTTAGGTTGAGACCTTTTGACACACTTGTTTCGGCTAACAAGTGTGGTCAAATTAGTTGGCTAATGTTGTGCACTTATTATTATGTTTGTCATGTTTGTGTGGTTGTTTGATAATATTGTCATGTGGATGTTCAAAACTACAAACTAAATGACATACATAAAAGTTTAAAAATTGGTTTTAAAATTGACATTAACTTGGTAAAATAAAATGAGTTTTATTAAAAGTTAATGGCTACAATTATAAAAATGGATTTTATAAAAGAAATTTGAAATATGGATTTCAAAATTTTCATCATGATACAAAGTTTTAACTAGAATATAAAAACTCAAACGACCCTTTAAAAACAAGTTAAAACGCCATCTTTTATACAACACTTAATTATTTGGGAACTCTTTGTAGGATAAAGGTCACCTAACTACCTTGAGGGAACTTATAAGTTAAGGTAAATTCATTATACTTGTAGGATAAAGGTCACCTAACCATTTGTATAGATAAATTTACATGTGTGTATAAGTGAGACAACTTGACTTGGAAGCCATGTGATTAGGGTCACCGAAGCATGGTAACCAAAGGTGTTGATGGGATTAAACATGCCGACTTAACATAAGATGTTAAAACCGATCCCACCACTAGAAATTGTAAAATGTTACAATTGTCAAACGTTGACTACCTTGTTAATTTAAATAATGGGATAAAGGTCACCTAACCATCATTTAAATGTAACATTGGATTCTAGATTTTAATTATTAATTGTCCATGAGACATAAAAGGGTATTAACAATTAAAATTTATATTTGATATCGAAAATACTAATAAAGACTTTGTTAATCTTGTAGATGGCCGCTAACAATCCAATCAACCCCAACCCAAACGTCCATAATTTTTCACTAAGATCCATCCTTGAAAAAGAGCGTCTTAACCAAAACAACTTTGTGGATTGGTTTCGTAACTTGAGAATTGTTCTCAAGCATGAAAAGAAATCCTATATACTAGACGGTCCTATTCCCGATGAGCCCGAAGAAACAAATGTTGATGCCTACAATGATTGGGTTAAATATGTCGATGACTCCGTGCAAGTTAGTTGCATAATGTTGGCGAGTATGACTCCCGAACTCCAAAAGGAGTTCGAGCACCATGGGGCATACGACATGATTACCCAACTCAAGGAAATGTTCCAACAAAAGGCAAGGGTTGAACGCTTCGAAACGGTTCGAGCGCTTCATGCATGTCATATGGATGATTCTAAACCCGTCTCAACTTATGTTCTTAAAATGAAAAGCTACATTGATCGCCTCGAAAGGCTAAATTGTCCCGTTTCAACCGAGTTGTCTACGGATTTGATCCTCAACTCCTTATCTAAGAGATTTGAGACCTGCGTGTTAAATTATAACATGAACGGATGGGAAAAAACCGTTTCCGAGCTCCATGGGATGCTCAAAACGGCCGAGGCTAGCATGGGAGGAAAGGTTCAACCCGTTCACATGATCAATGAAGGCGGAAAGAAAAGGGCCAACCCCGGACCAGAGGCAAATGTTGCTAAAGGAAAGGGAAACAACAAAAGGAACAACAGAGGAACAGGAAAGGCAAAAATGGATACTCCAAAAACGAAGAAGCAAAAGGTTGCTGTCAATGACCCATGCTTTGAGTGTGGGGAGGTAGGACATAGGGAGCATAATTGTCCAACCTATCTCAAAGAGTTGAAAGCTAAGAGGGATGCAGGGCAAACCTCAGGTACAATATTTATGATATATATTGAGCTTAATACTGTTTTTTCTTACATATGGGTATTGGATACCGGATGTGGAACTCATATTTGTAATATGTTACAGGGGTTCATAAGAAAAAGGAACATCAAGAAGGGGGACATTAGTCTCTTTATGGGCAATGGTGCGAAAGTACAAGTTGAAGCCCAAGGAGACTATCTTTTGAAACTTCCAAATGGTTTGGAAATTGTATTGAACAATGTTTTGTATGCACCCAGTTTGACTAGGAGCATTATTTCAGTTTCCCGTTTAAGACATGTTGGATATGATTTTAAATTTGTTAACAATGATATCCATATTTCTATGAATGATGTATTTTATTTTAAAGCCATGCCTATAAATGGTATTTATGAATTGGTTCATGAAAACACAACATATGATAACTCAATGTACCAAGCTACCACCAAGAAACTTAAATTAGATTTAAGTGAAACCTATATTTGGCATTGTCGTCTTGGCCATATAAATAAGAATCGCATACTAACACTTCAAAAGAATGGTCTTTTGAAAACAAAATCAAATGATTCATTTGATGTATGTGAATCTTGTTTACAAGGCAAGATGACTAAGGCTCCTTTCAATGGCACTAATGAAAGGGCAAAAAAGTTATTAGGTATCATACATTCGGATGTATGTGGTCCTTTTAAGCCAATGACAAGGAATGGTGAAAGATACTTCATCACATTCACCGATGACTATAGTCGTTACGGTTATGTGTACTTATTAAAACACAAGAGTGAAGCTTTTGAAGTGTTCAAAATTTTCAAGAATGAAGTAGAAAACCAACTCAGCAAGACAATAAAAATTCTTCGTTCTGATAGAGGAGGTGAATACCTAAGTGATGCTTTTCAAGATCATCTCAGAAGTTGTGGGATCATCTCACAGCTAACTCCACCTGGAACACCACAACATAATGGTGTGTCTGAAAGGAGGAATCGAACCCTATTAGATATGGTTCATTCTATGATGAGCAAAAGCTCACTACCTCTGTCATTTTGGGGTTATGCCATAATCTCTGCTGCCCGAATTTTAAATATGGCTCCAACCAAGAAAGTGGAGAGAACACCTTTTGAAATATGGCATGGAAGAGTTCCATCTTTGTCATATTTAAAAGTATGGGGTTGTGAGGCTTATGTAAGACATGATACCTCAAGCAAATTAGAACCCCGATCCACTAAATGTATCTTTGTAGGATATCCTAAAGATGATTTGGGATATTATTTCTACGATCCTAATGAGCAAAATGTATTTGTTGCTCGAAAGGCTGATTTCTTGGAGACTAAATTCCTTATGCAAGGAACTAGTTCTAGAACAGTGGAACTTGAAGAAGATCAAGAACCACTGACAGATACACACTTGGGTGAAACTAGCTTTCAACAAAAGTATGTTGAAGATGATCAAGGAGTTGATCAAGACACACAAAACGTTCGCAGATCTGGTAGAGCTTCTTATCCACCTGAAAGATATGGATTTCTTATGGATGAATGCTATATGATGGTTTCTGATGAACATACCACCTACCATGATGCAATGTCCAAATCGGATTCGGACAAATGGTTAGAAGCCATGAACGCTGAGATGCAATCCATGTATGATAACCAAGTTTGGGAATTGGTTAATGAACCACCAAATTACAAAGTAGTTGGAAGTAAATGCGTGTTCAAATTGAAACACGATATGCATGGAAACTTGCTTACTTATAAAGCTAGACTTGTAGCAAAAGGTTTCACTCAAACTCGAGGGGTCGACTATGATGAAACTTTTTCACCCGTGGCAATGCTAAAGTCTATTAGGATATTATTTGCCATAGCCGCTCATTATGACTATGAGATATGGCAAATGGATGTTAAAACCGCGTTTCTAAATGGATATCTTGAGGAAGATGTCTATATGGATCAGCCTGAAGGTTTTGTCGATCCTAAATATCCTAATAAAGTATGCAAATTAAAGAAATCAATCTATGGATTGAAACAAGCATCAAGAAGCTGGAATCATCGTTTTGATGAAGAAGTCAAGAAATTTGGCTTCATCAAAAACGCTGATGAAGCTTGTGTGTATAAGAAGGCTAGTGGGAGCATCATTACTTTTCTAGTATTATATGTCGATGACATTCTTCTATTTGGAAATGATATTCCAACCTTGGAAGGTGTAAAAGCCTGGCTTGGAAGTTGCTTTTCCATTAAGGATCTTGGTGAAGCCGCCTATATTTGGGGATAAGGATCTATAGGGATAGATCAAGGCACTTAATAGGTTTAAATATAAGTGCATACATAGATAAAATCTTGAAAAGGTTCAAGATGGAAAACTCTAAGAAAGGCTTAGTACCTATTCAAAGAGGAACTATATTGAGCACTTCTCAATCCCCTAGCTCAAAAGTTGAGCAAAAGAAAATGAGTGGAATCCCATATGCATCTGCTATAGGATCCATCATGTATGCTATGATATGCACGAGACCGGACGTGTCATGCGCTTTGAGCATGACAAGTAGATACCAGCAAAATCCAGGAGATAGTCATTGGATGGCTGTCAAGAATACATTGAAATATCTTAGAAATACTAAAGATATGTTCTTAATATATGGATCTGGTGAGGAGGAGCTCGTTGTAAAGGGTTACACGGATGCGAGTTTCCAAACTGATCGAGATGATTCTCGATCACAATCAGGGTACATCTTCATTCTAAATGGAGGAGCTGTTTCTTGGAAAAGCTCGAAGCAAGATGTGGTTGCATTGTCCACTACAGAGTCGGAATACATCGCCGCTTCTTTGGCAGCACAAGAGGCTGCATGGTTGAAGAAATTCATTGCCGATCTAGGGGTTGTTCCTTCCATTCAAGAACCCCTAGAAATTCTTTGTGATAACGAGGGCGCAATTGCTCAAATCAAAGAACCTCGTGCGCATCAAAAGACTAGACACATTGAGCGGAGATTCAACTACATAAGGGATGAAGTTGAAAAAGGAAAGATATGTATTCGCAAAGTTCACACCGATCAAAATATTGCGGACCCACTCACGAAGCTCCTTGAAAGGCCTAAGCATGAAAGTCATACTTGTGCCATGGGACTTCGATATTCTAGTGATTGGATTTGATCTATTTTATGTATTTGGATATCGGAACATTTGTATTTGTTAACACTTTATATGAATATTGGTATTATGCATTTAAATTGTGTTATGTTCCATTTTTTTGCATGTTTAAATCCATGAATAAATTAGTTATTCTAAATGTCCGTAGTCGATCATATTTGTGGGAACAAATATGAATATAAGACTGTTATGAACTTGGATTGGTAGATGTTCAAAAGGTTTTGAATATAGAGCAATGTGTTGCTGCCAAGGTTCATAGATATTTGTGGGATACAAATATTGGACTGACCTGCACTCAAGCATTACTACATGGAATCTTTGTGATTGATCATAAGTAATCTTGATTTAAAAGGCGAATATCATTGTATCCTCAGACCTGAGATACATATTGGGTCTTGATATTCACTGAATATTACACTTTGACTTGGTTCTTCGCTGTTCTGAAACATGGCAGTACATAAGGCTAAGCTCAGGTATGATATAAGGTGATTGTGAAAGACATATGTAGTCGAAATGGGATTTGTTCCTCTTATTCGTTGAGAGTTAGATGTCTAAGGCCTGTTACAAAGTTAAATCAACAGAGAATGATCACTCTATGTCTTTAGGATTTAACATGACATCTGCGACAAAAGGATAAATGATCGATTCACCTAAATCATTTCAAGTAGGGACTTGAAGGGGATGGTGTTATTGAATGGCACTACGTCACACGTATTAGGGGTAGCAAACCGTTGTTAGGCGGTATTTGCTATTTGCGTCAATATTCTATGAATCTTGTGCAAGTGGGAGATTGTTGGAATTTTGGATGCCCAAGACACATATTAAATTGACGTGGCTAGTATGTGATGATCCAAGTCAGGTCATACCCAATAACAAGTTAGACAAACACTTATGATATGTATTTATATGATATGATCTTTAAATAAATATCAATACTTGAAGCATTTAGGAAATGGGTTTCTAAATAAATGCACTTGAGAAATATAAGTAAATTATATGGATAATTTATTTTGAGAAGTATGTGAATGTGTTTATTTGGCAAAATAAACACTTATGTGTGTTATGTATAATACATAATATGTTACATAAGGTATATAACATGTTATAATACATTTATATATATTGTATAAAAGGAAAATGCAAGTGGATTTTGAGTTGGTGAGACCCATGTGATCTCACCATGAGGCCGGCCACCCCCACCCAAAACACACATGCATTTGCTTGTTTTATATAACCCACTAGCTACATTGGAAACACACACTTAATACATGCACTTGCTATAGTGTTCTCTCAACTCTCAAGTGCAAAAACTCTCTCTTTTTCTCTCTTGATTTTCGGCACAAACAAGGCAAAAGGAGAAGGGTTTTTCAAGTCTAAATCCTAGCATATTTGGGTGTTTGTTGGAGGCTTGAGGTACTTCTATCTTGAAGACTTGGCTTATTTAAGAACATCATCTTCTTCATATCAACCTTCTCATAAGCTTGGAAGAAGGTAGTCTTCTAAACACCCTATGGTTGTTATTTTGATTGTATGACATTCATATACGTGGATCCTTATTGTTTGGGGTTTTCTTTTATAAGTTAAAATTTGGTTTTAACTATATATAACATAATGAAAGGTTCATTTTTCCGCTGCGTTTTTCATGTTATAAGGATAATATGACTTTGATAAAACCCAAAAGACCCAACATAAACAATTACAGTATATGAAGCATGATCTGAGTCAGTTACAGATCGCAAGCTGTGTCAGCTTAGTCTGACACAGATCAGATTACAAGAACCAAAAGATTACTAAGTGTTTATATATCAGATTTGTCATCACCAAATTTACAGATAGCATTGGGACTCAACACTTTTCATATTCATAGTAGTTTTGTTTTGTTTTTTTTTACTTTTCTTCTATTTTTTTAATTTTTTTTAAAAACCCTATTTTTTTTAGCCCAATTTTATGAGAAAATTCAAAAAGATTTTAAGCCCAATGTGTCGTGCCAAGCCCAAATATGTCAAAAGCCCATCAGACGCGATCTGGGTTGACACGCGGGTCGACCCAGATCCATGACCCATTTTTTTTATTAAAAAGAAGAAGAAATGAGCGGGACTCATTTACTTCTTTTCAAATTCAAAACAAACTTCTTGTTTTTCTCATATCATCATCCGATCATTTTTTTCTCACTTTGTATTTCAAGTTGTTGAGTTGTTTGGGTTATATCTAGAAAGGGTTGTATTCTCTGAGTGATTCTAAGTTCATTTTATCTTCTTTCTTCATTAGATCATCACGTTTTTAAAGGTAGAAATTCTTGATTCTCATTTGAATACAAACTGTTCGATCAAATGCTTACATGAACTGATCATGGTCGTTATGTGTTCTGTGATGTTTTGATGTATTGTTTGATGAATTTAGATGCATGTTTAGGCTGTATAAATGTTATTTGTCACTTTAATCTGCTCTGTTTTTCATAAGAATGAGATTTCTGGGTTGGGATTTGTTGGGTTGGGTGATTTCTGGAAATAAGGTTGAATTTGTTCTAGATGCCGAGGTGTTTGCTCAGCAATTAATACAAGTGTCAACGGTCATCTTCAAACCATGTTTTTTCTAAACTTGAAAGTATCCTTCTTTTCTAAAAGGATGCCGAGTTATTTGCTCGGCAAACAAGGGGTTTCATAAACTTCCTTCAAGTGTTTTCAACTATATGCAGAGCTTTTTGCTCGACATAGTTTAGAAGAATTAACCCTGACCCTCATACTTTCACAAGGATTGAATCACATAATTGCCATTTGACGAGGTTTTTGCTCGGCAAACCATTAATTTCTCACTACCCAATCAAAGGATTTTCATTGAATGCAGAGCTTTGAACTCGAAAAAGTTTTCCAAAGTGCCAAAGTTCTTAGGCAAATCAATATAAATCTTTTCCAAAATACATTGTTTACAGAACTTTGCACTTGAATTCTTTCATGAGATCTTCTAGAAATAATTTTCATAAGTCTTTCTTAAATAAAGAGGTTTGCAGAGCTTTAAGCTCGGCAAACAACACATTTCAGATGAAAATTTTTCTAAGTCATTTTAAACCATTTGCAGAGCTATAAGCTCGGCAAATCACCATTTTCCTTGAAAAACTTTCTAAGTCACAACTTTCAATTTATACTATTTGCAGAGCATTTTGCTCGGCAAACAGTTAAAATCTCTTCAAAATGACTTGAAACTAATTTTTACTTGAAATGTTCCTTTATCAATTGGCAACATTCTTGTTATTGAATCGAAGGACTTTTCATATAATCAAATGTGAAGTTCAATCGATTTGTTCTATACGCCGAGGTATTTACTCGGCATATCATAGACTTCACACACATTTTTTCTGTTTACTGAAGTTTAAGCTCGACAAATGTTACAAGTTGCATAAAAGTTGTTCCAAAACCATTTTTCCGTACTTGTAATATTTCTGAACAAAATTTTTCTTTTTCATTATCTGCCAAGCACTAAGCTCGGCAAACAACTAATTATTGTCAAATTTGCTTCCTTGTCCAAAATTTCTTGTCTATGTCTTGTTAAATGTACATGTGCTATATGTGAGTCCATTTATAGTTTTCATGAGTATTAGGGTAAGAAGCAAGGTATTGAATGCCTTTGTGTACTACCTTTGTTATCTTATAATTAAATACTTATGTCATTCTATAAATTGTAATGATTTCTTATATATATTAGGGTGAGAAGCAAGGTGTTGAACGCCTTTGTGTACTACCTCTGTTGTCTCATACTTAATATATATATGAAACATTGTGTCTATGAAAATAGTGTGTCTAATTTGTTATTTTGTGTATATTTTTATGTGATGTCTAAAGTCTGTTCTTTCTCTTGTCAATATTTTGGTCAAAATGATTTCATTTCAGGTTCTTCTTAAAACTTCATAAAAAGAATGAATGTTGGAATATGCATTGGAATATGAAGGAAAATACTATCTCTGCAAATTCAATCTGGAACAGTTCAGATCCATCCTCGGGTTTCCTAAACAAGAAGAGTACGAAGTTTTGCCATCTATTGAAGAAATGTTAGCTGCAGTTCAAGCCCTTGGATATGAAGGGGAATTGGGATCACTTAGAGATTTTAAAAGAATGAATGTTGCTACTCTCTGGCACACCATGTATAATGTTCTGAATACATGCTTGATGCCCTCCCAGAAAGGAATAGATGCCATGACAAAGCATTCTCTGTCACTATATTATGTAGTCACTCATAATGTTCAATGTGACTATGCAAAGATTGTCTGGGAGAAATGGCCCAAGCTGTAAAAAGCAAAGATGGGCAAGAAAGGAAATATATTCCTTACATCAAATTCTTCACATTGTTGATTGAAGATGTTCTGGAGTCTACTGATGTAATTCCCAAGTTGGATGACTCGTTCAAATGTGTATCTGCTATGTATAAATCCAATCTCAGGGGCACAGGAAGTGAGCTTGCAAAACCTTTTCCTATTCCACCATTCTTGTTAAATCTTGTACCGGCTAACAGTCCCCATCTTAGGACTTATAGAGAGTGGTTAGACACGGTTCTGGGGTCTGAAAGCCGACAGACTCCTACCCCAACTGTGCATAGGTCGCCAAGTAAGGGTCCTAGGGTTATTAAATAAGAAAGAGGGGATAGAGGTGAGGGGACTGTTGAGTAACCGAGGAGGAAAGCTAAACGCGTATCTTTTGAAACTCCGATCACACCAATTTCTTCTTCTCAAACAACACCGCCACCATCATAATCAACACCATCTCTTCCAACAACACCTTCTACACCACTTCCTTCTATTTCTTCACCGATTCAACCAATTCTTTCTCCACCACAATTAGCTACAATTCTTGAAACCACATCAACCATTCCCACTCCCATCCCTGGGAGAAGATTGAAAATGCAAGCACGAAGAATCAAATCAAAGTCTGGGTTGTTGAAAATAACAAAGAAGAAGCACAAGTAGAGACATTCTATTTCTTCATCAAGCTTACAAAGAGATGATTCGGGTACTCCCAATGTTGATCAATCTTTTGGTACATCGACAGACTTTGATGATGATCATATCACCGAGACTATTGCAAGTGTGATATCTGAGGTTGTTTCTGAGGATTTGGGCACTGGAGATGAGGTTGTGTCGGAGGTACAAGGAAGGAATGATGGAGGAGTTGAAAATACCAGAGAGGTTGAGAGGTCCGGGCTAGGACAAGGGCTTAAAGAAAATGTTTGCCTTCAATAGTTCAGACCAATGAGTCTTGCCGGGATGACAACTCTAGGGTAGAAGTCGAGAGCTCCCCACTCTTGCATGCACAAACATCTCCAAGCCATTCTGACTCCTCAAAACAGGAGTTAGTCTCAGATATACACGGGGAACAACCACGTTCACCACACTCTCCTCATTTGGAGGATGAGAGTGTTGAAATAAGAGAGGACCAGCCCCACCTCTCGCCTTCATTTCATGCACTTGAGTCTAGTTCACCTAGGGACACAGACCAGCAAGCTCAGTTTTGTACTGATGCCGGAACAAGCGGAGAGGGACCCACTGTGTGTAACCCTCTAGGACAGCTTGGAAGTCCTGCCTTAGCTAACATTATGCCAGCTTTAGCCGCAGGCAACAGTCCTCACATTGAGACTGAGAGACAGTATGAACGCCAACAAGTCCGGACATTCTTAGTAACCCCGGTGTTGTTAGAGGTGTTACCCAACAAGTCTCGGACAGTGATTTATCACAGTCTAGGACACCCCTTGATTCTGGTTGTGAAGCCATTGAATCTCCAATTGCCGGTGAGGGTTTACCCCAAGGATCTGCAGGAAATCCTGTAACAGCTTCTGCTGGTTTAGGTTACACCACAAGTGTGCCAACAACCTCCGAGTTGGTTCCACCATCTGTTCAAACACCAACACCTCTTCAAACAACAACACCACCTCAACAAAATTCATCAACACTCAAACAACAAGATAAAGAGAACACATTCAAACATTTGCTAGATATCTTGAGGGGTAAAGGTGAAAACATTGCCATGATTGATAGGGGGTGTTGAACGCTCCGGAGTTGAGAGAAAGGGAAATGGAGCATGCAAGTCAAGTTAAAGCATTGAAAGAGCAAGTACTATCCCAAAAGGCAGAATATGATGCCAAACTTGCTGCTTTTGAGCTTAGGTTAATTGCTCTGGAGTCTTGCCGACCGGCCTCGGTTTCTTCCAGGCGGGATGATCCTGATTTTGATGATCACCCTGAGGGGGAGAACCAAGGAGATGGTCAAACGAATGTAGATACGGCAAAAGTAGAAGAAAGTAATGTAGATGTGGAGATGAGGGAAAGAGTTGAATGAGGAAATGTTGACGGAGGTGAGGATGTTCAAGCTGAGATTGATTGATTAGCCGAGTGTAGGGCTAGATCTGATGAAATGTGGAGAGGAATGGGTTTGAATGTACAGGAGATTGAAGATGCAGAACAAAGAGAAGAGATAAGGAAGAGGTTGGAAGAAGTGTTTGAAATGGGAGAGATAGAAGGAGAGGAGGAAGATATTGAATTTGTTGATGAAGACGTTGTTGATGAGGCCATTATAGAATTTGCTGAAGGAGAGGCTGACACAGAAGCTATAAAAGACAACATTGTGTTGAATATGCCAGAATTTGTGGAGACTCAAAAATCAACAGAAGAACCAGTGTTTGAAGAATTTTCTCATCTTGGCTATTTTACCACTGGTATTTCAACAAGGAATCAAGCTGAAGAGTCTGCAATTCCAACTGTGTCTACTCCTAGGCAATACTCTTTCAACGATTTTGAAGGGTTTGATGAGCTAAGGAAAACTCCAGATGTTGTTTCTCAAGATTTCAAGAAATATACATTTAAACAAGTCTTAAGAGAAGCCATCGTTTCAGAAGAAGAACCACTTCCTGACTACTTCCCCACAGAACTGACAGAATTTTGTAAATAGGGGGTACTTCCTCAGAGTTCAAGCAAGAATGATTGAGCTTGGGATTAAACCAAAGCAAGCTGCAATCAAATCAAGATTCTTGGAAGAAAGAGCATTTCTGATCTTCTGCGGAGCCACTAAAGTTGTCAAAGTAGGAAGACCAGAATTTGCTACTATGTACAAGTTTAAAGATCCAAAACAAGTTGAAGAATATAGATCTCTCCTTAAACTTGCCGACAGCTACAATCCAAGCATTCTTGAAGATCAAAGGAAGTACAGGATCGTGGTACTTGTCAGAGTAATCTTGATACGGAAAACTCATATCTCAATACCTTGTTTTCATGTTAAAAGAAAGAATGGCTTGATCTATCGATTCAATAGAGCTCATTTCAAACTTTTGCCGGTTGATGACTTGATTTTCCTGTACAACCACTACGTGAATGCCATTCAAAGATATCACGAAGATCTAATTGCCTTTGATGCAGTGAAGAGATACATGTCAAGCGTCATTCAACATGCATCATTGGAAGATTTTCAGATTAGATTTGAGTTGGTGAAGACTAGATCAAAGTCTTTACACAGAAGACATAGAAAGACTAAATATTGGTCATGTTCTCGAAAAATCAACTCTTGGTGTAGTATTTCTTAACAGTAGGAAGAAGAAGATCTTTCTTAAGACGTGTGACTTTGATTCTTACTCTGATGGAACCCTTGAATTCTGCAAAAATGTGTTGTTTTGCTTGTCCGGAGATGAAGAGTCAGATCAGAAGAAAGCTCTCCTCGATAAAGTAATCAGCAAGATTGATAAAAGGTTCGGATTCAGAGAGAGTATTACAATGTTAAGGGAAGCGAAGAATGTTAAGAAATCCAAGTACATCGAGAGGAGAATAGGAGGATGCTAGATCAAGTATGAACCTAGTAATGTTTTGGGACCACACAACATTCCTCCGAGAAACTATGAAGCAAACATGGTGGTTCCCGATGATAAACCTGAAGGTGAAAACTGGTCCTGCCATCCACATGAGAAAAGACCAAGGAATCGAGTCTAAAGACGTTTGAATCTGGGATACATTTTTGACAAATCACTACTAAGGGGGAGATTGTTAGAAATATAACTTGTAGTAGTTGATTTGTATGTTTATAATGTTTTGTATTCATTTGTAATTCTCTTAAGTATGGAAGGGGGTCTAGTGTAAATTGTATAGTAAGTATATAAAGCCCCCTTCATAGCTTTGTATTGAAACTATAAACACATTTCAAGCAATCCAATCTTTCCACTCTCACACATTTCTCTCTCGGCACATACACACACTAACACACACATAACCTCCATTAACACACACTAAAACACATAGTAAAGCTTAATTACATACTTTACACTTGAATACTCAGCAACAATGACCAAAGTATACCTCATTCCAGTAAATGAAGGAGTACTTATTGATCCAAACAGATCCATGTGTAGCAAATCCAAACAACTGTCAATGGTTGAGCATGTTTTTGACTTAAAGGAAGCTTTGTGTTGCTTACCTTTCTCACAAGGACCACACAGCTTGTCCTTCTCATACTTGATCACTGGTAGACCAGACACCAACTCCTTCTTGCATAGCTTGTTGATGTTTTTGAAGTTCATATGAGACAGCCTCTTATGCCACAACCAATTCAACTCATCTTGATTCTTTGACATGAAACAAACTTCTCTTGTTACAGTAGCACTTCTCATGTCAAAGGAATACAAGGAATCATCTCTCTCTGCAATCAACACCACATTGCCTTCTAAGTCCAGAACGATACCCTTATCAGCTCGGAATCTTACTTCATAGGCAGCATCACACAATTGACTCACACTTATCAGATTGTGCTTCAAACCATTCACATAAGAGACCCTTCTGAAAGTAAGGGGACCATTTGACAAAATTCCAAATCCTTCTATTCTTCCTTGGGAATCATCTCCAAATGTAACACTAGGACCAACGCTTATCCTAAAGCTACATAGCATGGGACTTACATCTGGTCATATGCTTGGAACACCCAATGTCCAAGTGCCAAGTATGTGCATCGTGATAACCCTGCATTATGCAATAAAAGATTAGTTCATTTTGGGAACCCATCCAAGGATGGGTTCACCAGAGCTGACCATTGGGTCCGACTCATATTGGGTGCTTGAACTGACATTCTAATCACATTTAGAAACCCATTGTTGCTATGCAATAAGAGATTAGTTCATTTTGGGAACCCATCCAAGGATGGGTTCACTAGAGCTGACCATTGGGTCCGACTCAGATTGGGTGCTTCAACTGACATTCTAATCACATTTAGAAACCCATTGTTGCTTGATCTGACCCTTACCAGATTTGAAATTCTTTTTAGCAACATTTAGAGTTTCCTTTTGAACAAAACCTTTACCAATTCTAGATTTCTTACATTCGGATCTTAATTTACTTTGATCAACAATTTTGGGATCAGAAACTTTTGTAAGTAAATTATTATCCTTAGAGATCTCACCTTTTCTGGACTCAACATATTTGGAAATCATTTTGTCATAGTCAGACTCAAGGTGGTTTCAAATTGACACAAATTTTGTTGGTAAAACATTTTCTTTTGAATCAGACTTCTCATTCTTTAACAACTTTCTCTTCCCTTTTGGAACACTATGTGTAATAACCCTACTTTTAAAATATTACATACGTGCTAGTTAAGTTGTCTATGTTCCCACAAGCCATAGTTATACTTAAAACTAGTAGATAATGCCCCTAAATTAGCAATCCAAAGCTAGTGTTTAATTCTAGATATAATTTAATAATAACCATTGAACGAAAATTTTATTAATGTTTAATCAAAATTATAAATAATAAAGTAAGTCTCACAAGTTGAGCTAACAATCAAAAATTCTTATAAATGTTCAACAATTTAACCATCAAGCCAACTAAAATGAAATTTGTTCATGGAAATGCCATGAGCATCTTTAAATAATTATAACTCATACAACATATAAAAGTGTCTAGACAATAATAAGTAAATATATATATATATATGCTTAAAAATGAATACAAGTTTATAGATAAAATACTTATGTAACAAATTAAAACACCAAAAATATAAGCATAGATACATATATACATGACACATAAATGCATACATATACTAGAGTAAATAATACACTTACACTACAAATAGACCTATGTTACAATTATAAAATAAACACACACTTAAATTATACATATATATACAAACCCTTATACTAATTTTATAAAATAAAAATCACTTGTGACCTTTCCTTCTCCCCCTCTCTTTGGCCGGCCCCCATACACCCCCATTTACACTTCCATTTCAAATTTTTGCATGCATATTAGTCTTGGAACCTATAACTTTTACACACTCTTCACACACACTAATCATTTCACTTTTCTCCCAACACATTTTCTCTCTCAAAGCAACTTTCTCCCTTCTCTTTTCTCTCTAACTTTGCCAGCCTTCAAGCAAGAAAAAGGGGAGAAAAATCAACATAAACACTTGTTAATAATAAGGGTTTAAGTAGATTAAGCAAGGGTTAATTCAAGCTAAGGTTTAAGGGTCATATTAAGGTTAGAATAAGGGTTGTTGGAGCTTGAAAGGCCATGATTTTTCTGCACTTCTTCTTCGTCAAAAACGTGATTCATCAAGGGTATAACACTTCATCTCTTTACTAGATTTAATTTATCTATGATTGTATTCAAAGGTTTTATCAAAAGTTCATGTTTTCTTTATGTTTTCCTTCAAATATACACTTGATGAGGGCAAAGTTGATAGGATATTTCTTTCCATGCTCATGCATGTTGAATCCATGATGAAAGATCCTAGGATTCAACTAGTTTAAGACCCAAAAGTGTAGTTATAGATTATATAGCTTTTAAAATAATTTTTCCTTTGAAAGATGGTTATATTTATGTATATTTTGATGATATTATTTCTGAAAATTTATAGAAAAATATACTTTTATGGTTGAATAATTAGATCTATAAAAGTTTGCATCAAAAAGTGTGGTTATATGATGATAGTTTGTAAAGAGACTTTTTGACGAAAGATGAATATGTTTTATATAATTTTTGTGTTCATATTTTCTGGAATTTTTGAAGAAAAGAATATTGTTATATAGTGGAATGAAAGATGGATAAAGATTTATTGTTAAAAAGTTGAGATATTGCATGCTTGTTACATTTAAGAAGGTTGGATCTTTTGTTGAATCATGAGATGAGGCTAGGCTTGTTATAAGTGAAAAATAGATTAAAAGTTATGTTAATATTCTGGAAAAATTTGTAAAATGTCAAGGATATAAAGCTTGAATCAAAACTTGTTAAAATATGCTTGAAATCGTTAACCGAAAGCATGCAAAAATGCATTTTTAGCACACACTTGCACTTTGATCAAATGAACAAAATAATATCATAAACTTACTGGAAATAAAGTGTTTTAAAGTTATAAAATTCAATTCATTTGATGTATGGCAAGATTAAGCTCAAAAATCGCCTTTTCAGGTCAAATAATCACTAACCGAATACACAAATTTACACATATCACACCACCACCACTACCATGACTTGGAACACCAAAATATGATGAATATTCTGGACAAAATGAAACAAGGACAAAAACCTATTTTTAAGTACTTAATTTGCTTGATAAATGAGGCAAAAATCACTATTTCGGTAAATGATTTTATGCTTAAAAGTCCTCAAAATACAAAGACACAAGAGAGGTTGAATTGATATACATTTATATTGATAAAAGTTGCCTAGAAAGGCCTGAGATTTTTGGATAAGAACTTGTGTGGTGATTTCCAAGTGTTTCTATGATTTAATGGATTAAAATGGTAATTAAAAGATATATAAATTAATTAATAACTTATATAAATCATGAACTTGACTAAATTTACATAACCAATGGTAAAAGCAACTAAAACCTACTGGAGAAAAATAATCACAAGAAAAGAACCAAGTTTTATATAATTTAAAAGTAAATAATTAAGTAAAAATCACTAACTAATCGCTATTATTAAATAAATAAAAATAATGCTCAAATAAATGTATAAATTCTAATATTACAAATTTAAAAGCATAAAAGTCAGTAGATAATCAAAGTATAATTATCCATGATTTTTAAAGACAATTTAAGAACTTAAAAATAATTATAAGGAATTATTTAATTAATAAATGAATAAAATGAATAAATAATTAATTAAATAATATTAAATCAAAGAAATGATTATAAATCAGAAAATATACTTTAATATCAACATTATGACAGTACTAATGTCAAATAATATTATTAAGCAAAGTGTACAAAGGAAATCATACGTATCAAAGCCAAACTACCGAAAGAAATTTATGAGAAAAGGTTGGATCATGAGAAAAGGCTAGGCTTGTTCTAAGTGAAAAATAGGTTAAAATTTATGTTAATATTTTGGAAAAATTTGTAAAATGTCAAGGATATAAAGCTTGAATCAAAATTTGTTAAATTATGCTTGAAATCGTAAACCGAAAGCTTGCAAAAATGCATTTTGAGCACACACATGAACCACAATCTTTTGAACATGAAACCATGACAAACCTACTGGAAATAAGTTATTTCATATGTATAAAACTCAAGTCATATGACTCATGGCAATAACAAGCTCAAAAATCACCTTTTCGGGTCAAATAATCACCAACCGAAAGCACAAATTTGCACATATCACACCACCACCACTACCACGACTTGGACTATCAAAATATGATGAAATTTCTGGAAATTTTGAAACAAGGATAAAAATCCAATTGGAAGTACTTAAATTGCTTGAAAAATGAGGCTTAAAACACGTTTTCGGTAAACGATTTTTGATCATAAAGTCCTCAAATAAACAAGACACAAGAGAGGTTGAAGTTATATGAATTTGAAATGTTAAAAGTTTCTTAGAAAGGCCTGGGATTTTTGGATAAAAGCTTGTATGGTGATTTCTAAGTATTTTTGAGATTTAATGAATTAAAATGGTAATTAAAGGACATATAAATAATATATCAACATACATATTATAAGAACACAAATGTCAAATATTATTATTAAACAAAGTATGCAATGAAAGTTATATATAAAATAAAGTCAAACTACTGAAATTCCAATAAACGTATAAAATCGTACAAATGAACTTCACCACCAAATATCTTCCAACCAAATGATGTGAACAATATAATGCACTTAAATTTCATAATTAAACAACATCCAATACGTCTCATGATCTAGTTTACTAGTTCATGCATCACACACTTACGTTTAGTATATTTTAAATACCTTAGTTTAGGCTTGCTTGAGGGACGACACCCCTAGCTGAAGATCTCGCTTTTGATCAGCCCCTTTTCGTACTCCAATCAAGTGAGTCATAGCCCCCTTTCAAACTATTTTATGTGTTTAACTATCGGGGTAAAAAGCATGATATATAAATTAAATTGCTTATATATATATATATATATAGGGGTGAGATATTTTGAGACCACCTCTTATTTTAGGACCAACTAGGACCATTGATTTTTGTACACCATCATCATCTACTACGATATACAAGACTTTTTTGTAAAAACACTAAGACTTTTTGGCGACGGGCCCACCAGAAAATCATGTGTAAGTTAACTTACACATGTGTAGTTAGAGAGTTGCTCAACTAGGTTTCTTCCACCCACCCATAAGTATAACGGTGGAAGGTTGGTTGCCTTTGTGACGACCTTCACTTCCAATCCGACCATAGTGGTGCTCTAGCTACCTTAAATTTAAATGGTCGTCTCCATGACACGACCCTATTATTATCAATACGACACTTGATTGACAGCTTGTGTTATGAAATGAATTATATATATATATATATTGTTGGACTTGATAAAATGGTAGTAGTAGTGGCTCAAGCATTTACTCATCAAATTTACTTGAGTTATGCCCATGTGGCTAAATGATATTGATATTATTATGTTGGTTATTATAAGTTGAACATACGCTTTGGAAATGATTATTTGAAAGAATACTTGAAAGTTTTATGACTCATTATCCTTGAATATGGTTGGTATATATATATATGTGTGTGTGTGTGTTGTTAGTTAAAACCTATGAACTCACTCAACTCTCGTAGTTGACACTTTTTCTTCATGCTTTTCAGGTTTAGAGCAATAGGTTCGTAGCTTGGCCGCCTCTATGTTGCTCATTATGTTGAATGTTCAACGGTTTGTAATGCAAACAATTTATCTTTTGATTTGGACTTGTGGTTATTTAATGGATTTAAACATCATCTTGAACTTGTAATCTTTTGGGTTTGAATGTAATTTGGAAACTTGTGTTGATGCTTTATATTTAAATCTTTTGTACCATGTCGTTCTGTGGCATCTCATGTTTCCGCCTTAGTCGGGGTGTTACAAAAAAATGGTATCAAGAGCCAAGGTTATAGAGAATTTTTGCTAAAACGAGTCAAATATTTCTTAAACATATGAGTCGATCATAATGTATTCTTGTTTTACTTATGCATAGCCTGATCAACTATGCATAATTAAAAATTTAATATGGAATGATCGAAATGGTTGCCTAAGGAATATTCAAAATGAGTCTTTTGAAAATGAAGCTTTAAGACGATTCTTGGTGCAAAAGATATATAACCAAATCCAATGTTTGCATTACTTATTAGATCCCTTAGTTAATACCCCCACTTGGCTAGTATTACTTTGTCTATTAAGATATAAAACACAATAGCTATGCACAAGTCGAATTCTAGTCATTTCGTTGATTCTAAATGGTCGTGAGTGTCGAGTTGGTCGTTGGTAGTCTTGCTAATTATTGTTGGGTACGTCGGTGGTGGATAGCCATGTTGTTGTTCGGTGGTCAAGCTTGCGAGTCGTCGGTCGAGTTGGTCGGTTGCTTGTCAAATGGTTAAGGTCGTCTCATGGTCCGTTAAGTCGTCTTGCTGTCTGTAAGTTGTCACGTGGGTCGTCAACGGTCAAGTCGGTCGTAAATGGTCGTCTAAGCGTCAAGTGGAGTCGTCATCTTATGTTTTATGTAACTTGTGTAGGAATATCATGTCGCGAACGAGTGGAACTTCCGGATCAGCCCTAAGACGAAAGAACTTGTATGGATTCGTGGACCGTATGGAAGAGGAAGAGAGGAGACGCCTTGAGTAAGAGCAACCCCCGCAACAACCACAAGAAAAGAGCGAGGAAACAGAGCCCACGATGGACTCCCAACAGCCCCCACAACGAGAGGAGTAGGAGGAGTCCAAGCCCATGGAAGACCCATCAAATGGTGGTGATGCTAGCAGCGTTGCTTCTAGCCAACCGGTGCGTCGCTCGCCTACTCCACCACGGCCACCACCAGCCCCTAGAGCTCCAACACCGCCGAGACAAAATGCGGTTATGAATGTAAGTGATGGACGCTTCCCAACTCATGACCCATACATCCATCCACGCCTTCGTCGCAACCACAAAGGGAACGGGTGTAGGACATAGCCGGAGGACTAAGGGATGCCCGAGTGAGGGTCCGACATCAAGAAGTCGTGATGGAAAGGGCTATTGGAATAATGAGGCGAATAGGAGACGATGTGGGGATGGCCATAGATGGAGTGCGCCGGATTTATGAGGTGATATTCATGATGGGATCTGTACTTGCAGCGGTGTGCTCCATTGTGGCCGGTAGTTCTTCTGCTTATGAAATGAACCTAAGGATGTTTTATTCATGAACTTATTCGATAGACAAATGTTTGTACTTTGTTATGATTTTCTTGAACTTGTTTGTGGTTGTGTGACTATGATCACATGGTTGTTGGCATATGGCAAAAGTAAACTGATATTGAATTATTTGAATGTGAGCTTGATGCTTTTTTACAATTATACGATGTGTTAATCTCTATGTGTTATAGTTATGCCTATTGCAAAGTGATAGTTACAGCAGGAAATCAGTTCTGACCACTTTTGGTAGAACGACCATATCTGGAGTTCTGTTTGGTATTTTGACCTGATTCCAGTTGGAGGTGAAACTTATCTCATAGGGCTACATTTTATATTTTATGAGTTTTTCCTAGATCGTCCATCTTGATCCACTTTTTCGTGCTCCAAGTTCGTACACAGATTCCGGAAAAATCTGTCTAGCAACCTAAAAACAAGATTGATATGTTTTAAGTTTACCCAACCATTTGTTATTCATAGTGATAAGTAGGTTGTGATTAAAGGAAGGAATATGAATTTATAAATATATGTATACATATGCATACAAACGAGGCCTTATTACACTAAGTAACTTAGATAAACACGTGTGAGATCAAAAGTCGTGAGTCGGGTCTATGCCATATAATTCTATATGTGAATGACTAAACTATGTTCTCCCTTGTAGAGACATGGCACCAAGAAGAGCCGGCGAAGAGACAAGTACTGAGGCTACGCGTCAGGAGGAAGAAGCCCAAAGGAGGACCGAGCTAGCCGGCCTCAATTGTCAACAAATCAACTCCGTTATGCCAACCATTGCCACCCAAATCGCGGAGAATGTGACCGCCACACTTAACATGGCTATGAGACAAGATGGAGGAGGCAATGCCAATGATAGGAATGCCTACAAGACTTTCACTTCTTGCAACCCTAAGGAATTCTATGGGACGGAAGGTCCTGTTGGTTTGCTCACATGGTTCCAAAGCATGGAAGCCATCTTGAACATCATTGATTATGCACCGGCCGACCGTGTCAAGTTTGCGGCTAGCAAGCTCCAAGGAAGGGCACTCGCTTGGTGGAACCTCCAAGTCACTATGAGGGGTCAAGCCGTGATGAATGCCTTGACTTGGGAGCAACTCAAGGAAGAGATGAAGCGGGAATATTGCCCTAGACCAGCCGTGCAAAAGTTGGAGATCAAATTTTGGAACCATGCTGTGAAAGGAATGGAGTTGGAGGCATATGTAATTCGTTTCCACGAGTTGTGTGTGCTAGTGCCTGACATGGTGAACACTGAGGCAAAGAAAGTTAAAAGGTTTATTTATGGATTGGTACCGGAGGTAAGATTGATGGTCACGGCAGCAAACCCCATTACACTTGAAGAAGCAGTGAGTTTGTCAACAAGGTTGGTCAATGACTTGGTTAGGACCGGGAAATACTCGCGAGGCGAGTCAAGTTCAAGGCAAGGAGGAGGAAAACGATTTGGTGATCGTAAGGGGATAGGGCTTGATGAGAGGCAAAAGATTGTAAGGAACTATGGTGTTGACGAAGTTAACCCCAACCCGAACCGTGGGCAGCCTCTTAAGTGCAATCGTTGTGGATACAACCATCTTGGTGAGTGTAGGCATTGCACGACTTGTAACCAATTGGGATACCTTGCTGCCACTTGCCGCAATGGAGCAAGAGTTGGAGGAAACCCCAGAGTATGTCATGAATGTGGAGGTAAAAATCATTGGAGGAACGTATGTCCTAGGCTGGGAAGAGCTCAAGTTAACCGAGGAAATGGAAATGTGGGCAACCGTGGAAATGGTGAAAACAGGGCAAACAATGGGAATCAAGGGAACAATGCAAACCGGAACCGTGGAAATCAAGGAGGTCAAGCTCGAGGAAGGGTGTACGCAATGGGCGCGAATGAGGCAGGGATGACCCTAATGTCATTGTAGGTACGTTTCCATTAAATAATGTTTATGCCTCTATGTTGTTTGATTCTGGAGCCGAAAAAAGTTTTGTTTCTTTTGAATTTAAGGAAATGATTGATAAGAAACCTAGTGAGCTTCATGAAACCTACTATGTTGAATATGCTAATGAAAACGAGTATAAGACTATGGAAATTATTTCTTATTGTAAGTTAACTTTAGATGAGAAGGATTATAGTATAGACTTAATTCCCATAGAAATAGGAAGCTTTGATGTAATAATAGGAATGGATTGGTTGTCAAGAATGCGTGCTGAAATACTTTGCCATGAAAAGGTCATTAGGATTCCCTTAGATAATGATGAAGTGCTTATAATACAAGGCCATAAGGCGGGAGTCCAACCCAAGATAGTGTCATCTATGAAGGTAAGGAAATATTTACGTAAAGAATACCACACATACTTGGCACAAGTGGTGGATAAGCAAGTAAAAAGTAAGGACCCTCATAAGGTAATGATGGTTGGGGACTTTCTAGATGTGTTCCCTGACGAACTAGCTGGACTTAGACCCACGAGGCAGGTGGAGTTTACGATCGATTTAGTTCCCGGGGCAGCCCCCGTAGCTAAAGCACCGTATAGGTTAGCGCCCTCCGAAATGCGAGAACTTTCTGAGCAATTGCAAGAATTGCTTGATAAAGGTTCGATTCAACCTAGTTCTTCGCCATGGGGTGCACCAATTCCCTTTGTCAAGAAGAAAGATGGATCTTTGAGAATGTGTATCGACTATAGAGAGTTGAACAATTACAAGGAGCGTCGCATTTGTTTGATCAATTACAAGGAGCGTCGCATTTTTCAAAGATTGACCTTAGGTCTGGCTACCATCAATTGAGGGTACAAGAAGAAGATGTACCTAAAACGGCTTTTAAAACTCGCTATGGGCATTACGAGTTTCTGGTGATGCCATTTGGTCTCACAAATGCGCCTGCCGTTTTCATAAATTTAATTAATCGAATTTGTAGGTCATACTTGGACAAATTCGTGATAGTATTCATTGATGACATTCTGATATACTCTAGAAGTAAGGATGAAGATGAGAAACATCTGAGAATAATTTTGCAGTTACTTAGACGAGAAGCTATACGCTAAGTTTTCTAAGTGTGAATTTTGGCTCTGACAAGTCCAATTTCTTGGACACATCGTGAACGCAGAAGGAATCCATATAGATCCGGACAAGATAGAAGCGATCAAGAAGTGGGAGACACCCAAGACGCCAACGGAAGTGCGTAGCTTCCTAGGTTTGGTGGGCTATTATAGAAGGTTTGATATCGCCTATTTTATATATATTTATTTTATGCGGTATCGCCACTTTTATATGTGTATTATTGTTATTTTTATAGACTTTTATACTTAATATGTGTTTTATTGGATTATAGGTCTATGAAATGGAATATGACGATAATGGGCTAAATAAAGATTAGTTATGAAGAAAATGGTGATTGGAGCTGAAAAGATGAACAATGTGACATGTATTTATATATGTGTTGCATAAATATAAATAGAAAGACTTGGACTAATCATTTTTAGTGGAGTCGACTGGAAGCTTTCAAAGATCTTAGACAATAAAATAAATATAGACTACACCATAATTATTGTTGTTGTTGGTGTGAAGAAATAGGGAGAGAGGTCGGTTGAGCTGGACAAGGAACAAAAGAAATAACTTAAATAGGTAGTGGTCTTGTGTGGACTCATAACCGAAGAGGAAGAAAAAGGCTTTGCTTCTTGCACTTGTGAAGCCTCACGTGAACAACTCACTTGGGCTTGATGAAGCGTGAGCCCAAAGAAAAGAAGGAGGGCCGAAATCCTTGTGATTTTGTATGTCGGCTGGAATGGACAAAAGTCTAGGCAACAAGTCATGGTAAAAAAAAACTATATATGTTATTAATTCTAGCCGAAAAGTAGGAGGAGAGTTTTAGGGAATTGGTTTTGACGAAGTGGTCGGTTAGAGTTGGACTACAATTCGAAGGCAAGAAGGGATTTTCTCTTTTGTTTCGAATACGAGGCAGCATTATCACGGTCGACTTACGTTACTCTTTTACTATTACGTTGCGTCATTTAAATTGTAAAACTTTATTACAATACAATTATTATTATGGATTATTATTTGATGATTGTTAGTTTTATTAGTTTTGTCATGTGTAGCTAAGTGTTTTTATCATCTATTGAGATGAAGTGATACAATTAAATAATGGTTGCATAATTTTTGAATTCAAGTTGATTGTTAAACGTTTTCTCGAGATCTTAATGTTTTGAGTTCTTGTGCTCTTATCTATTGATTTCTTGATAATGTATGTGTTAGTCTCAACTATTGCTAGATGAGTGCTGAAGATACCTCTATGTCAATGGTGAGTGTACTTTGCAACACAATCATTTAATCTGGACGTGACCAGTTTAGAGTGATTGTGTACTAGGTAATCTGGAGGTTTACTTATTAAGGTGACAAGTTATAAGTAAATACAATGCAATAAATAAATGACAAGTATTTAAACTGGTGAGACAATATGTATTTTTCAAGTGTATTTTATTTATTGATTGTTAAATAAAATACAAGGTTGTTGCAGAACCAAGATAATACAAGTATGTAAATATCCTAACAACCTATGAAATACAATTGATCTATACTTGAAAATTCTCTTAACAATCGAAACACTTAAAGTTGTGAAATGTTCCTTTTTGCGATTGAGAGAATATTGCACAAGTTCACCAATATTGCGTAAGTATGAATTTGCAAAGTTGTTGGATTGCTTGTGCAAGGACCTCTATTTATAGTAGAAGTATGAGCATTGGGATCTCCACTTCGATGTACAAATATGGTTGACAGCACACAAAAGTATTAGTAAATAATCCTTTGTGTGTGCTAAATAAAGTAAGACAAAAGGTTACTTTATTCAACCACTCTACATCTTTGCACTTTTATCCACAGACAAGATTATTGTCCGGGTAAAAGGATGTAGTGTAAAAGGTCTTGCTCATAATCAGTGTAAAGCTTTGTAAAGGCATTTACACTGGAGGATCTCCAGTTGATTGATTTGGTGAAATGTCAACTGGGCTTCGCTGCCATTGTCATTTCCTTTATTCCACTTGTTGTCTTCAACTTCAACTGGAAGGTCTACAGATTTATGTCTTCAGATCTCAACTGGAGGAAGTCATCAGTCGCTTAAACTGTACGATGCAACTGGACTTCTAATATTTCGGACAATTATTTATGCTCTCTAGATGCAGCTGGAGAGCTCCAGTTTATAGCCAAAACTGGACCTAACAAATTCCCCCTAATTGTCCTGAAATATTGCCAAGTATTTTCAAACTTGTTTCTATACAAGTATTAATTTTCCAAGGCATTTTTATAGATCATCAAATGCCTTGGGTTCAATTTTAATTGTTTGTAGATTTTATCACTATGTATCTTGTGGGTTACAATCTGACAACTTGTATGTACAATAATTTTACATCAGTTACAAGAAAGTAAAATAAAATTACAAGTAGATAGACAAAGGAAAATTTAAGTATGTGGCCCTTCGCAAATTTTCCTTTTCTTTGCAACAGATGAAATCGGCTGTTTGTCTTCCAGATCAAATCCCAATCGTTCTTCAACATTTTCTTTGAACTTGATCAGGTTCTGCAATATATACTCCCAGCCTTTCTCAAACTTGTTCTTGTGTTGCCTCTTAGCCAAAATATCCAACATCTCCACATGTTCAGAATAACCATACTGATGAATATCAGGATTCTCAGTTGTTCGAGTTGGTCCACCAAAGTATTGTACCTTAACCACATAATGTCTAGCACCTGGCTTGATTGATACCTGCACATCTTGAATCTTGCCCTTATTATGCCTTCGACGCAGCACATCTTGCAAATATGTTCGAGCCTCAGATTCATTTGTCAGCTTGATCTAGCTCGTGCTTAGCTTCTGAGTGGCTGCTCGAATGTCATCATTGGTTGGTTCAGATGGTTCCACCCAAGTCCTCAGATTTGCATCTCTTGGCAATGCCTTAGTCTTATGTTTTTTTCCTTTGACTTTGGGTGGATTCAATACTTGGCTGACAACCTTCTTTACTTGCTCAATCCTTTTCAAAATCCCTCCTGACCTTATTTCCTTGGCCTTCTCCACTGATACATTTAGACAACCAGCATCAAGTTTGGCTTCATCATCTTGATGGTGTTTGTCCAGTTCAACCTCCAGCATTTCATTCACACATTTCACAATCCTTGCATCTTTTTTTATTTTCTTATATTCCAATAGTTGTATGCCAAGGAGTTGTGCGTCAGTTGCATCAACAAGGGTGAGTGGGAAAGTTTTCCTAGATTCTTCTTGATTAATTTTCATCTGTTTCTTTCTCTCCTTAACCAGATACCCAATCCTTGCTAGCTTTTGACTTTCATTTTCAGTAACTGGAGGCAACTGGTCAACATTGCCAGTTTCCAATAATGGTGCATCAGTGGCCAGCTTGTCAGATTCATTAGTGATCATTGCCTTACCTTTATCAACATTCCCCCTTAACACAATATCATCAAAAATTTCAATATACCCACCAGCTTCAGTACTGGTGGCAACAACAACGTGGCTAGCATTAGTACTAGCACTAGCAACTACCAACTCTTTCCCGGTGGTTTTGGGAGCTTCAAGGGCAGTAGAAGAAGTATGCACAGATCTTTCCCCCTTGGCAGCATCTAGCCCGTTACGAATACTATCAAAATCTAAAGGGCTTGAAGGCAAATTAGCTAGAGGCTGCCACGACTGCATATCTTTACACTGCTTGAATGTCCCACAAACCAACTTCACAGTCCTCCATAGATGATTGATTTCCTTAGATTGAGTCATAACATTTTCAAAGGTTTGCACTTGACTCTTTTGTATGTCAGTTAGAAGCTTCGTATCATCTGGAGAGAGACCAGAGGGAACCATCCTTTAAAGAACCTCCTTCAACATTGTCTTCAACTCTTCATTCTTGTTTTTACCAGCTTCAGTTGTCAGATTGGTTAAAGCAGTAGAGTGTTCAGATACCTTGCTGGCCAGAGTATCAAGACTGCACCTCAACCGATCAATCTCAGATGTTATGGGAGTGAGATCAACCTAGGGCGCTGCAATCTTGGTGATTTCAGACATCACCTTTTCCAAAAATACTTGTTCTCTGGCAGCCAAGGTGTCTTCAATCTTCTGACCAACTGAAGTGGCCAACTGGGTACCAAGCTCAGTCACATTAAGACCAGGTTTTTCAAAGAGCAATTTAACCTTTCTTTCAAGTTCCTTCACATCCACCTCTGAAGATCTAACAGTATTAGTTAATAGATTGGTGATGGAAGATGTGACACCAGTTTGGGTAAGTGCAAATGCCTCCCTTAAAGATGTTGCCAGTTGATTGGAGGACTGCTCCAACTCGTTGAGCTTGCCAAACACTAAATCCTCATTAGCAGAAAATTTATTGATCCCCAGGTCAACCACTCTAACATTTGTAATGTGCTCCTTCTGGTACCTGGAGAGGGACTTAGTATTTTTATCGAGTGCCTTTTGAATCTCATCCACCCTCGTAAGAAGGTTTGAGAGATCGGATTGAAAGGCAGCAAATTGACTATCCAGTGACGGGGGGGAAGGTGTCACTAGACCTGCTCGAAAGGCTACAGGTACAACTGGAGGAGGTAATATAAATGATGGTTCACCAGTTGTAGTAGCAGCAGTTGAAACAAGAGGAGTTGTTGAAGAAATGATGGGAAGAGACTCAAGTTGTCGTTCATGCTGAAAATGCTTAGGTGTGAACGACGGCGACGATGGTGTTAGGATGTGTCTATTTCTAGGCACACCCATGGAAGATAGTAGCTGGCGAGAGGCGAATAGGGGAGGATCTTGTACAGATGCATCAGAAAAGGAAGGGAGCTGATGATGTACAGATGCATCAGCCATTTCCTGATCAGATTCAGTTTCAGAAGAGTCCGAGGACTCAAGCTGAATTTCACCCTCAATTATGCCTAGATTCACAAATGGTAGGGGTGGCTGAACAGATTGTTCAGGCTCCTGGTGACCAGTTTGAGTTTCCTCAATGGTTTCATCAGTTGTCCGAATTACTTCCTGAAAAGAGGTCACTTGTGCCTCAACCACAACTGCTCTTTCCTCAGTCGTGGCATCATTAGCCGTAGAGTCTGGAACCTCGATCTCTAGCTGTGACTGGCTGGAGACTTTGTCAGTTCGTGCATTAAGAGTGTCAGAAATTTGGCTCTGCAAGTTTTGTGCTGACATGGACTCTATTCTGGGTTGGGCTGACCCAGTGTTATCTTCACCACCCTCTCCAAAAGAAGTTTCGAGGGTGGTTGCTTGCGGTTCATCCCTTTGACTATCTTCAGGCACTTGTTGGGAAGTACCTGAAGGGCTGGTTGGGGTACTAATGTCAGTGGCACGTTCTGACCTTTTCTTACGACGAGTTTTAGACCTTTGTGCCTTTGGAGCAGCCTGAAGACCTGTTGGGAGGTCTCGAGTGTAAGTAAAAGGTTGGACTGACACGCTGGAGCTGGTGGGGTTAGACTGTTGCCCAGGTTCGGCAACTATCACATTACCAGCAGACGAACTGGTGGGTCCCTCATTGTTTTGAGGCCCGCCCAGTTGTCTTTCTGACTCACCTGGTATTGGTGCATCAGTTTTAGAGAATGCTTGCAACATTCTCGAAGGAATCTGGACCTCAGCAGTTGTGGACACAAGGATGTCCAGATTCCTCAGCAATTCTGGCACAGAGTATAAAGATTGTGAATTTTGATACTCGTATTTGCTTAGAATTAATATGAAACAGAGGGATAGAAATCTTGAAAATGGGATACAAGGACCCCTGTTACCTTTCAACTTGAAGACAAGGCTTCTGAACAAGATGTTGGCGAAATCTACCCTCAGTCCATTCCACAGGCAGTATGCCATTTCTGTCTAGAAGGAGTTGATCTGTTCCAAGCCACCAGAACTTCCACCCAAACTTTCCACCAGGTGTATCATAAAGTATTTCCAAGAAGGTGAAAGCCCTCTTGTGGTTATTGCACCCTTTGTTTTCAGTACACCACCTTCCAAGACCTCTTTGTTGCCCATATCAAGGAATACCTGGCAAAAATTAATATTTGGGGAGATCTCCACTGGACACTCATTTGGTCTCCAGTAATTGAGGTTAAGGGCGTCCCTCAATGTCTTAGTGGTGATTGTACACGAGACTGACCCATCCTTTAATGTGAAGGAGATGGATGAGCAGTCAGGAGAATTTGAAGCCGTGTACCAAAACTCACACAAGTAATCATGGTACATCTTGTGTGGGTTTAGAGAAAAGGCATTGCTGAGAGGAGAATCTCTAAAGAAAGATTGGAATTTCCCTATCAAAGAATCAGCGGCCTGTTTCCCTTGAAGAGATGCCATATGGTTGTTTGGATTTAATTTTATTAATTTGGAATTTATTGGGGCACCCACGGCATGGTGAACGTTCTCTGATGGTTCATAATCAACAGTGAGAAGATTAACATCACGAGAACGAGAGGAATAGGATGAAGATTTAGGAGCCATTTGATCGGAAATTGAAAGTGATTTTGGATTTAGGGTTTTGGATTTGAAGAAGAAAGAGAGAAAGGGATCTCGAATTTTGATGATTGGGAGAGTAAATGAGGAATGTATGTGTGAAGTAAATGAGAAAAAAAAATTGTAAGTGGGGGTATATATAGGTAATAAAACAATACCAAAATATATACGAAAAGATTTTTTTAATCCCCAAATTTTCGAAATCGTGCGTTAAAAGATTTTAGAAAATTTGAAATTCAAAAATAATTAATACCAACTTATCAAGCATTAAATGCTATGACGGCTGGTATTCCCACGCGCCCACTACCTGCAACAATCCCCATAAAACGTGCATCTTTTTATCAAAATGGTTTTGACACGTCACGTGACGGTTGGGAGTGGGTTTAGACACTCGAGTACCATCACGTGTCACAAATATTGACCAAGTATACTTACCGTTATGAAAATCTGGTTGACCACCAGTTTGAGATAAGACCAAACATGTACATGGGAGAGTGTCTAGTGCCAGTTTCAACTGGGGAGATTCTCCAGTTGCAATTTGTTTTTTTTTTTAAAACAAAAATAAATTTTAGTCAGTTTCACCTGGAGAATTCTCCAGATGCATTTTGAGCAAAAATAAGTTTTAGTCATAAAAACATTTTGAGTCTATTCCCCCTAGAATGAAGAACCCAATTCAAGGATTTAACATTCCCAATTTGCTGATGAGATGTTTAAAAGTCTTTTCATCAAGAGGTTTGTAAAAACATCAGCTAATTGTTTGTCAGTGGGGATGAAATGAATTTCAATATCTCCTATCATAACATGATCTCGAATAAAATGATACCTGATGTCAATGTGTTTTGTCTTGGAGTGCATCACCGGGTTGTGAGATATTGCAATTGCACTGGTGTTGTCACAAAAGATTGGGGTTCTGGTATATTTCATACCATAATCGAGCAACTGGTTTTTGATCCAAAGAATTTGGGCACAACAACTGGCCGTAAAAATGTACTCTGCCTCAGCAGTTGACATTGAGACCGAAGTCTGCTTCTTGCTGGTCCAACTCACCAGTTTTCCCCCTAGGACGTGACAACCTCCAGTTGTAGACTTTCTATCAATCTTACATCCTGCATGATCTGAATCTGAATAACCCATCAGATCTAACCCTGAGCCTTTGGGATACCAAAGACCAAGGCTAGGACACCCTTTCAGGTACCTAAAAATGTGCTTAATAGCATGCAAATGTGATTCTTTTGGGTTAGCCTGAAATCTGGCATATAAACATGTTGCAAACATTAAATCTGGCCGACTGGCAGTTAAATACATCAGTGAACCAACCATTCCACGATATTCTTTTTAATCCACTGGTTTTCCATTTGGGTCAGAATCCAAATTTAAAGGTGCTGCAATGGGTGTGTTTTTCGATGGGATTGAATCATATTTGTATTTTCTTAACAAATCTTTGACATATTTTTCTTGGTTAATAAAAATACCTTCCATGGTTTGTTTAATTTGTAAACCTAAGAAAAATGTTAATTCACCCATTAAACTCATTTCATATTCTTTTGACATGATTTTTGAAAATTTCTCACACATTGCATCATCAGTCGAGCCAAAAATAATGTCATCAACATAAATTTGTACCAGCAAGATATTACCTTTTTCTTTTAAGATGAACAAGGTACTATCAATTACACCTCTTTCAAAACCATTTTTGGTAAGATGTTTGGTCAGTGTGTCATTGAATACTTTTCACACATTGCATCATCAGTCGATCTAAATATAATGTCATCAATATAAATTTGTATCAGCAAGATATTACCTTTTTCTTTCAAGATAAACAAGGTATTATCTATTGCACCTCTTTCAAAACTGTTTTTAAGAAGATGTTTAGTTAAAGTGTCATACCAGGCTCTTGGGGCTTGACGAAGACCATACAATGCTTTGTTCAGTCTCTATACCCAGTGAGGATGCTTTTCATTCAAGAAACCTGGTGTTTGCTGAACATACACTTCTTCTTCCAAAGTTCCATTTAGGAACGCACTACTTTAAATTGCAAATGAGCAGCATAAGCCAAGAAAATTCTAATGGCTTTAAGTCTTGCAATTGGAGCAAAAGTTTCATCAAAATCCACACCTTCCGCTTGACAATAACCCTTGGCAACCAATCTAGCTTTGTTTCTAATAACGTTGCCATCTTCATCCATCTTGTTTTGGTAGACCCACCTCGTTACAATGGGTTCTTTCTTTAACCCTGGAGGACAAGGAACAAGTTAACAAACATTATTCCTTTCGAACTGGCTGAGTTCTTCTTGCATAGCCTCAACCCAGCTTGGATCTGCCATAGCCTCGTCAATCTTCTTCGGTCCAATCAGTGATAGGAAGGTGACGTTCAAGCATTGTTCACTTGTGGCTCTTCTGGTCTGAACCCCACATTCTAGATTGCCAATAATTTGCTCGATAGGATGAGCAGCAGTCCATTTAGTGTATTGACTAGGTTGATAAACTACAACATCAGTGCAAGTCACATGGCGATCTTCAACAGTTGTGGCAACTGGAGAAGGATCAGCCCAAACTACTTCAACTTCATCATCAGTGTCAACTGGGGTGTTAAAACGATTATTTTCAAACAAAGGCATGTGTTGAAGAACTGGAGAAGTTCGAACTGGTTCTGATGTTTTCGTGGCACGTACATCTGATCCAATCACCAGTTTATGAGGTAGATTAAAACTGATGGAAGAATAGAATGAAGTGTCACAGAAGCTTTTCTTTTGTATAACTGGTTCCAAGTCCTAGTGACTGGAAACATCTCTTGGTGTATTGACTGATTGATAAACTTGATCAGATACACCAAAATCGACTGGGACAACTGGAGATAAATCAAGGCTTGGTCTTTTATTGATTGCTTCATTAGATTCATCGAATGTGACATGAACCGTCTCATGTACCTTTTGGAGTCTATAATTATAAACTCTATAGGCTTTTCTTATATCTGAATACCCCACGAAAACACCCTCATCAGCTTTTGCATCAAACTTTCCCAACTGACTAGAATCGTTTAAGATAAAAATTGGACAACCAAATACATGAAAATATCCAATATTTGGTTTACGATTCCTGAGGACTTCATAGGCAGTCTTTCTATGTCTTTTGACATAAACTGACCGATTTTGGGTATGGCAAGCAGTTGCTACAGCTTCAGCCCAAAAACAGGTGGGAAGACCTGATTCAGATAACATACTTCCGGCAGCTTCAATTAATGTGCGATTCTTTCTTTCAACCACACCATTTTGCTCTGGAGAACGAGCTGACGAGAAGTTCTGAGAAATGCCAATGTCAGTACAAAATGATTCCAATTCTTTGTTGATGAATTCAGTACCATTATCACTTCGCAACTGACAAACTTTCTTGGTAACAATTTTCTTGATGAGAGAGATAATTTCACCAGGTGCATCACTTTTTGATCTGATAAATACCACCCAACAATACCTGGTGTATTCATCAACAACAACTAAAGTGTATCTTTTACCAGTTTTAGTTTGAACATTCACTGGACCAAAGAGATCCATATGAAGCATGTGAAGAGGTTCAGTGATACTGAAGTTTTGCCTGGTCTTGAAACTGGCTCTTTTCTTCTTGCCCATCTCACACCCTGGACATGGCTTCTCCTTTTTAAAGGAAATTAAAGGTATCTCATCCACCAGTTGTTTTCTTGACAACTTATTGATATTTTTGAAATTAAGGTGGGATAACCTTTTATGCCACAGCCAGTTGGTGTCCTCATCAGCCTTGGCATAGAAACAATGCTCTTTTGGAGATGGTTCCATGTCCATGATGTACACGTTCCCTTTTCTTGGTGCAATCATCACTACCTTCCAATCCTTGTTAAAAATGGTGCCTTGAGCAATATCGAACAGAACCTTATATCTATCATCACAAAGTTGACTGACACTTATCAGGTTATATTTCAAACCATTAACAAATGCAACTTTTGTGAACTGGACCTGCCCATTGTCAACAACACCATACCCTTCAGTTTTCCCACTTCCATCATTACCAAATGTCACTGCCGGTCCATTTTGGACAGTGAACTCTTCCAGCAGGGACTTACATCCGGTCATAGTCCGGCCAGCAGCGCCGTCCAGATACCAGATATTCTTTTTTCGATCGCCCTGCACACCCAAGCAAATGGTTAGTTATTTTTTTGAACCCATCTTTTCTTGATGGGTCCACTGGACTTCTTCTGAGAAATCTCAGGAGTTTGACTCGGGGTGGAACTGGAGGAAGAATCTGGAGGATTATTTCCAGCTTCAGAAGTAAAAACAGTTGGTTTGATGGGAACATTGACCTCCTTTTTCTTGCCAGATTTTGCTCCATTCTGAGCAGATTGTTTAGCTTTTTGTTTCTGAGGAGGTGTTTTAACAATTTGTTTTTCAATTGAAGAAGTCGAGGCTCCTTCCAAATTTTTAATTCTGGCAGTACAACTTTGTACCTGCCTTGACAAATTCTGGAGTTGACTCTCCAGTTTCAACAAAAAGTTCTTTTCATCAGGCTGCTGGCCCATGGACTTGGGCTCAGTGGGGGGTTTTAGTCTTTTGAGTCTTGGGCTCTTTGGACTTTTGAGGTAGAGAATATCACCAGCTTCCTTCTTAACTGGAGCTTTAGCCTTTTTGGCTCCAGTTTGAACCTCAACAGGGGTGGTCTCAACAGATTCTAATTTATCAGGTGTAGAAGAGTCATAAGAAGTCTCAATTCTAACTGATTTAGGCATCTGGTGGATTGAGGGTAAAACAGCTGCCATCTGGAGATCACCAGATTTCCAGGCAGTTTTTTGAGCATCAATGGTTTTTGAAAAAGCGTCAGAATTTTTACCAGATGCTTGTACCCATGACTTGATAACCATATGTTCCTTTTCCAGATCAAATTTCAATTTTTGGTTATCTCTCTCCAGTGCCTCAATTTTTAAATCAAATTCTTTGAGGGCCAACTGAACACTTTGTAAATCATTAACTTGATTTTTTATGTTATTAAACTCGGTTAAAACAGTTTCCAAGTATCTTTCACAATCAGTTCTCAAAGTTTCAACAAATAACAGATCATCATTTAATGATTCAGCAATGTCAAGTTTTGATTCAGTGTCCAATTCATCATATCCCTTACCTTTTTCAATATGATGTCCACCCATCTTCCAGAAATGACATCATCTTTCACCATCGGTTGCTTATTTTCCAGAGCCATAAAACAAACATCTCTAATCTCTTCATCATCATCAGATGAGGCATCAGAGAGTTCCCACTTTCCTTCAGTTTGAGCCATCATGCACTTATTTTTTTTCTTTTTCTTTTTCTTGTTCAAGTGACATAAGGGCAATATGAGGCTTGAGCTTCTTGTATTTAGCCGTGTAATCATCAGATTTAACATGGTTAGGAACAGAAGGACCAGTTTGGTTGTTCATCTGACTAGATCTGCATTCCTTCATGAAATGACCTTTCTTACCACACTTGTAGCAGGTAAGATTGGCCTTATCCAGAGAGTTGGAACTGGAAGCATTATTGGACCCATTAAATCAATTAGATTTATGCTTGAACCTGTTAAAGTTTTTAGCAATCATGGCGACCAGATCATCATCGTCAGTCTCATCACCACCATCACTGAGATCAGTAGTCAGGCTAGAATTCAAAAAGCTGCTTAACATCTCCTTCATAGAATGTGACTGGACATTCTCAGCAGACATTAAAGCAGCACAAGGTTGCCCAGTTAAGCTGGCGACTTTGGAATTCTATGCATGGTTTAAAGCATCTTACTCAGCCACTAGTCTTGCAGCATTATTATCTTCAGTGAATCTGAAGGCTCCAAAGATAGATGCAAGAGTGTGACTGTGCAAGGTCTTCCCTTGTCTTAGGACAAGAACCATGTGTGCCCATTTGGATGGTAAAATATCACAAAATTTTTCAAGAAGAATGTCCTTATCCATCTCTATACCCAAGCCTCTCAACTGATTAATGAGGCTGGTAAACCTGGTATAGGTGTTGGTCAGGCTTTCATTGGGAAGAGCAAAGAAGGTTTCATACTTCTTATTTAAAGCAACTTTTCTGGTAGAAAGAGTGTCTTCTCCTCCTTCAAACTGGAGAACCAATTCTTCCCACATAGACTTGGAACTGGGAAACAACACAAGGGTAGGAATTAATTCCTCTGGAACTGCTGCGAGGATCATGTTTTTCAGTCTGGTATCAAGGTCAACCAGTCTGCGATCCTCATCAGTCCAATGTTCTTCAGATTTTTCCCATGAACCTCTTCTCCCAGTTGGGTCAAGAAGAGGACTTACACCACTGGACATGGGTATATATGGTCCATCCTTGAGGATTTTCAACATATACCTCTCTATCCCACCAAAATGCAAGAGCATTCTAGCTTTCCATGTACCAAAGGTATCCTGGTTTCCATCAAATTTGGGAACAGGAGTGTTGGAGTAATGTACATGGACGTGGCTCGCTCCAGGAGTAGAAGGAGGAGGAGGAGGAGGGTTTAGTATTTAAAGGAGTTGTAACATTAGGATTAGGTTCATTTGGACCAGAACCATTCTCACCTTCAGCAGCCATCGAAGCAGACCTAGGTTATAGAATTGAAACAATTCAACCTGCCTGCTCTGATACCACTTGTTAGTCCCAACTATTGCTAGACGAGTGCTGAAGACACCTCTATGTCAATGGTAAGTTTACTTTGCAACACAATCACTTAAATCTGGACGTGACCAGTTTAGAGTGATTGTGTACCAGCTAATCTGGAGGTTTACTTATTAAGGTGACAAGTTATAAGTAAATACAATGCAATAAATAAATGACAAGTATTTAAACTGGTGAGACAATATGTATTTTTCAAGTGTATTTTATTTATTGATTGTTAAATAAAATATAAGGTTGTTGCGGAACCAAGATAATACAAGTATGTAAATATCCTAACAACCTATGAAATACAATTGATCTATACTCGAAGTATGAGCATTGGGATCTCAACTTCGATGTACAAATATGGTTGACAGCACACAAAAGTATTAGTAAATAATCCTTTGTGTGTGCTAAATAAAGTAAGACAAAAGGTTACTTTATTCAACCACTTTACATCTTTGCACTTTTATCCACAGACAAGATTATTATCCGGGTAAAAGGATGTAGTGTAAAAGGTCTTGCTCGTAATCAGTGTAAAGCTTTGTAAAGGCATTTACACTGGAGGATCTCTAGTTGATTGATCTGGTGAAATGTGAACTGGGCTTCGCTGCCATTGCCATTTCCTTTCTTCCACTTGTTGTCTTCGACTTCAACTGGAAGGTCTACAAATTTATGTCTTCAGATCTCAACAGGAGGAAGTCATCAGTTGCTTAAACTGTACGATGCAACTGGACTTCTAATATTTCGGATAATTTTTCATGCTCTCCAGATGCAGCTGGAGAGCTCTAGTTTATAGCCAAAACTGGACCTAACAGTATGAATGACTTAGAGGTATCTAAGTTTAGGAGTACATTGTTCTAGTCGATTGGGTACAATCGATAGGTGATGACTTGTGGTAACGAGTTAATAAACAGCAATAGATAATAGAATTCAAAGTGTTAACGGTTTGGTAAAATCGGTAGACGAAATTGTTTGCAATAACAAAATTAATTTGGTCAATTCAGTAGGTCTTGATAGAGAAGGTGGTAACCGGATCTTAGGGATTGAGCAATTGGTTAATGGGTTCGGATAGGGTAATAAGCTAGGTGGCCAACTAGTGAGTTCTTTGTCTAACCTCGTTATAAAATCAGCATAATTGAATTGGTTTTAACTTAAGTGCAACCTAAATAAGTTGTGTCATGGAGTCGAAGTAGATGATCCTTTAACAAATCTTGATATAAATCAAATCTCTTTTCATTTAATTCCTTGGAATTACTAATTTTATTAATCAACTAACTTTTTCAAATCCAAGGTGACGGGAGTCCTTAAAATCCAATCTTCTCTTTAAACTACTTAAAACTCGCTTGCTCTAGATCAATCCCTGTGTTCGATCCCGGACTTACCATTTAACTATACTGCATACGAACAGGTCCACTGCCGTAGAGTGTGTAGTAGTCAGTTTAGGGTATTTCTTGTTTTTAATTTTATAACTAGATTTTACACATTAAGGTTCATCCAAGGATTCTCTAAAATTGCGGTACCTTTAACCCAATTGACCCAAAAGTTGAGAGAATTCGAATGGGGTAAAGAATAAGAGCAAGCGTTTCAAACTCTTAAGAACATGTTGTGTGAAGCACCAATACTAGCATTGCCGGATGGAATGGAAGGATTTGTAGTATATTGTGATGCGTCGAATAAAGGACTTGGATGTGTGCTTATGCAAGGAGACAAGGTCATTGCCTATGCGTCTAGACAATTGAAGCCACATGAGAAAAACTATTCAACACACGATTTGGAGTTGGGAGCCGTGGTATTTTCCTTGAAGATATGGCGACATTATCTTTATGGCACTAAATGCACCATATTTACCGATCACAAGAGCTTGCAACACATCTTTGATCAAAAGATGTTGAACATGAGGCAAAGGAGATGGATGGAGCTACTCAATGACTATGAGTGTGAAATAAAATATCATCCCGGGAAGGCGAATGTTGTTGCCGATGCACTCAGTAGGAAGGTGAATACTAAAGTGCCAAGGGCAAGAATTAGCCACCTACAAGTAAGAATGTCTCTAAGAGATCTTTTCTTAGAAGACCAAGCAAAGGCCTTTGAAGGGAAGAATATTGAGAATGAAGCATTGTGTGGTATGGAAATGAGGTTTGATAAGGATGATGAAGGTATTTTATACTTCAAGGAGAGAGCTTGGGTACCGAAAGTGAATGGTTTAAGAGATGTACTTATGAATGAGGCTCATAATACGAAGTATTCAATTCATCCGGGCGCGGATAAGATGTATCAAGGCCTAAAAAGGGATTTTTGGTGGCCTGGAATGAAAGGCGATGTAGCTCGATATGTGAGCCGATGCATGACTTGTGCGATGGTCAAAGCTGAGCACCAAAAGGCATCTGGTCTTTTAAAGCAACCAAAAATTCCCGAATGGAAGTGGGAGCAAATAGCAATGGACCTAGTGACGAAATTACCTCGAACAAAGAAAGGTCATGATGCTATATGGGTGATTGTTGATCGTCTTACGAAATCAGCCCACTTCATTCCCATCAAAGAAGATTGTATGGTGATTTCTAAGTATTTTTGAGATTTAATGAATTAAAATGGTAATTAAAGGACATATAAATTATATAAATCATGAACTTAATTAAATTTATTTCACCAATGGCAAGTAACCAAAAGCTACTGGAGAAAAAGAATTACAAGAAAAGAACCAAGTGTTATACAGTTTAAAAGTAAATTATTAAGTAAAAATCACTAATTAATCACTAATATCAAATAAATAAAAATAATGTGTAAATAAATATATAAATCATAATATTACAAATAAAGGCATAAAAATCAGTATATAATCCAAGTATAATTATCCATGAATTTTAAAGATAATTTAAGAACTTAAGAATGATTATAAGGAATTATTTAATAAATAAATCAATAAAATAAATAAATAATTAATTAAATAATATTAAATTAATAAAATAAATAAATCAGTAACATATATCAACATACATATTATAAGAACACAAATGTCAAATATTATTATTAATCAAAGTATGCAATGAAAATTATATATAAAACAAAGTCAAACTACCGAAATTCCAATAAACGTATAAAATCGTACAAATGACCTTCACCACCAAATATCTTCCAACCAAATGATGTGAACAATATAATGCACTTAAATTTCATAACTAAACAACATCCAAAGATGGGCAAGTCTACCAGCATACGTCTCATGATCTAGTTTACTAGTTCATGCATTACACACTTACGTTTAGTACATTTTAAATACCATGGTTTAGGCTTGCTTGAGGGACCACCCCTAGCTGAAGATCTCGCTTTTGATCAGCCCCTTTTCGTACTCCAATCAAGTGAGTCATAGCCCCCTTTCAAACTATTCTATGTGTTTAACTATCGGGGTGAAAAGCATGATATATAAATTAAATTGCTTTTATATATATATATGAAATGATTCTTGATATAATGATTATGAAATGAAATTGTCTCGTATGTTCAATTTGATAAATGTTTTATGATGAGCTTGAGTTCTGTCAACCCGTTTTCTTTCTGTACACTACTATTTACTCCGAAAGTGGAGGCTTGTAGTTAGAGAGTTGCGCAACTAGGTTTCGTCCACCCACCCATAAGTGTAACGGTGGAAGGTTGGTTGCCTTTGTGACGACCTTCACTTCCAGTCCGACCATAGTGGTGCTCTAGTTACCTTAAATTTAAATGGTCGTCTTCATGGTTGGTATATATATATGTGTTGTTAGTTAAAACCTATGAACTCACTCAACTCTCGTAGTTGACACTTTTTCTTCATGCTTTTCAGGTTTAGAGCAATAGGTTCGTAGCTTGGCTGCCTCTATGTTGCTCATTATGTTGAATGTTCGACTGTTTGTAATGCAAACAATTTATCTTTTGATTTGGATTTGTGGTTATGTAATGGATTTAAACATCATCTTGAACTTGTAATCTTTTGGGTTTGAATGTCATTTGGAAACTTGTGTTGATGTTTTATATTTAAATCTTTTGTACCATGTCGTTCTGTGGCATCTCGTGTTTCCAACTTAGTCGGGGTGTTACACTATAATCTCTAACTTTCCTTTTATTTTTCTTTGAAACAACATTGTTTGTTTTTGACTTTGGACTTGACACAGATTGAGTAATTGTTAACTTTGACATATCAAGAGTTTCCTCAGGTTTTAGTTCAATTACCCTATCAGATTCAGACACAGCTTCTGCAATGGTTTGGCCAATAACTTCAGGATCATTAAACCCAATACCAGACTTCTGGTTTGAACCTTAGGAGGAGAAGGAGGCTGATAACAAGGTTCCATGGCGCAGACTTCACTGATAGCAATAGCTCTAACCATCAAAAATAGCTTGAACTTGATGAGGAACTTGTATATTGACACATTTTGCAGCTCTTTTAGAACTTGTACACCATGACTCAGTTATATGTTTAATTTTCAAAAACTTTTCTTCTGAGGTTTTAGCTTCAGTGACCAAAATTGAGTTCAATTGTTTTTGAGCTTTAACCTCAGACTCCAACTTTTCAATGGTGAAATTCTTTGAGCTTAGTTCTTGTTTTAACATTGAGATCTACTTTTTCAGGTTCTTGATTAAAATGTTTTTGTAAAAGAACCTCATCACCAAGCCTATTCAACCTTGACAGTTTATCATTATAACACAGATTGGAAAAGATAGTTACCTCAGGTGGAGTGGTTTGCCTGGTAGAAGCTTTGTGAGCTGACTCTGATTGCTCTTGCAGTCTGATGAGATTTTCAACAAACTTCTCTCTAGCCATAAGACACTTCTCATTTGTGTACTCTTCATCCTCTGAAGAGGTAGCACTCTCAGCCCAGTCCTTGGCTATCAGACTCTCCTCATCTTTCTCAATCTTCTTACTCAGCTCAGCAACTTGTGCTTTGAGAGCTTTGTACTTAGTCTTGAGTTTTGAATATTTTTCACTTCTTCCACCTTTGGATGACACAGCTTGAGAAGACTCATTGGATCTACAATTACCAGCCATATGTCCACTCTTGCCACACTTGTAGCAAGTGACTTTAGACATGTCAAATGGCTTCTTGGTCTTATCAGCTTGTCCACTTCTTCCCTTTCCTTTAAACTTACCAAAAGATCTCCTTCTTATCCTATCAGCCAACATAGCCACTTCATTGGCTATGTCTTCACCATCAGATTCATCACATTCAGATTCAGAACAAACATAATTAGTGTTAGAAATCACAGGAATAGATTCATTGACATAGGGAATGATCTCATTAGATATTGAGCTAGGGTGTTCAGTCATGGAGGTAACAAGTGCAGTAGGAGGGCTGACGATAAGAATCACCCATAGCAATCAACTTTTCAGCCTCTGAACATTCTTGGTTATAGAGTAAACCAAAAAGTCTAAGTAGATCAAGATCATGATACACAAAACTTAGTTTCACAGAAGAAATATAGTTGTTCCACTTTGGTGGTAATGAATCTAAAAACTTGCTTTTTAAAACCTCATTTTTCTTTGTAATACCAACAGCAGCTAGATCATTAACGAAAGCATTAAAACGGGTATGAGTGTCAGTCAAGGACTCATTCCTCAAAGAGAATAATCTTTCATACCTGCTGGTTAAGGTGGTATTGGTAGATTTCATAGAGGTAGAGCAACCTTCAAACATGACAATCAAGGTAGCCCACATTTTCTTAGCTGTAGAACACATTTTAATAGAATGGTAAATGTCTTTTGGCACAGCTTGGACAATGAAGTTACGTGCCTTCACATCCAAGTTTGCAAGTCTCCTATTCTCATCCACCTAATCTGCCCTATCTTTAACAATGGTCTTAACTGTGGCAGGGATGGTTGGGTGACCATCTCTGACCACTGCATCTACAACAAGAGTCTGTGTAAGAATGTAAGGACCATCTTTCAAGATATCAGGCATATTGTTATCGATGGATTCAAGGAACAAAAACATACAACCTTTCCACCCACTGAAATCATCTTTGTCAAACATGGGTGGTCGGGTTGAAGAACCATTATCAACATATAATGACATTTTGCTTTACTATAAGGAAAATAAGCAAGGATTAAGTCAAGTTAATTCTTAACCCCTGCTCTGATACCACTTATTATGTCCCAGAAGTGTATCAAAATACCAAAGTATTATGAACACAAATAGTTGTAGAGGGGGGTGAATACAACTTTTTCTTAATTCTTAACTATCTTTTAAAATAAGTTTTAAAGACTAAGATTACAAAAAAAATAACTTTAAGTAATAACAAGAATCAATAAAACAGTAAAGCTGTAACAAAACATTCTTGCACACAGACTGCGTTTTCAAATGTAATTCTCTATTAAGAAATAATCTATACAAAGAATTACAGGGCTGTTGCGGAAACAAGATAACCTACAATATCTAAATAACCCTTGAAATGACAAACAACAATCAAGAAGTTCTTGCTCAAGAGAAGTAGCCAAAGCAGACTCTCTACAGACTAAGCTGTGTGTAAGAGCAGAGAAACTTATACAAAGAATGATTCAAGGAAAATGCCACGCAAATGCATACAAAGATTGTGGCTTTTATAGGCGAAAACCATTATTCTCTTGGTATCCAATTAAGCCACGTATTCTTATTCTGTTGGACGATCAAAAGAATATTAGATCGTTCCTTCATTGTACTTGTGGTCCCCAAAACCTGCAGCACGTCATTTTGATCTTCTAATAAGAATATGGACACGCATTTGTATATCTATCACCAACCTAGATTCTAGGAACCTTCCTAGACACGTCATTTATCCTTATCAACAAAATCTAGGGTGTCATTCTTCACTTGATTGTCAGACACAGATTGCTCGTTTGTTAGAAGCATTTCTGTCTAGGTGTTCTTCAAGCAGACTGCTAATCCCAAGCTGACTTCCACTATAAGTTTGGTCTTCTATCTTCAATCCTCCTCTTCGACTTGGATTGAATGCTATGACCAATTGATGCAGCTTGAACAACACTAGCTTCCACATGATATAACAATTACAATGTATAAAGCATGATCTGGGTCAGTTATAGATTGCAAGCTGTGTCTGCGCAATCTCACCCAGATCAGATTAGAAGAACCAAAAGATTGCTTAGGTGTTTATACATCAGATTTGTCATCACCAAATTTACAAATAGCATTGGGACTCAACACTCTATAATTACCAAATGTCATACTTCCGTTAAAGCCATCGTTTCACTTTGCTAGGGACAACAATAAATGGTTCCAAGACTTCACACAAAAAAAAATTCATGTTCCATCATCAACCACATAACCAAGACAATATCAAGATCCATTTCAACAAGACAACAACAAGGTCCATCTAACAAAGATGACAACAAGATCCATCTTAAAAAGAATGGCAACAAGATTCATCTCAACAAAGATGACAACAAGATCCATTCCAACCTGCAGGATACCAAGATTCATTTCATATTCCATGCAAAATTTTGTTTTTACCAAGAAATCGTTCCAAAAAGCAGCGTACCACACAACATATCTTCCTTTGAGTCCTTCACAATTTAGTCCAACCAAATAATGATGAAAGTAAACGCAAAGTTACAACGAGCAAGTACATAACTCTTACTAATCATATGGTTAGCTTTGAAAATAACGAACTCACCACTTTCTATTAAAAACCTTTAGTATTCGAGTACACAATGTTAATTTCTCAAATCTAGTATCATCCTCCAATATACGCTTGCATAATCTCACTTATGGCTATCTAAACATCTTTTTCAACTATCTTGCATACGTTACCTCAAAGTTCCTTCACAAACACACAAGTTGCATATACTTGAAAAATCTTTACATTTACACCACTAAAAGCTCCAAAGTATTCGTTTGAATATTCGTAACACGTATCCAAAATATTTGTAGCCATGTAAATTGGAAATGTTTTTCTATTTGTATTTCGAAGTTTGCCAACCATTTGAGAAATATTTGCATTTAAGAAAGTATGTAACTACAAGTGTTGTAAAGAGTTGAGACCTTGAGTTTTTCCAAAAATAAATAAGTCATCTAAAAACATGCAGTTACACATAAGCTTTTATCGTATCTTTAAAATCAAGGTTTCGGGGAACCCGGCATTAGTAGTTGGCAAACATTTTCAAGACTTTGAAACATTACAACAAGACATCGTTAGAAATTTCTCAATTTATCTGGTCAAACCACCTAATTCTCTAAAACCTAGGCTCTGATACCATTCTGTAACACCCCACCAATGGCGGAAACGTGAGATGCAACTGAAATGAGCATGCAAATGGATATTACTCAGAGAAACTATATGATGTTCATACAAGACTACAAGTTGTTATACCCGAGTCAAAATACAATATTTAAGTCCCATAAAAGGGAAACAAACCGAGGCATCGTGCCCGAGTCTAAAGATCTAGAATGCAATCAAACGATCCTTAGGTCCATCTATAAGCATCAACTCCTAGCTTGCAAGGGATTTCTCTTATACCTGAAAAGATACTCAAAAACATCAACACTAGGTTGGTGAGTTCGTAGGATCACATAACATATTCATACGATCAACGATTTACAACAACAAACATAAATGATTATATAACCCTGATACGAACATGAAACGATCATATAACCTTGATTTCCTTGATTTGATCATAAAACGATCATATAATCTTGATTCGATGAATGCACGATCATTTAACAAACATATAACCTTATTAGGTCATAACGATCATGTAACAGACTTGTAACCTTGGTTTAATAACCAAACAATCATATATAACGAGCATAAAGAAACATAACGATGACAACGAACATATAACCTTCATTCGGTTATAACGAACACATAACGATCATAACGAACATATAACGAACATAACGATCATAATGTACATATAACCTTGAAACCCTGATTTGGATCATTCAATGATCACATAATTTGGATCGATAAACGATCATAAAACCTTGAAACCTTGAATTGATCATAAAATGATCGTATAACGAACATATAACCTTGAAACCTTGATTTGATCATAAAATGATCATATAACGAACATATAACCTTGAAACCTTGATTTGATCATAAAATGATCATATAACGAACATATAACTTTGAAACCTTAACTTGATCATAAAATGATCATATAAAGAACATGTACACATTCAACAAGGAGTATACTCTCCAATTTATCTAAATAACTAAATGGACCTAGGTTTCCGATATGCCCTTTAGGTATTGGTCGGGTTTGTATACAGGGTGTACCAACGGCTAACCCTCCACCCAACCATTACCCATCAAGCATACCAAAAACCTACCAATATATAATCATATAAACACATCAATATCATATACCACATCAGGAGGTCATCCTAGTATAGGCTACAACGATCTTATACGTTCAACTACATCTACAACGTTATCAATCACGTTACATGTCTACCTATGACATGTTCTAACACAAAAATGTATGCACGTAGGATTAACCTAAGCCAAATTCACGGCATAACACATAAACACATTGCGAGTATCTTTTCACCCCAAAGCATACAACATATAGTAGGGGCTACGAAACTCACCTGAGACGAGCAACAACAATCTCCAAAGAGTGATGAGCAGAGTATCAACCTCTACGACGATCACGACCTATTCAATAACATCAATTCATCACACGATATTCCAAGTGGTAAGGTCTAGCCTTCCACTATGTCACATTCCCAAAAGATACTTTAGAAGTGACTCAAGAACGTTTAAATGTCAAAGGAAGAGTTTTGGTTAATTATGGTTTAATGACTTAGCACCTAAAATTTGACATGAGAATTAAAGTGTTTGTATTTGTGTTTTAACAAGTCATTTGACCTTTATTTGATGATATAAAACTCCCCTATGAGTTACAAGTCTAATGAATGTGCAACGAAGCAGAAACCGAAAAAGTAGCCAAAGAGGGCAGTGGAGCACGACTCTTATACAGAGCAAAGGCTATGCTCAGCCTCTCAGAGGCCGTGCTAAGCCTCTCAGAGGTCGTGCTCCCACTGACGGACACAAAACCCATTTTTCAACTCAAAATCGACTAGGGGGAAACTTCAAGACTCGAACATAAGCATAAATGGACATAACCCACATCATAAACTCAATTCATAACAACAATTCCATGTCCAATTTCGTTCTTGACCCAATTCAAACCTTAAGAAACCCTAATTTGACTCCAATTCGTTTTTAAACCCAAATTGACCAAGAAACATGATTAATAACATAAAAATGATGAATTTGAGATAGACTTTACTTACCAAATCTTCCTCCAAGATGTAAAACCCGAAATAGAGCTAAAATGGAGGATTTTCTGCACTTTGAAAAACCCAAATTTTGATATGTTATGAAGATGATAATAATGATGAAGATTCCAACACAAATCTAACTTGAAACACAACTTTTGGTGTAAGAATTCTAGATAGAGAGATATGTGTTTGTGTATGTTGTGTTCTTGCAAGAAAAGAGAGAAAAGAGGGATATAGAGAGAGAGAGAGAGAGAGAGAGAGAGAAATGAGAAATGAAAAGAAAGAGAAGGGAGGGAGGGGTTTTGTTCCCCCCAAGCACTCTCGCGACAAGTCCCGATTTCTCTCAACAAATGGTTCATTAAGTTAAGAGTTTTCACTTGAGACTCGTCCAAATATTTCGTTGACATATTATTATCTATTTTGAATATACGTTTCTATCGACAATTCATACGCCCACCTCTTTACTACAAAACTTTACTTATCAAAATTTGACTCGTTTCAAAACTACTAGTCCCGTTATGTTGACCGGTCAAAACGGCGGATGTTACGATATAACCTTATAACGGCCGATAAAGTCATGACGTGACGGAGAATGGCTTACATACCCTTCTCTGGCCTAGCACTCTAGCAGATAACCACCCCCTCCTTATTCGGTCTCGTCAAAGTACCTCCTACGGCCGCTCTACTCTACCCCATGGATCTTTCTCTTTTTTATATTCTTCTCTATTTTCTAATAACTAATTTTTATGATTTTCATTTTCGGATTGTTATCTCATGCAACATTTAATTATGTCTTTTTCTATTTTGTTTTAGAAAAGAATACTTGAACAAATAGGTAGATATTTGAAACTTTAGGGGTGGTTATATATGTAATGGAAAATGATATCTTACTAAGAAAATAAGTGTAATTAATCTTTCGAACAACTTGATCATGACTCGTGATAAAATCAACAAAAATGGAATTAAAAGAAAAAACTGGAAGATTGCACTTGGCTTTTTAGTTTGACACCCTTCTCTTCTATTTCATTGGTTGCATGTTTGATTCCTAGCTGTAACACCCCAACTAAGGCGGAACAATGAGATGTACAGAAAGTCGAGTATTCAAAACAAAGGATTATAAATAACATTCACCATAGCTTTATTTGATAAAAAGAATTTACAATGTACAAACATGTGAACCAATTTCCAAGTACAAATGCGTCCACCGTACTTGGATATTAAGTCCACGAACCAAATAACAAGCACATGAAATAGTAAACTACAATGATCAAGGCGGATTCCATTGCCTATCACAGTGTTTGATCTTTGACTCCAATGTGCAATGCAAATAATCAGGAAACATATAAATCCTCAATGCTTAAGCTTATTTCCTGAAAAGCATGAAGAAAAAGTGTCAACTACGAAAACGTAGTTGGTGAGTGCATAGGTTTTTATATAAATTTTGGTACATGCCCATTCTAACACTTAGAAAGTATATTATTGTTACATTTCGAAATTCCCAAACCATAAGACCGACAAAATTCTCATAACAAACCATTAAGCTTTCCAAATACTATAATGTCATTTCAAAACTTGGAAGAATCTATGGTAACTTATAAAGTTCTCATTTTATCAAAATCATTATGAGAGAAAATAGATCAATCGATTTATCGTATATCATACCCAAAATCATTCGGTTATCAATATTCCATTATCACCAAATTCAACAACTTTCAAGATTCCATATAGGGTCCAATACCCAAACCGTATGTTCAATTCATAATATTCAACATAATAATATCAATTTCATTTAGCCACAAGGGCATAATTCAAGTAATTTTTTTGATGAGTAAATGCTTGAGCCACTACTACTACCATTCTATCAAGTCCAACAATATATATATAATTCATTTCATAGCACAAGCTGTCAATCAAGTGCCGTATTAATAATAATAGGGTCGTGCCATGGAGACGACCATTCAAATTCAAGGTAACTAGGGCACCACTATGGTCGGACTGGAAGTGAGGGTCGTCACGAAGGCAACCAACCTTCCACCGTTACACTTATGGGTGGGTGGACGAAACCTAGTTGCGCAACTCTCTAACTACAGGCTTGCACTTTCGGAGTAAATAGTAGTGTACCGAAAGAAAACGGGTTGACGGAACTGAAGCTCATCATAAAACATTTATCACCTTGAACATACGAAACAAGTTCATTTCATAATCATTATATCAAGAATCATTTCATATATATATATATAAAAGAAATTCAATTTATATATCATGCTTTTCATCCCGATAGTTAAACAAATAAGATAGTTTGAAAGGGGGCTATGACTCACCTTGATATGCCGAGCATTATATCTATATATCCAAAATGGGTACTTCCCATCTATTGCTTCCTTGATCATATATTCCATCATGGTCCTCATCCACATTTCAGAGACAAGACTATCCCTACGAGAGGACTAATATACATAAGTTTCTATCTTAAGCCATTACCTAGAAATGTCACTTTCATTATGTTGCTATAAATCGTGGGATCCAAGTATATTGCTAACATTCGCATCGTTTTGGTTGTAGATATTTATGGTGAAAAAGGTTACTTTCATTACATGCGTAGTTATAAGTTGTTAGATTTTTGATAACTTGGCTTCATTTGTGGTTTCACTTGATATATTAGGTTATCATATAATTAGTTATGCCTATCTCACTTAATTATCTTTGTTTTATTTTGATTATACTTATCTCATGAAATTCGTTTAAGTGTTATGAGCCATTATCAATTGGGCCAAAATGTGATGGGTTTTTAAGTGACTTTGGCTTAATTTAGTTATTGGGCTTAACCTTATTTGGCTTATGTGCTTAATGGGTTATATTGGTTATTGGACTTTATGGTTTCTTGGGCCAAGTGGGCCTACTGATTTATGGTTCTATGGGTTTAGTATTTGGTCCGGGTTAGCCCATTATGGTCTTTAGTGCGTCTTTTAGCCCATTATAAAAATGGTTAGTTTCCTTTCAAATTTTCTGTTTTTAATTCAGATTTTTATGAAATGTTGGCTACTATTTTGGGGTCAAGCCGAATTATTTTGACCTTCATGATTTTTACACAGTGACTTATATGTATCTAGTATTTTTGTGAATTTTTGGTGAATTTTTAGATGATGTTTGGTGTCCTTAAAAATTATCCAAATATAAACTGTCCTGAATGGGCACTGCTTGCGACATCAGAAGTTTTATAAAAGTTCTTGGGGTTTTGATTGTTGGAGAAATCCGATGATTTTATTTTAAGTTCAGGTCACATTGAAATTACTTTCCACCAAGTATGACCTCCTGTAGCCTTTTGGTTTAGGAGATAAAAATTGTTAAAGTTTATAAAATATTCATACCAAATTACAGTTTCGACCAATTTCAATAGAAAAATCATATCTTTCATTTGGTTTAGTATTTTTTAGTAATTCCAGTTGGAGGTTAACCTTAACTTGTTTATCTACAACTTTTATTTTGAAAGTTTTTCTTGAATCTTCTCTTCAGTTCACCAGATTTAAGATAGAAAATTATTTCTGTCAGAATGTTCTTGATTATATCAACTCACCAATGGTGTTGGTTGCTTCTCTTAGCCTCTAAATTACCATTAACAATATTATCACTTTATTTTGTATCTCTTAACATCAATTATTCAGCTTTCAAACAAATTTCAAGATCATTCATCATCATTTTCAACTAAGCTTATACAAAACATAATTGATTAATATGATTCTTGCCAAAACATCTTTTGATCATCCTAAAAACAACATGCATGAAGAAATCTTGTATTTTCTCAACATAAAATGCATTATTTCCTTGTAAAACACATATTTACTGATAATTAAACTCAAAAGCATTAATGGATCATTGAAAAATTTATAGATAAAGACGTATTGAAATCCGTTTTGAGAGAAAACCTTAGATGGATCGAATATGGTGGTGATGGGGCTGATTTTTGAGACTTGTGACCACCAAATCGGCTTCATGCATGACTGTCAATGATAGATCAACAAGAAGGGTTATTATTACAATAGTTTAGATTAAATTTAAGTTCCGTTTGGGCTTGCATGTGGCTCGAAATCAAGAAGGAAGAGGGCTGTTCGGACAGCCTCCTGGTCGTGAGTTTTGAGGCTGTTGGGGGCTGATTTTGCATCATCATCCATGCTCCAACCCTTCATGGCTTTGCTCCTTACATTATAGAAATGATCACTTGTTTGTTTGATGATTTATTGTTATGTTTTTGGGGTGTTTTTGCCCCATTTTTCTGCTTGGAACCAAAAAGAGAAAGAGAGAGAGTTGAGAGCATCTTTAGGAGTGTGTGTGAGTTGTTTGAGTGTAAAATGAGAGAGTGATGGTTCTCCCAAGCCTTCATCACGTGAAGGAGGGCAGGGAATGGGTTGGGAGAGTGTTTATTGGTCAAGTAAAGTGGTATGGTGATCCTCATTGGCTAGCTCAAGTGGTGGAGTTGTGGTGTAGGTGTATTTGGTCCAAAATGGTGTCTAAGTTCAAAATGTGGGTGTGTTTTGTATTAGTTGATATATTGTTGGTTAATTCATGTAAAATATGAGAGTTTAAGAATAAATGAACTAGGTGTAAGAGTTTTATAAATGTAAGGTAGCTAATTATAAATTATGGTTACACTTTTATTAGTTGTATGTCTTATACATGCATATATATGTATGTCATGTGTATATAATTTTTATAAAATTTTCTTAATGTACCTTCTATATTTGAGTTGTTGATTATATTTTGGATGCATAGAGACTTGTTTGTTAGATTAAATACTTATAAACTCGTTGTTACTTTACATATTCTTGAAGTTGATTTGATTGATTATGGTTACATTCTTATAAGATTGTCATTATTTCTTTACTTTGAGATTGTCTCATGTTTTGGCATTTCTAAGATAACTAGCTATTTTTGGGCATTCCATTGAACTTGAGAGAAAATATCACTATGCCTTAATGTCTAGAAGGCAAATCCTCTCAATAATCCTCTAGAATTATATGTCTAGATAAGTCCAAGTAAATTGTCCTAGTTGGAAAGTGAGGGTTGTTACATCATTACCCCCTTAACAGAAACTTCATCCTCGAAGTTCGCTCGTTCACACGGTGATAAAATTAATAGTTTAATAACAAGGATAACTTCATAGAGACGTATAAAATGGGAGAGTTCAACTAGGTTTCATCATGACCTTTTTGGTTACTTACAAGCTTTTCATCTCCGTAGTTGGGGGCATTTCTTGCTTGGTGCCCTAACATTTCTTGTGTTTAGCAAATCTGAAAAGAAAAAGGTTACAAATGTCGCTCACTTCTTGAGACGACTAGAGATTAATCGTATGTAATCGTTGTGGGCTGTCAATCTTGCCGAGATCGATACTAAATAATGAAATGATAATAAGAATAGCAATACGGAGGTGTAAGGGATCAAATGGTTCGTAATGTGGGTTGCAATAAAATAGTGAGAGACGTTGGAATATCGATAGTTGGTGGCTACTCCTTTCTATTGTCATTTTGCATACCTTCCTTTATCGTCTTGTATCCCAATTAAAGAATCATTTCTATAGCCTCTCTCCCACTTTCATCTTCTCAACTTACGTTCGACGTGTTTGCCGCTACTTGAAAATTTTGACTTCGTTTGTGACCAAGCACTTGTTAAGGGATTACCCCCTTAACAAGGGTGACGCTAATCCGTTATGCCAAGTTGCACTAAAATTGCAAAAGTAGATCTGCGTAGCACCTTATTTTAGGGTATTCTAGTGTTGTGTTTGTTGTTTTATGGCGTGTAAGGGAATCATGAATTGATTGATGATAGTTCCATCTTAGTTCTCATGCTCGCCCTTGCTTTCCAACCTCGTCCTTATCTTCCAAAGTCACCTTTTTCATTATTCGTCAAGTCGCATTAGTACCATTTTTTTTCTCTTAATCTTACTGATATTGGCTTGTAAATGATTTTAAGGTGCCTTTAATTCCTCCTATTTAATGTGAAAGTATTACCCTCTATTACTTATTCCCGACTAAACTCCTTTTTAACATTGTACATACAATCTCTTTCATTTCTCTTCTATCCCCACGCATTTCTCGCGATAGAATTTACACAATCCTTATGCTCGAAAATAATCATGTCACTACCATCTTGACAACACAAAGCACCTCAAGTCCTCATTGTTATGAAATCCTTTAGAGGTTCCTTTTGACCTAGATCTACGAAACTTCCAATTACCTTGCTCGATAAAGCCTTATGCCCATTTTCAACCTTCTAAGCTAAGCTTCTTTCCTGAATACACTAGCCCAATGTTCTTAAGAGTTGTAATGTAATATGATTTGGGTGAAACATTGGTTACTTCGTCTTTTTCTCAACCACTCGGTTCCATTCATTTTCCTTTCGTTTTCTTATAGGTAACCGTACTTCTTATTGTTTCACCACTTGAATCTATCTCTTACTAGCGTAATCGTCACCTTGAACGACACGCATGCGGTCGCTAGTTCTCGAGATTATGTCAGGGGTGCTTGTCATATCATGCTGATACGGATCCTTAAATCCTAACTCATCTCGAATGTATGCTACCATTATAACGCTCCCATTCAAATGTTCTGTATCTAGCTCTTCCCAGAGTTTGTAGTTTCTTGAAACTTAGTTCAGCGATCAACTTCCTTGATCGTTGTGATAGTATGTGTTGTGGTATTTCTTATTTTCTTTCAATACTAACTTAAGTGATTCCATGTGGGTTTTTTTTTTTTTTTTCCTTCTTCACTTTCCTTGGGCGCACTATTCCTTGGGTCGATGGTCCTTGACGATTCACCCTGTGTTGCAAGATTATTCTCACCAAAGTTCCCCTTTTTGCCCATGTTTCTATGGATCGTTGATCTTAAGGGAATGACCATCACAGCTCATCGTACCTTCTCTACTTATTGACCATACTTTTCCTCTTTTGTAAAGCTAGCCTCGATCAGGCGTTATGTGTATACCGCTTTCTCTTAGCCCAATTCATATGCTCTACTGATAGCTTTTCTTTCGATTGAGGTTTTCCATGTGACATCCAAGGAATAAAATGATAAGCACCATAAAGATGCATACCTCCCCGACTACGTCTTGTAGACGCCGTCAATGTCGTCACTTCTTCGTTTTAGTAAAATCATCTCCCTTTACTTTCTACTCCACATCAACTTTAATGATGCTAGTGAATAACTCTTTCTTGAAAGATAAAGTATAATCTTGTGCTTCACACTCTTCGTTCGAGTATCTTCCTTGTTGCGATTACCCCCTTAACATTTTTCTTCTAGAAAAATGTAAGGGATTTCGTGGTTTTCGTATCATCTCGCTTTCTCTTCTAAACAAGCTCATTAGCCACCTTCTTAACTAGGTTCCTTGAATCACCTTGATTTCTTACGTGGCAGTCTTCAATCCGCCAAATCTTCTTATCATTGTCGATGACCTTCACTTCACCAGATTTCCTAATCCTACTTGTAACTACTCTTGTCCTCCAGAGTAGTCCCAAATCATTTTTCATTTATCTTCAAATCACAGGGGTCACATAATTTTTATATAGCTTCTTATCCTCCTTAATTACATATTCGCTCAATGGTAACTCTGAAATTTCTTCTAATTGCCGTCGAGGCTCCATTTTTACGTGGATAGAATGGACCTTCAATTCCTTTATCAATTTGAGGCCTCAGTTCAATTGCCTCTTCACTTACTCACATGTAGACCATATCCAAGGCATCACTTTCATTAGATATACTAGTCTATAGTATCTTCTATACTATACTTTTCTATCTCGCTAGTTTCCTGAACTTCCTTGTATCGAGTGGGTCCTTCTCTTAACGTCGTTGCGAGTAGGTGGTATTAGTTACTTGGTCTCACCACTTTCAGGTGTTGCGTCGAGTCATTCGTGGATTAATGGAATCGTAAATCTTTGGAAAAGAATAAGAACCATGCTTTCATCGTGTTTGGTCCTCCAGATTGTCGAAATTACTTGGCTAGCTCCAATGTGGAAGTGGGGAGTAAGAGTTCATAGCGAGAATTAGATGACTACTCAAATTAATATTCTTAGGTGAGTTAAACGGATTACTGCAACGCCGCTTGTGAAAATTTGCTTCCTTGTACTTTGATTGACACACAACATATCTTCCGCAACCTACGTTATGTACGTGACCCAATAGCATGTTCTATGCTATATAGTTATCCCAAGTATTTCTCATATGGACAAATGATATCTCAACGTCTTTCGCACCTGTTGATGTCGCAGCGAGAGTAGGGTATCACTTACTCGATTTCGCTATTTTTGAGTGTTGGGTAAGTGAGTTGTATGTTGTTAGGTTATTAGCTTTTGAAGGGAAGCGGTGGTGATCAATACTTTGAATTATCAAGAATGTCAAGGATATAGAATTTGGTTTCGAATTAGTGAAATAACGATACAGAAACAAAAGATTCATTAAGGCTCGAATCAGACTCTTTGACTCCAACTTTCGATGAAGTCAACATATGCCACACCGACTTAGATAGCATAGATAGATGTTCGTGTATACGTGTTAAAATAGAAATATTGCACCAAATTTCGAGGCTACATTCCTCACAGTGTGTCATCTAGAATGTATGGGTACGTGTTCGACTGGTGACGTTGTATCATGATAAGGCCTTAGTGCCGCTCACCATTTGTAAATCTCCGACTTAGTTTGACATTCCCCATATGTTTTGCGCCATCTCAGATCGCATAAAAAGGTTGTGCGTAGATATCTTCAAGTCGCATCATATCTTGGGACTATAATCCTTAGAGTATATCGTCAAACGCTCGTGAGAGGATGCTTTATAGGTGATATCGCGTCGTCGTATGTAAATAATGAATAACGGTGTCATAAGAAAAAGGATATTGAATAGTTTCAAAAAGCACGAGTGAACGAATATCGGAAGGATACTTAATGACAACTTTCATACTTAGAAAATTTCTAGTTTATAATGAATTTCCCAAGGGCAATCACTAGTTCTCAAGCGGTCGAATCTCAACATACAATATCTATCTTGATAGTAAGGACTAACCATATTATCATCATATCAAGCAATTACTAGTTCTCAATAGTCACATCTTTGAGCATCATAACTATCTCATAATTAGGCACAACTATATAGTCATTACATCATCTATGCACTAGTCCTTATATAGCTCAACCTTAGGGTGCCATAAGTATCACAATAGTAAGGCATGACTACATAAACATCGCAATATTCACACGCTAATTTCAAATAGCTCAAACTTAGAGAGAAAGGGCTCTTATATCCATATTTCAAATAGTCCAAACTTAGAGAGTAAAAGCTCTTATATCCATATCGGCTATAGAATTTCATATTACTCGTCATACCTATATCCCCTTTCAGTTCATTCTTAAATAATCAGTCTCATCACCCAATAACTTAAACAAGTCATATTCGAAAATAATTTAATGCTTCATAATAATCATATTATTTTATAGTGCATATGCTACTTAATGTTCAACATCATAGTTCATAAATCTTTTTCGCATGCATTTCTCACAAAATTTTCACATTGCACCTTTAAACTTTCACATTGACAATACAAGCTTTCACATTGCACATTACAACTTTCACATTGTACCTTACAACTTTTATATTGCAATCAAATTAATCATGCCCAAGTTTGCATGTTATAGCATAGAGTAGCATGTATCAACAAATATATATTTCAATCTTAGATTCGTTTCACTTCTAATGTGCAAGAAGAGGTATCCTACCAAGCTAGCATAATCCTCAACTAAAGCAAGTCTCGAATCCTTATATGTGCTTAGGTGAATGTCTAAATGCAACACATATGCTCATAAAAACGGATTCAATAAAGATCTCTTTTTTTTTTTTGAAAAGCAATCCTTTTGAACATAAGTCCAAGTGGTCGTTTGAGTTTTACATGGTTCTCTCATAATTAAACATAGATTCATGACTCTATGTTTAATAAGGGTCCTACCATGTAAAGCTCAAACTAATCCACTTAACCTCATGCTCGACTCGACTATAAAACTCGTTGATTGAAAAGTGGCTATAGTTTTGAAATTCCCGCAGGAACTCCAATGTTCTCTATAACCTTGGCTCTTGATACCATTTTCTGTAACACCCCAACTAAGGAGGAACAATGAGATGTACAGAAAGTCGAGTATTCAAAACAAAGGATTATAAATAACATTCACCATAACTTTATTTGATAAAAAGAATTTACGATGTACAAACATGTGAACCAATTTCCAAGTACAAATGCGTCTACCGTACTTGGATATTAAGTCCACGAACCAAATAACAAGCACGTGAAATAGTAAACTACAATGATCAAGGCGGATTCCATTGCCTATCACAAGGTTAGATCTTTGACTCCAAAGTGCAATGCAAATAATCAGGAAGCACATAAGACCGACAAAATTCTCATATCAAACCATCAAGCTTTCCCAATACTATAATGTCATTTCAAGACTAGGAAGAATCCATGGTAACTTATAAAGTTCTCATTTATCAAAATCATTATGAGAGAAAACATATCAATCGATTTATCGTTCGCTTATCAATATTCCATTATCACCAAATTCAACAACTTTCAAGATTCCATATAGGGTCCAATACCCAAACCGTATGTTCAATTCATAATATTCAACAAAATAATATCAATTTCATTTAGCCACAAGGGCATAATTCAAGTAATTTTTTTGATGAGTAAATGCTTGAGCCACTATTACTACCATTTTATCAAGTCCAACAATATTATATAATTCATTTCATAGCACAAGCTGTCAATCAAGTGCCGTATTAATAATAATAGGGTCGTGCCATGGAGACGACCATTCAAATTCAAGGTAGCTAGAGCACCACTATGGTCGAACTGGAAGTGAGGGTCGTCACGAAGGCAACCAACCTTCCACCGTTACACTTATGGGTGGGTGGACGAAACCTAGTTGCGCAACTCTCTAACTACAGGCCTCCACTTTCGGAGTAAATAGTAGTGTACCGAAAGAAAACGGGTTGACAGAACTCATGCTCATCATAAAACATTTATCACCTTGAACATACGAAACAAGTTCATTTCATAATCATTATATCAAGAATCATTTCATATATATATATAAAAGAAATTCAATTTAAACAAATAAGATAGTTTGAAAGGGGGCTATGACTCACCTTGATATGCCGAGCATTATATCTATATATCCAAAATGGGTACTTCCCATCTATTGCTTCCTTGATCATATATTTCATCATGGTCCTCATCCACATTTCAAAGACAAGACTATCCCTACGAGAGGACTAATATACATGAGTTCCTATCTTAAGCCATTACCTAGAAATGCCACTTTCATTATGTTGCTATAAATCGTGGGATCCAAGTATATTGCTAACATTCGCATCGTTTTGGTTGTAGAGACTTATGGTGAGAAAGGTTACTTTCATTACATGCGTAGTTATAAGTTGTTAGATTTTTGGTAACTTGGCTTCATTTGTGGTTTCACTTGATATATTAGGTTATCATATAGATATACCAAATTGAGTTATGTTATCCTTATTAATCATTTGTTGTGTAACCGATTTTAGCGCGAATTAGCATTTGTAATATCAATATATAGCTCGGTTAACATAATTACTTATACCTATCTCACTTAATTATCTTTGTTTTATTTTGATTATACTTATCTCATGAAATTCGTTTAAGTGTTATGGGCCATTATCAATTGGGCCAAAATGTGATGGGTTTTTAAGTGATTTGACTTAATTTAGTTATTGGGCTTAACCTTATTTGGGTTATGTGCTTAATGAGTTATATTGGTTATTGGACTTTATGGTTTGTTGAGCCAAGTGGGCCTATTGATTTATGGTTCTATGGGTTTAGTATTTGGTCCGGGTTAGCCCATTATGGTCTTTAGTGCATCTTTTAGCCCATTATACAAATGGTTAGTTTCCTTTCAAATTTTATGTTTTTAATTCAGATTTTTATGAAATGTTGGCTACTATGTTGGGGTCAAGCCGAATTATTTTGACCCTCATGATTTTTACGTAGTGACTTATTTGTATCTAGTATTTTTGTGAATTTTTGGTGAATTTTTAGATGATGTTTGGTGTCCTTAAAAATTATCCAAATACAAACTGTCCCGAATGGGCACTGCTTGCAACATCAGAAGTTTTATAAAAGTTCTTGGGGTTTTCATTGTTGGAAAAATCAGATGATTTTATTTTAAGTTCAGGTCACATTGAAATTACTTTCCACCAAGTATGACCTCCTGGAGCCTTTTGGTTTAGGAGATAAAAATTGTTAAATTTGAAAAAATATTCATACCAAATTACAGTTTTGACCAGTTTCAGTAGAAAAATCATATCTTTCATTTGGTTCAGTATTTTTGAGTAATTCCAGTTGGAGGTTAACCCTAACTTGTTTATCTACAACTTTTATTTTTAAAGTTTTTCTTGAATCTGCCCTCACATGTTCAGTTCACCTGATTTAAGATAGAAAATTATTTCTGTCAGAATGTTCTTAATTATATCAACTCACCAATGGTGTTGGTTGCTTCTCTCTGCCTCTAAATTACCATTAACAATATTATCACTTTATTTTGTATCTCTTAACATCAATTATTCAGCTTTCAAAAAAATTTCAAGATCATTCATCATCATTTTCAACTGAGCTTATACAAAACATAATTGATTAATATGATTCTTGCCAAAACATCTCTTGATCATCCTAAAAACAACATGCATGTAGATATCTTGTATTTTCTCAACATAAAATGCATTATTTACTTGTAAAACACATATTTACTGATAATTAAACTCAAAAGCATTAATGGATCATTGAAAAATTTATAGATAAAGACGTAGTGAAATCGGTTTTGAGAGAACAACCTTAAATGGATCGAATATGGTGGATCGAATATGGTGGTGATGGGGCTGATTTTTGAGACTTGCGACCACCAAATCTGCTTCATGCATGATTCTCAATGATAGATCAACAAGAAGGGTTATTATTACAATAGTTTAGATTAAATTTGAGTTCCGTTTTGGCATGCATGTGGCTCGAAATCAAGAAGGAAGAGGGTTGTTCAGACAGCCTCCTGGTCGTGAGTTTTGAGGCTGTTGGGGGCTGATTTTGCATCATCATCCATGCTCCAACCCTTCATGGCTTTGCTCCTTACATTATAGAAATGATCACTTGTTTGTTTGATGATTTATTGTTAAGTTTTAGGGGTGTTTTTGCCCCATTTTTCTGCTGAAAATCAAAAAGAGAAAGAGAGAGAGAGTTGAGAGCATCTTTAGGAGTGTGTGTGAGTTGTTTGAGTGTAAAATGAGAGAGTGATGGTTCTCTCAAGCCTTCATCACGTGAAGGAGGGCAGGGAAATGGGTTGGGAGAGTGTTTATTGGTTAAGTGGTATGGTGATCCTCATTGGCTAGCTCAAGTGGTGGAGTTGTGGTGTAGGTGTATTTGGTCCAAAATGGTGTCTAAGTTCAAAATGTGGGTGTGTTTTGTATTAGTTGATACATTGTTGGTTAATTCATGTAAAATATAAGAGTTTAAGAATAAATGAACTAGGTGTAAGAGTTTTATAAATGTAAGCTAGCTAGTTATAAATTATGGTTACACTTTTATTAGTTGTATGTCTTATACATGCATATATATGTATGTCATGTGTATATAATTTTTATAAAATTTTCTTAATGTACCTTCTATATTTGAGTTGTTGATTATATTTTGGATGCATAGAGACTTGTTTGTTAGATTAAATACTTATAAACTCGTTGTTACTTTACATATTCTTGAAGTTGATTTGATTGATTATGGTTACATTCTTATAAGATTGTCATTATTTCTTGACTTTGAGATTGTCTCATGTTTTGGCATTTCTAAGATAACTAGCTATTTTTGGGCATTCCATTGAACTTGAGAGAAAATATCACTATGCCTTAATGTCTAGAAGGCAAATCCTCTCAATAATCCTCTAGAATTATATGTCTAGATAAGTCCAACTAAATTGTCCTAGTTGGAAAATGAGGGTTGTTACATCTGACTAGAGTTAATACTAATGTGGCTGCCCGTTGACACTAATGTTAATGCGGCTGCTGACGTGTCATTCAAATTAATATGGTGATGTCAAAGTAATGCACCTTTATAAGTTAGTTACAGAAATTAGCTGAAATAAATATATTGATAACATATAAAACAATTAATAGATTTTAGACCGTGTAAATACTGGACACAAGGCTTATGACATGAGTTACAAATATAAGTTGGGTCGCCCATGTCAATTCTAGATGTGTTACTAATTGTATACATACATTCACAGGAAACTATATAATTTGCTTTCAAAATAGCTCATCAGCTGCGTAAAAGATCTACTCCTGTGGGCTTGTATTTATAATTTTTCTATTTTTTTAATATCTATATGTAACACCCTGAGCTAGGCTTGAAATACTACCGAAAAGATATAGCGTATGCATGGGATTATCGTAAAACATGAACTATATGAAATAAAGGGGATTTGGTGAATCCAACATCAACAAACAAGTACATAATGCATAATGCAAAATAGGGGCAAATGAATCCTGGATCCATGTAAGACCAAGCCCAAGCTGTAGAACAAGCTGATATCAATCAACCGACACATCTTGGATTCTCTTGAACACCTGAAAAGTCTACTAAACAAAGTCAACACTAGGTTGGTAAGTTCGTAGGAGCGAATGACAAGGATCTAATGCCAAAGCCATTCACAATATGAACAAGGATAATGAGCAAGGAACACACTTACAATAAATCCTTAAAGGCACAAGTACACAATTTAGGTTGGCTCGTGTCACAACCTAATCACACATGAATCCCTTAACGAACTTTAAAATAGCTAGAATACGTATAAGGAGCAAGGGCAAATAATGTTGATAACAATAAGTATCAAACAAGTACTATGACCTCAAACATGTCAATCCAAGCCTCACCAATGTTCTCATGTCATCAAGTACGTATAGTACCCGTTTATTGTACTTGCACACATTGCACCTCAATTGTCCACCTTATTGCACGTAATGTATCTCATTGTACTCAATTGCACGTTATGTACCTCATTGCACTCAATTGGACGTTATGTACCCGATTGTACTCAATTGCACGTTATGTATTTCATTGTACTCAATTGCACGTAAGTTGTTCATCCATGACCATCAATGTCCACACATAACCAAAACACCATGTGTATATACTTCGTACGATACTACTTTTGAAAGGCCTTTGGTGCTTATATATAGGGTCACCCGCAGCCTTCCCACCACAAAATTGTCACACAACATGTAATTCCATAAATCAATCAATGTCTCCATATCAACCATGTTCATCAAGACCCTCACATGTGTACTCACATAATGAACTACATCAAGGCATTTATAATATGCATAGTAAACAAGAACAAATAATAATGATATCAACAAGTATCCTAACAAGTTCTATGTTTTCACGCATGCACACATTGTCCCTCAATTGTCCTCTTGTCCTTCATAATGTCATCACCCAAGACACTAAAACATATGCACAATCAAGTCATATCATCGATCAAGAAATCAAGCGTATGCACAATTGAACTATGTCATAAATCAAAGCAAACATATAGTTGCACACTCAAACAAGTCAATACACAAAGTTGTACACTTTTCAGCCCGAATCTCAGTAGAGTAGGGAGCTACGAAACTCACCTTGATTTCCAAGCAAAACGACAAGTTAATATCGAGCTATAAATGTCCAACGAGCGTCAAATGTCCACAACCGAAACTTCAACAACGATCTCAACCTACTTTACAACATCACATCATCACAAATGCATTCCAACAATGAGGCCTAACTTTCTATACTATGACAGAATCCCCAAAGGCATTAGAAGTGATTTAAGAATGTTTAAACAATACTTGAAGAGTTTTGGCTAAATAAGGTCCAATGACTTAGCACCAAAATTTGACGTAAAAATCAAAGTGTTTAGGAATGTGTTTAGTCAATTTTGTTGACCTTAAAATGATGATATAAGACTAATAAACAAGTTTTGGATCATTAAAAGTCGACCGATAACCGAACGAAAAACTTGAGGAAAGGACATAAAAAGTGCGGTCGCTCGCACGGTCGGCCGTGTGAGCGTCTGCAGTAACTGGGCACGTAGCACGGCCACAAGCACGGTGCGTCTGTCTGAGCGGTCGTGCTCCGACCGGGCAGATTTTTGACTTCAAGATCGACTGAGGAAGCTCCAAGACACATTTTTATGCATAAATCAACATATTTTAACATAATTAAACATAACCCACATCATAATCTTGATTCATAACATCAACCTTGACTCAAATCGTTTATTGACCTAATTTTAGTAACATAAACCCTTATTAGTCCCAACTCAAGAGATGGTACTAACTGAAGACACCTCGACGTCAATGGTGAGAGTTCTTTGCAATATAAACACTGAACTGGAGACGACCAGTTACAGTGATTGTATACCAAGTCCATGAATAGATTACTTAGTAGGTGACAAAGAGAAAGACAATGCAATAAGTAAGTATACCAAAGTAAAATGGTGAGACCAAGTTGTAATTTTCAAATGTATTTTATTTATTGATACTAAATAAGATACAAGGTTGTTGCGGAACCAAGATAATACATAAATATAAATATCCTAACAACCTATGAAATACAAATGATCTATACTAGGAAATTCTCTTTTAACAATCGAAACACTTAAAGTTTTGAAGTGTTCCCTTTTACGATTGAGAGAATATTGCACAACTACACCAAGAATATTGCAAAAGTCTGAATATGCAAAGTTATATTCTTGTTGTGCAAAGACCTCTATTTATAGACAAAGTTGGCATTGGTAATCTAACTTTGTCGTATAAATATGGTTGACAGCATTTAAGGAAACTAAGTGAGTTCCTTTGAAATGCTTGATAAGGTAAGTCAAGACATTACTTTATCTAACCTGCTTTATACACTTTTGTACTTTAATCATAGACGAATGATATTGTCTGTATAAAGCTGCATAAAGCAAAAAGGTCTTCCTCGTAAACAGTTTAAAGCATTGTAAAGGCTTTAAACTGATATTCTCCAGTTTCGATCTGAGTAGAATGCCAACTGGGCTTCGCTGCCATTGTCATTTTCTATTTTCCATTTGTTGTCTTTAATGTCAATTGGAATGTCTTCAGTTCTGATCAAATCTCAACTGGAGGAAGTCTACAGTTGCATAAACTGTACGTTGCAACTGGACTTCAATATATTTCTGGACAAATCTTCTGGTCTCCAGATGCAACTGGAGACTGGCCAGTTTGGACGAAACTGTATCTAACAAATTCCCCCTATTTGTCCTGAAATATTGCCAAGTCTGTTCAAGTTTTTGTAACTATACAAGTATGAACTTGAAAGATTTGAATGACTAAATCTAATTTAAGTTTCCAAGGCATTTTTATAGATCATCAAATGCCTTGAAATTTTTTTTTTTTGTTTGTTAGATTTAATCTGTTATCTATCTTGTGGTTACAATCTGGTAACTTGTATATACATGATAAAATTACAAAAGCTACAAGACAATAAGTAAAATTACAAAATAGATAACTAAAGAAGATCTCAAGCTGATGGCCCTTCACCAGTTCTTCTCTTTGCAACTGAAGAGATGGGTTGTCTATCTTTAGGATCAAAGTTCAATCTTTTCTAAACATCTTCTTTGAACTTGATCAAACTTTGAAGTACATAAACCCATCCCTTCTCAATCTTATTCTTGTGCTGCCTTGCCTCCAGCAGATTTAACATTTCAACATGTTCAGAATGTCCATATTGATGAACATCTGGATTCTCAGTTGTGAGTTGTGGTCCCTTGAAGTATTGAATAGTTACCACAAATTGCCTTCCTCCAGGTTTGATTGTAACTTTGATTTCATTGATTTTTCCTAGATGATATCTTCGCTGGAGAACTTCATTTAAGTATGCACGTGCGTCAGACTCATTGACCAGTTTGATCTGGGCAGTGTTAAGTTTTTGTACAGCAGCTCGAATATCTTCAGTGGATGGCTCATTGGGTTCCACCCAAGTCCTTAAATTTGCATCCTTTGACAATGGTTTAGGCTTTGACTTGCTCTTAGACTTGGGTGGGTTCAATACTTGTTTGACCTTCTTCGATATTTGCTCAGTTCGTTTGAGAATCCCTTCAGTTCTTGCTTCCTTTGCCTTCTCCACTGATATATTTAAATTTCTGGCATTATGCTCAGCTTCATCATCAGGATAGTCTTTGTCCAGATGGACTTCAATTATGTCATTTACAAGTCCCACTATCCTTGGGTCACTCTTGACCTTCCTGTATTGCTCCAGTGAGATGCCCAACAGATTAGCATCATTAACATCAAGTATGCCTAATCCTTACAGTTGAACCCTTGAGACAAGCAAGGTGGCCTTGTTTTGTTTCTTCCTTTTTGCATTTCCAATTCTGGCCAATCTCTTGCTGTGAGATTCAGTCACTGAAGGAAGTTGATCAGGATTTCCAGTTTCTAATAAGGGTATATCAATGGCCGGATGGGCAGATTCATCAGTTACAAGTGCCTTGCCCTTATCCTTCTTCCCCCTATCACCAACATCCTCAAATTCTTCAATAACTTGCATACCAACATCGGTACTGGCAGCGACAACCAACTCTTTTCCAACACTTGAGCTTGGAGTTTCAATGTGAGTGCTGGGGATGTTTACAGTTCTTTCCCCTTGGCAGCTTCTAGTCCTTTTCTAATTGCGTCAAAATCTAAAGGACTGTAGGGTAAGCGATCTAGAGGCTGCCATGACCCCATGGTCTTGCACTCCTTGAAAACTCCACATATCATTCGAACTGTCCTCCAAAGATGATTGACCTCTTGTGACTGAACCAACACATTGCCATTTGTTTCAGTTTGGCCAGCCTGAATAGCTTTAAGTATAGTCAACCCATCTGGGGAGAGCCCAGTTGTACCAACATCCTTCACCACTTCCTCATTTTTTGTTTTGCCAACTTCAGTTGTCAGATTTTGTATTGCAGTGGAGTGTTCAGATACCTTGTTGGCCAGAGTATCTAGACTGCACCTCAACTGATTGATCTCAGATGTAATGGGAGTGAGATCAACCTGGGGCACTGCAGTCTTGGTGATCTCGGATATCACCCGTTCCATGAATTGTTGTTCTCAAGCAGCCAAGGTGTCTTCTATCTTTTGACCAACTGAAGTGGCCAACAGGTTGCCAAGCTCAATCACATCCAGACCAGGTTTTTCAATAAGGACCTTAACCTGTCTTTCAAGTTCTTGCAAATCAACCTCTGAAGATCTAACAGTTGTGTTCAGCAGGTTGGTGATGGATGATGTGACTCCAGATTTGAGTAAGTGCAAAAGCCTCCCTTAAAGATGTTGCAAGTAGATTGGAGGAATTTACCAATTCATTGAGCTTGTTAAATACCAAGTCCTCATTTGCAGAGAACTTATTAATCCCCAGGTCAACCACTTTGACATTTGTAATGTGTTCCTTCTGGTACCTGGAGAGGGACTCGGTATTTTTGTCAAGTACCTTTTGAATATCCTCAACCCTTGTAAGAAGGTTTTGGATATCAGATTGAAAGGAGACAAACTGGCTATCCAGTGATGGAAAGGAAGGTGTCACTGGACCAGTTCGAAATGCTACAGGTACAACTGGAGGAGGTGTTACAAGTGTTGATCCTCCAGATGTAGTAGCACCAGGTGAAACAAGAGGAATTGTTGAAGAAAGAAGGGGAAGAGATTCAAGTTGACGTACAGGCTGAGAATGCTCAGGTATGTACGCCGGCGACGGTGGGGTTAGAATGTATCTATTTCTAGGCACATTCATGGAAGAGAGGAGTTGTCTTGAGGCGAATTGAGGAATTTATTGTAGTGAGGAGAAGTCAGAAGGTGAAACTGAAACTGGTAGATCTAGGGGTTGACCAGAAAAGGAAGGAAGCTGATCATGTGCAAACGCATCAGCCATTTCCTGGTCAGAATGTGTTTCATCCGAATACGAGGATTCAAGCTGAAACTCACCCACACTCATGCCTAGATCCATGAATGATAGGGGTGGCTGAACAAGCTGTTCAGACTCTTGGTGACCAGTTCCAGTTGCCTGGATGGTTTCACCAGTTTGGGGATCTATTGCCGAAGCATCTTCTCCCTGGAAAGAGGTCACTAGTGCCTCAACCACAACTGCTCGATCCTCAGCTGTAGTATCATGGGCCGAAGAGTCTAGAACCTCGATCTCTAGCTGTGACTGACCAGAAACTTCATCAGTTCGTGCTTCAAGAGTGTCAGAAGTATGGCTCTGCAAGTTAAGTGCTGACACCGACTCTAAATTGGGCTGGGCTGACCCAATAACATCTTCACCACTTCCTCCTAAAGCAATTTCGGAAGTGGTTGCCTGCTGTTCACCACTTTGACTGTCTCTAGCATCTTGTTGGGAAGAGGCTGGAAGGTTGGCAATGGTACTATCGTCAGTGGAACGATCTGACAGTCTCCTAAGGCGCCTTTTTGATGAAAGTTTTGCGTTTGGAACTACCTGGACACCTGTTAGGAGGTCTCCAGGGTGAGATGTTGGTGGAACTGACATGATGGAGCTGGTGGGGAAAGACTGTTGCCCAGGTTCGGCAATCGTCACAGTACCAGCAAACGAACTGGTGGGTCCCTCATTATTTTGAGGCCCACCCAGTAGTCTTTCTGTCTCACCTTGGACTGGTGCATCATTTTTTGAGAATGCCAGTTGCATTCTACTTGGCATCTAGACCTCTCTAGGTGAGGAGCAAAGAGAGTCCAAATTTTTAAGCATCCCTAGGACAGTGTAAAGTGACTGAGTATTGTGATAAGCATCACTGCCCAGGATATGAAGGAAACATACTGACAAGAATCTGGAGAAGGGTATGCACAGTCCCCTGTTACCCTTCAACTTCTGCACAAACTTCTGAAAAAAATTTCAACAAAATCCACTCTAAGACCATTCCACAAGCAGTAAGCTATCTCTGCTTGGGTAGAGTTGATCTAGTCAAGGCCACCAGAACTACCTCCCATACTTTCCACCAGATGAATGAAGAAGTATCTCCATGAGGGTGTGAGTCCCTTCAACGTCATAGCACCTTTGGCTTTCAGCACCCCATTCTCCAAACATTCCTTATTTCCCATGTCAAGGAGTACCTGGCGATAGTTTATGTTTTGGGAAATGACTACTGGAGTCTCACCTTCCCTCCAGTAGTTGAGATGCAGAGCATCTCTCAAAGTATCCACTGTGATGGTACACGCAACTGTTCCATTCTTGAGAGAAAAAGAAATGGATGAACTATCAACGAGTTGTGCAGGGTACCAGAATTTACACAAGTAGTCATGGTACAACTTGTGTGGAATGAGAGAAAAGGTCGCACCAATGGGAGAATCCAGAAGGAAATGTTGGATTCTTCCGATAAGAGAATCGGAGGCTTGAACCCCTTTCAAACTAGCCATGGGATTATTAGGGTTCAATTTTATCAATTTTGCCTCAGGGGCACCATGTGCATGATTTATTTGAGAGGATGGATTGTATGTAACATTGAGCAAATTAATGTCTCTGCTGCGAGAAGATGTGGGAGCCATTTGATTATAAATAAAGAAACGATTGAAATTTTGATGATTAGGGTTTTGATAATAAGCAGAGAGAAAATAGTAATTGTTGATGATTGGAATTGAATGAAAGAATGTGAAACGAACGTGAATAAGTGAAAATAGTAATTGTTGATGATTGGAATTGAATAAATAAGAATATTTTATTATCAAAACTTTTAGATATTTTGTTAAAAATAAGTTTGAATTTTGAGCCAAAACATTCAATTCCTAGTGTCAGCATTAAATGCTACGACGGCTTATATACCCACTCGCCCGCTAACTTTTCACAATCCCAATAAAAGTACATCCTTTTACAACATGGTAATGACACGTCATGTGATAGTTGTGAGTGGGTTAAAACACTCTAGTATTATCACGTGTCACACAACTGACCAAGTATTCTTACCGTTATGAAAATCTGGTTAACCTCCAGTTTGAAGATGAGACAAAACATTTATACTGGGGAAACAATCCAATGTCAGTTTCAACTGGAGAACTCTCCAGTTGCATAAGCAATATTTTTGTTAGAAAAATGTTTTGAGTCTTTTCCCCCTAAACATGAGATCCACTTGATCCAGGACTGGTTTTTGAGTACATCAAGGCGTTCAATCTGCAACCAATCAAGGATCACCTGAACCATCCTCAACTGGAGGGCTTCACCAGTTTAATGAGGATTTAACATGCCCAGTTCGCTGATGAGATGTTTAAAGGTTTTCTCATCAAGAGGTTTTGTAAAAACATCAGCTAACTGTTTGTCAGTGGGAATGAAATTAATTTCAATATCTCCTTTCACAACATGGTCATGAATGAAATGATACCTGATGTCAATGTGTTTTGTTCTGGAGTGCATCACTGGGTTATTGGATATCGCAATTGCACTGGTGTTGTCACAAAAAATTGGGGTTCTTGAGTACTTCATACCATAATCAAGTAACATAAACATGTTGCAAACATTACATAGGAAGTGACACCCTCCAGTACTTCAGAAATGTACTCTGTCTCAGCAGTTGACATTGAGACCGAAGTCTGCTTCTTACTGGTCCAACTAACCAGTTTTCCCCCTAGGAAGTGACACCCTCCAGTTGTTGACTTTCTATCAATCTTACACCCTGCATGATTTGAATCTGAATAACCCATTAGATCTAACCCTGAGCCTTTGGGATACCAAAGACCAAGGCTAGGGCGCCCTTTCAGGTACCTGAAAATGCGCTTAACAACATGCAAATGTGATTCTTTTGGGTTAGCCTGAAATCTGGCACATAAACATGTTGCAAACATTACATATGGTCAACTTACAGTTAAATACATCAGTGAACCAACCATTCTTCGATATTCTTTTTGGTCCACTGGTTTTCCATTTGGGTCAGAATCCAAATTTAAAGGAGCTGCAATGGGTGTGGTTTTTGATGGCATTAAATCAAATTTGTATATTTTTAACAAATCTCTGACATATTTTTCTTGGTTGATAAAGATACCATCTAAGGTTTGTTTAATTTGTAGACCTAAGAAAAACGTTAATTCTCCCATTAAACTCATTTCATATTCAGTAGACATGATTTTTGAAAACTTTTCACACATTGCATCATCAGTTGACCCAAATATAATGTCATCAACATAAATTTGTACCAATAAGATATTACCTTTTTCTTTCAAAATAAACAAGGTATTATCTATTGCACCTCTTAGAAAACCATGTTTAAGAAGATGTTTGGTTAAAGTGTCATACCAGGCTCTAGGGGCTTGTCTAAGACCATACAATGCTTTGTTCAGTCTATATACCCAGTGAGGATGCTTCTCATCAATGAAGCCTGGAGTCTGTTTAACATACACTTCTTCTTCCAATGTTCCATTAAGGAATGCACTTTTGACATCCATCTGGTAGATGTTGAATTGCAAATGGGCTACATAAGCCAAGAAAATTCGTATGGCTTCAAGTCTAGCAACTGGCGCAAAAGTCTCATCAAACTGGATAAGCTCTTCTTGCATTGCTTCTACCCAGCTTGGATCTTCCAAAGCCTCGTCAATCTTCTTTCGTTCAATTAGAGATAAGAAGGCGACGTTCAAGCATTGTTCACTTGTGGCTCTTCTAGTCTGAACCCCACTACTTGGATCTCCAATTATCTGCTCAATTGGATGAGCTTGTGTCCATTTAGTGTATTGACTAGGTTGGTGTACAACAATATCAGTGCAAGTAACCTGAGGACCCTCCACAGTTGTTGAAACTGGAGGAGGATCAGTCCAGACTTCTTCAACATCATCATCAGAGTCAATGAGATCACGATTTGCATCGTGGAATTCTTCAGTTGATGGCAAATTAAAACTGATGGAGGGATAAAATGAAGTATCACTGGAGTTTCTCTTCTATGCAACTGGTTCCAAGTCTTGGTGACTGGAAACATCTTTTGGTGTAGAAACTGACTGATGAACTTGATCAGATACATCAAAATCAACTGGAACAACTGGAGATAAATCAAGGTTTGGTCGTTTATTGATTGCTTCATTTGATTCATCGCATGTGACATGAATTGTCTCATGAACCTTTTGGAGTCTATAATTATAAACTCTATAGGCCTTTCTGATATCGGAATAACCCACAAAGACACCTTCGTCAGCCTTTACATCAAACTTACCCAACTGACTGGAATCGTTAAGAATATAAACTGGACAACCAAATACATGGAAATAACCAATATTTGGTTTATGATTCCGTAGGACTTCATAGGTAGTCTTCCTATGTCTTTTGACATAAACTGACCGATTCTGGGTGTGACAAGTAGTTGCTACAACTTCAGCCCAAAAACTGGTTGGAAGACCTGATTCAGATAACATACTTCTTGCAGCTTCAATCAATGTGCGATTCTTTCTTTCAACCACACCATTTTGCTCTGGAGAACGAGCTGAAGAAAAGTTTTGGGAAATGCCAGTGTCATTGAAAAATGATTCCAATTATTTATTTATAAATTATGTACCATTATCACTTCGCAGCTGACACACTTTCTTGGTATACTTGAGCTCAATTCTTTTGATGAGAGAGATGATTTCACCAGGTGCATCACTTTTTGATCTGATGAACACCACCCAACAGTATCTGGTGTATTCATCAACCACAACTAAAGTGTATCTCTTACCAGCTTTAGTTTGAACATTCACTGGACCAAAGAGATCCATATGTAGCATGTGAAGAGGTTCAGTGATGCTAAAGTTTTGTCTGGTTTTCAAACTGGCTCTTTTCTTCTTGCCCATCTCACACCCTGGACATGGCCTCTCCTTTTTAAAGGAGATTAAAGGTATCCCATCCACCAGTTGCTTTCTAGATAATTTATTGATGTTTTTGAAATTTAGGTGGGATAACCTCTTATGCCACAGCCAGTTGGTGTCCTCATTAGCTTTTGCATAGAAACAATGCTCTTTTGGAGCTGGTTCCCTGTCCATTATGTATACATTTCCCTTTCTTGGAGCAATCATTACCACTTGCCAATCCTTGTTAAAAATGGTGCCTTGTGCAACATCGAACAAAACTCTGAAGCCATCATCACACAGTTGACTTACACTGATCAGGTTATATTTTAAACCATTTACAAATGCAACTTTAGTGAATTTGACTTGTCCATTGTTAAGCACACCATATCCTTCAGTTTTTCCACTACCATCATTACCAAAAGTCATTATCGGTCCATCTTGGACAGTGAACTTTTCCAGCAGGGGCTTACATCCTGTCATAGTCCGTCCAGCTGCGTTGTCCAAATACCAGATCTGCTTCTTTCGATCGCCCTGCACACCCACAAAATTATTAGTTGTTTTTGTGAACCCATCTTTTCTTGATGGGTTCACTGGACTTCACTTGAGAAGTCACAGTTGATTGTTGAAGGGTGGAACTGGAAGCTGAATCTGGAGCTTGTTCAAAAACTTCAGATCCATGAGTAAAAACAATTGGTACTTGGTATTTTCTTCCCTTTCCATATTCAGTTTTGGTTCCAGATGGAGCCTCTTGCTTTTGTTTAGACTTAGAAAGGGCTTTGACATTTAGTTTCTCAACTGAAGGAGAAGAGGCTCCTTCCAGATTTTAAATTCTGGCAGTACAACTCTGAACCTGCCTAGACAAAAGTTGGAGTTGACTGTCCAGTTTCAGTAAAATGTCATTTTGTCCAGACATCTGACCCTTGGACTTAGGTTTAGTTTGATTCTTGGTCTTAGGATTCTTGGGCTCCTTTGACTTTTGAGGCAAAGGCTTTTCACAAACAACCTTTTTAATTGGAGCTTTAGCCTGATTGGCTCCAGTTTTAACCTCAACAGGGGTGATTTTAATAGATTCAGTTTTGAAATTCTTAGGTTGATCATAAGGTGTTTCAACCTGAAGAGATAAAGGTAATGCATGGAGATCTGGTATGGCAGCTGCCATTTGAAGATCTCCAGATTTCCATGCATTCTTTTGGGTATCAATTGTTCTTGAAAAAGCATCATAATTCTTCTCAAATGCATTAACCTAGGACTTGATAATCTTTTTTTCTTTCTCAAGATCAGATTTTAAACTTTGATTTTCATGTTTTAATGCTTCAATTTTCAAAACTGATTCTTTTAAAGCCAACTGGACACTCTGCAAGTCATTCAACTGGGGTTTTACATTGTTTAATTCAGTTAAAATTGTTTCCAGATATCTTTCACTGTCAGTTCTTACAGTTTCAACAAACAATAAATCACCATTGAGTGATTCAGCAATGTCCAGTTTCAATTCAGGGTCATCCTACTCATCATAATCACATACCTTTTTCAGAATGATGTCCACCCATCTTCCTGCAATGACATCATCTTTCACCAAATGTTGTTGTTGATCTTCAAGTGCCATAAAACACATATCCCTAATCTCTTCTTCATCATCAGATGAATCATCAGAGAGTTCCCACTTCCCTTCAGTGTTTGCCATCATGCATTTATTCTTTTCTTTTTCTTTTTCAAGGGACAAGAGGGCAATTTGTGCCTTAAGCTTCTTATATTTAGCTTTATATTTATCATCAGGCACATTGTAAGTTAGGATAAGGGGACCAGATTGATTGTTCATTTGACTAGACCTGCAATCCTTTATAAAATGACCTTTCTTACCACACTTATAGCAGGTAAGATTGGCCTTGTCCAGAGAGTTGGAGCTGGAAGCATTGTTGGAACCATTTAATCGATTAGATTTGTGCTTAAACCTATTAAAGGTTTTGGCAATCATGGCTACCAGGTCATCATCGTCAGTTTCATCACAACCAACACTGGTCTCAGTGGTTAACCCAGAGTTCAGTAAGTTGCTTAACATCTCCTTCATAGAATGTAACTGGACATTCTCAGAAGAAATTAAAGCAGCACAAGGTTGTCCAGTGAAACTGGTTCCCTTGGAACTTTGAGCATGGTTTATGGCATCCTGTTCAGCCACAAGTCTTGCAGCATTGTTATCCTCTGTGAATCTAAAGGCTCCATAGAGAGATGCAAGAGTGTGACTATGCAGGGTTTTACCTTGTCTTAGGACAAGAATCATGTTTTCCCATTTGGATGGAAGAACATCACAGAATTTCTCAAGAAGAATGTCTTTGTCTTTTTCAATACCTAACCCTCTTAACTGATTGATAAGACTAGTAAATCTGGTGTAAGTACCAGTTAGACTTTCATTGGGTAAAGCAAAGAAGGATTCATACTTATTGTTCAGAGCAACCTTTCTAGTGACAATGGTGTCCTCACCTCCTTCAAACTGAATGACTAATTCATCCCACATTGCCTTGGCACTGGGAAACAACACAAGTGTTGGAATTAAGTCTTCAGGAACAGCAGCAAGGATCATGTTTTTCAGTCTGGTATCCAAGTCTACCAGTCTACGATCCTCATCTGACCAGTGGTCTTCTGGTTTTTCTCTAGACCCTCTTCTTCCAGTTGGATCAAGAAGAGGACTTACCCCAAGAGACATGGGTATATAGGGTCCATCCTTAAGGATTTTTAACATATACCTCTCTATCCCACCAAAATGCAGCAACATTCTGGCCTTCCATGTCCCAAATGTTTCACCATTCCCATCAAATTTGGGAAAAGGAGTATTTGAGTAATGGACATAGACATGGTTTGGGGCATTGGGAGGAGGTGGAGGAGGATTGTTATTAGCATTTTGATTAGGTATGGTAATGTTAACATTAGTGTTTTCATCATTACCGGGACCATTCTCACCTTCAGTAGTAGACATTTTAGCAGATCTTGGCAATTATGTTAGCCTTCTGCTCTGATACCACTTATTAGTCCCAACTCAAGAGATGGTACTAACTGAAGACACCTCTATGTCAATGGTGAGAGTTCTTTGCAATATAAACACTGAACTGGAGACGACCAGTTACAGTGATTGTATACCAAGTCCTTGAATAGATTACTTAGTAGGTGACAAAGAGAAAGACAATGCAATAAGTAAGTATACCAAAGTAAAATGGTGAGACCAAGTTGTAATTTTCAAATGTATTTTATTTATTGATACTAAATAAAATACAAGGTTGTTGCGGAACCAAGATAATACATAAATGTAAATATCCTAACAACCTATGAAATACAAATGATCTATACTAGGAAATTCTCTTTTAACAATCGAAACACTTAAAGTTGTGAAGTGTTCCCTTTTACGATTGAGAGAATATTGCACAAGTACACCAAGAATATTGCAAAAGTATGAATATGCAAAGTTATATTCTTGTTGTGCAAAGACCTCTATTTATAGACAAAGTTGGCATTGGGAATCCAACTTTGTCGTATAAATATGGTTGACAACATTTAAGGAAACTAAGTGAGTTCCTTTGAAATGCTTGATAAGGTAAGTCAAGACATTACTTTATCTAACCTGCTTTATACACTTTTGTACTTTAATCATAGACGAATGATATTGTCTGTATAAAGCTGCATAAAGCAAAAAGGTCTTCCTCGTAAACAGTGTAAAGCATTGTAAAGGCTTTAAACTAATATTCTCTAGTTTCGATCTGAGTAGAATGCCAACTGGGCTTCGCTGCCATTGTCATTCTCTATCTTCCATTTGTTGTCTTTAACGTCAATTGTAATATCTTCAGTTCTGATCAAATCTCAAATGGAGGAAGTCTTCAGTTGCATAAATTGTACGTTGCAACTGGACTTCAATATATTTCTGGACAAATCTTCTGGTCTCCAGATGCAACTGGAGGCTGGCCAGTTTGGACGAAACTGATTCTAACAACCCTAATTGTGCCCTCTTTAGGATTTTGACCCGAATTTTGACCCAAGTTTTGTTAGGTATGACTATAATCAAGTTTACAAACATAAAATAATTGATTCTAGGGGAATTTGACTCACCAAATCTTGGACCAAGGTCCAAATCCGAATTTGACCCATAAAGGATAATTCTTGCAACTTGAAACTCTAAATTTTGATAAGATGATGAAGATGATGATAAAACTCTTGAATCTACCAACAAATTACTTGAAACAAAGATTTGATGCAAGAATTTCTAGAGGGAGAGAGGGAGAGAGAGATGTGTGTGATTTTGTTCTTGCAATAATAGAGAGAGAAAAACAAGGAAATAAATGGAAGAATGGGAAAAAAAGAAAGAAAAGAAACATAGGGTAGGATAAGTTTGGGTGAATCACTGGTCGGATCCACGGATAACCCGTTTCACGTTCTAGTTCATTAAGCACCGTATGTCATCGTATGACTAGATAAAATGACCAATTGACCTCAACAAGCACATTCCACACAATTGAACTCCAAAAATGACCTCGAATAGATTACTCACTAAAAATGGTTAGTTAAATTGTACAAATAGTCAACAGGTCAAAATCACGAATGTTACATCAGTCCTCCGTTAAAGGAATTTCGTCCTGAAATTCGATAGCAACCTAGTCACTAAACAATGGGGTTGCATGGACCTCATATGGTCGTCTTGTTCCCAGGTTAACTCAGCTTCACACCTAGCATTTCATTGAACCTTGACTATCATGTAGCGCTTGTTCTTTTGCTTCTTGACCTCACTATCCAAGATCTCTACTGGCTCTTCAACAAAACTGAGCTTCTTATCCACTTGGATCTCGTCCATAGGTACATTAAGTGTAGGATTCGGCAAACACTTTCGTAAGTTACAAATAAGGAACACGTCATGGACACCACTAAGCTCTTAAGAGAGCCTCAATATATATGCCCCTATGCCCACACGTTCGGTGATCTCAAAAGGTCCAATGTATCTTGGTCTAACATTGTCTCTCTTCACGAAACGGACAACACCCTTCCACGGGGAGACTTTCAAAAGCACATGATCATCAACATTGAACTCCAATGGTCTACGCCTCACATCGACGTGTTTCTTTTGTCTCTCACGGGCCAATTGTAATCTCTCCTTGATTCTGAGAAAATCACTTTCGCCAATCTCCGCTCAAGCTAGTTGAGAACAACAATTTCTACCATAAAGTACCCTAGATGGAGCCATTTGAATACTCGCATGGTAACTGTTATTATACGAGGACTCAACTAATGGTTGATGATCTTCCTAAGTTCCACCAATGTCAATAACGCAAGCCCTCAACATGTCTTTAAGCATTTGAATGGTTCTCTCGGTTTGTCCATTCGTTTGAGGATGAAACGCTGTACTCGTGTCGAGTTGAGTACTCATTGCTCGTTCAAAGGCTTTTCAAAAATGTGAGTTATACCGGGAATCTCTATCGGAGATGATAGGAACTGGAACTCTATGCTTAGATACCACTTCCTTAATGTACAAGTGTGCCATGGTGTCAAACTTATTGGTCTCACAAAGGCTAAGAAGTGAGCTGATTTTGTCAACAAATCCACAATCACCAATATAGTATCGCGGCCACTTCTTGTCTTCGGTAACTTCGTGATGAAGTCCATCGCCATCTGTTCCCATTTCCATCTCGGTGTCACCGGTTGCGCCAATAAACCAGGTGGTTTCTTATGATCGACTTTCACTCGTAAACAAGTAAGGCACTCACCTACATATTCAGTCACATCACGTTTCATGCCCGGCCACCAATAAAATCTTTCAAATCAAGATACATTTTATCCGAGCCCGGATGGACCGAATAGGCCGACTTATGGGCTTCATTCATGAGAAATGTCCTCAAATTGTCGAAAATGGGAACCCAAAGCGTTTCAACTAAGTAGCCCATTGTCTTCTATACTATCGAATTGTTGCTCCATGCTATCTAACCTTCCATTACTAAAAATCTCCGGTAGAGTAAATTGTACTTGAGCTTCTATGATCCGGTCATGAATACTTGGTTCCACCGTGAGACTCATGGCTCTTTCTCTTCTCGGCATGACCATTTCCTTTCTAGTCAATGCATCGGCTATGACATTTTCTTTGCCGAACGGTATCGAATATCACCATCATAATCACTAAAAGTTCAAGTCAACTTCTTTGTCTCATATTCAACTCACTTGATTGAATATATGTTGGAGACTTTTATGATCGGTGTAGCTAACACATTTGGTGCCATAAGGGTAATGTCTCCAACACTTCAATGCAAAAACGACCGCTCCCAATTCTAAATCATGAGTGAGGGGTAGCTTTCTCATGCACCTTAAGTTAATGGGAGGTATAAGCAATGACCTCGCTCCGTTACATAAACACACACCCCAAATCCTTGACCCGAAGCATCACAACATATCAAAAAATCCTCTACTCCATCCGGAAGACTCACGATTGGTGCATCACACAACATGTCCTTGAGAGTTTGAAGGGCAATTTCTTGCTTCTCGCCCCTCTCAACGCCTCCAATTCTTGTCCGCTTCAATCTTGCTAGGATCCAAATGAATTCCTTCTTTGCTCACCACATGACCGAGGAAACAAACTTCTCCAAATCCAAACTCGTGTTTAGAGGATTTCACATACAATTTCTCTTTTCTAAGCAATTCTAGCACTTCTCGTATTTGTTCGGCAAGATCTTCCTTCATCCTTGAGTAAACAAGTATATCATTAATAAAGGCAATGACAAACTTGTCCAAGTTGGGCCATCACACCCGCTTCACCAAGTCCATGAACACCGTCGGTGCATTAGTCAACCCAAATGACACAACAGTGTATTCTAAATGCACATGCCTTGCAAGAAACGTCGTCTTTGAGATGTCATCTTTATGGACGCGCAGCTGGCTCTAACCTGAATGAAGGTAAATCTTGGAGGAGGGCTTAACACCTTCTAGTTGATCAAATGAGTTCTTATTTATCGAAAATGGATACTGGTTCTTCATCGTGGGCTTGTTCAATGCCCGGAAATTGATACATATCATAAATTATCCATCCTTCTTTCTCACAAAGGAATAAGAGCTCCCCATGGCGATTGGCTAGGATGGATGAACTCTTTCTCTATAAGCTCTTCAAGTTGAGGTTCCAACTCTTGCATCTCCGTTAAGGCGAGTTTATAAGGAGCTTTGGCTACCGATGCGACGTTAGGAGTTAGTTTGATACAAAATCAAGTTGTCAAGACGTGGTAAACCAGATAAATCGTCCAGAAGCACATCGGGAAGGTCATGAACAATATGAATGGTCTTCAACTTCAACTATTGTAGCGGTAGCACTAAATACTTTTGAACTAGAAGGATCTGATGTTTTACCTTGAACGCTTAAGGCCTTACTGTTAGACAATGGTATCTTGACCACTCTTTCACCACAATCAATAACCGCATTAATCGTCAACATCCAATCTAAACCCGTAATGACGCCAAACTTCCCATATCGAATGGCATAAAATTGATGAATAAATCGAAGTCGTTTAAAGTAAAGATACAATCACGAAGTACTTGACTAAGTCTAGTTAGAGCACCACTGACCATTTCAATATCAAGCACATAGTTTATGGCACGAGGATGAATATCTATCAAAGGAACGAGGCTATACTCGGCGCCGGAATCAAATAACACCGTGGCGTAATTATCGTTAAGAATAAATGTACCCATCACCACATTATGATTGTTGCGAACTTCAGTAGTACCCGCCGCAAAAGTTCACCTAACCCCCTTTCCTCTGGTTTGTCGTTTTGAACAACACCCCGCTACTCACCATAAATGCTTGGCAACACCTACTGGTATGGTTAATTGTATCCACCATAGTAATGATCTTAAAGTTTATGACCCGAAGGTTAGTCTCAAAGTTCTTACATGTTAGTCACACAAGTAGTCAATGATCTCGTACCGACATGTCACACATAAATCATATCTTTACACTAAGGCAAAAATACTAATGTTCTAGGGGAATCGTTATGTATCATGTCATCATACCATGTTCACAATAATTCTTCATCATCAAACTACATACTCATGTTCAATACAACACACTGCCGAACAACTAAAACAAGTGGTCCAAAGTGAATCCGAATCCGATATGCTCCCTAATTATTGACCGAGTATGTATACAGGGTGTCTCAGCGGCTAACCCCCCACCCATCAACTCTCATTAAGCATATCGGTTCCTTATTATACTCCAAGCCAAACGTGTGCAATCCGTGATGTCTGTAACTTGTTATAATATCGGGTAACCATAAAATAGTTGATCAGGCTCTTTTAGGGTTGCCACAATATTATATCATGTTAATGCCATAACTTCATCTTGCCCTATATCATCAAACAATATCCATTCAATCATCTCAATCCAACAATATGCACATGACCTCATTGACTTTAAATAGCCTCATAGATCTCATGCACTTTACCATCACACAACAACACATTGTTCACAATATGCACATGACCTCATTGACTTCAAATGACCACATTGATCTCATGCACTTCACCATCACACAACAACACATTGTCCGTATCAACCCAGTTGTACTCATGTTATCACATTCATCACACTGAACTTGCCACAACATAACACATTGTTCACATTGTACTTATCACAAAACAACACGTTGATCAGATAGTACTCATCTCAAACCAACACATTGATCACATAGTATCCATATCTAAACAACACATTGTCCAATTGTACTCATGTCATTATGTATAACGATCCTACCTACGAACTCTTAGTGTACACTTACAAGGTTCATACAATTTACATTGCATTAAAAAATTCCTAACCATGCATGCTATATGAAGAGTTTTTACTTAAGCCGTAGTCTAGGTCAAACCACCTAATTCTCTATGACCACGCATGGGCCACCATTCTATCTAAGCTCGAAATACTACCGAAAAGATATAGCGTATACATGGGATTATCGTAGAACATGAACTATATGAAATAAAGGGGATTCGGTGAATCCAACATCAACAAACAAGTACATAATGCATAATGCAAAATAGGGGCAAATGAATCCTGAATCCATGTAAAACCAAGCCCAAGCTCTAGCACAAGCATCAATCAACCGATACATCCTGGATTCTCTTGAACACCTGAAAAGTCTACTAAACAAAGTCAACACTAGGTTGGTGAGTTCGTTGGAGCGAATGACAAGGATCTAATGCCAAAGCCATTCACAATATGAACAAGGATAATGAGCAAGGAACACACTTACAGAAAATCCTTAAAGGCACAATTACACAATTTAGGTTGGCTCTTGGCACAACCTAATCACACATGAATCCCTTAACGAACTTTACAATAGCTAGAATATAAGGAGCAAGGGAAATAATGTCGATAACAATAAGTATCAAACAAGTACTATGACCTCAAACATGTCAATCCAAGCCTCACCAATGTTCTCATGTCATCCAAATGTCATTAAGTACGTATAGTACCCATTTATTGTACTTGCACACATTGCACCTCAATTGTCCACCCTATTGCACGTTATGTATCTCATTGTACTCAATTGCACGTTATGTACCTCATTGCACTCAATTGCACGTTATGTACCCGATTGAACTCAATTGCACGTTATGTACCTCATTGTACTCAATTGCACGTAAGTTGTTCATCCATGACCATCAATGTACACACATAACCAAAACACCATGTGTATATACGTCGTACGATACTACTTTTGAAAGGCCTTTGGTGCTTATATATAGGGTCACCCGCAACCTTCCCACCACATCTCCAACCTTTCAAAGGCTTTATCGTCCTCCATATATACACAACTAACCTATAACAACTCAACATACATATACAATAACCATACAACAAATCACATACTTGAACATCCACCACAAAATTGTCACACAACATGTAATTCCATAAATCAATCAATGTCTCCATATCAACCATGTTCATCAAGACCCTCACACGTGTACTCACATAATGAACTACATCAATGCATTTATAATACGTATAGTAAACAAGAACAAATAATAATGATATCAACAAGTATCCTAACAAGTTCTATGTTTTCAAGCATGCACACATTGTCCCTCAATTGTCCTCTTGTCCTTCATAATGTCATCACCCAAGACACTAAAACATATGCACAATCAAGTCATATCATCGATCAAGAAATCAAGCGTATGCACAATTGAACTATGTCATAAATCAAAGCAAACATATAGTTGCACACTCAAACAAGTCAATACACAAAGTTGTACACTTTTCAGCCCGAATCTCAGTAGAGTAGGGAGCTACGAAACTCACCTTGATTTCCAAGCAAAACGACAAGTTAATATCAAGCTATAAATGTCCAACGAGCGTCAAATGTCCACAACCGAAACTTCAACAACGATCTCAACCTACTTTACAACATCACATCATCACAAATGCATTCCAACAATGAGGCCTAACTTTCTATACTATGACAGAATCCCCAAAGGCATTAGAAGTGATTTAAGAATGTTTAAACAATACTTGAAGAGTTTTGGCTAAATAAGGTCCAATGACTTAGCACCAAAATTTGACGTAAAAATCAAAGTGTTTAGGAATGTGTTTAGTCAATTTTGTTGACCTTAAAATGATGATATAAGACTAATAAAACAGTTTTGGATCATTAAAAGTCGACCGATAACCGAACGAAAAACTTGAGGAAAGGACATAAAAAGTGCGGCCGCTCGCACGGTCGGCCGTGTGAGCGTCTGCAGTAACTGGGCACGTAGCACAGCCACAAGCACGGTGCGTCTGTCTGAGCGGCCGTGCTCTGACTGGGCAGATTTTTAACTTCAAGATCGACTAAGGAAGCTCCAAGACACATTTTTATGCATAAATCAACATATTTTAACATCATTAAACATAATCATAATCTTGATTCATAACATCAATCTTGACTCAAATCGTTTCTTGACCTAATTTTAGTAACATAAACCCTAATTTTGCCCTCTTTAGGGTTTTGACCCGATTTTTGACCCAAGTTTTGTTAGTTATGACTATAATCAAGTTTACAAACATTAAATAATTGATTCTAGGGGAAATAAACTCATCAAATCTTGCACCAAGGTCCAAATCCGAATTTGACCCAAAAAGGATAATTCTTGCAACTTGAAACTCTAAATTTTGATAAGATGATGAAGATGATGATAAAACTCTTGAATCCACCAACAAATTACTTAAAACAAAGATTTGATGCAAGAATTTCTAGAGGGAGAGAGAGAGAGAGATGTGTGTGTTTTTGTTCATGCAATAATAGAGAAAGAGAAAAACAAGGAAATTAATGGAAGAATGGGAAAAATATAGGGTAGGATAAGTTTAGGTGGATCACGAGTCGGATCCACGGATAACCCGTTTCACGTTCTAGTTCATTAAACACCGTATGTCATCGTATGACTAGATAAAATGACCAATTGACCTCAACAAGCACATTGCACACAATTGAACTCCAAAAATGACCTCGAATATATTACTAACTAAAAATGGTTAGTTAAATTGTACAAATAGTCAACAGGTCAAAATCACGAATGTTACCCTTCATTATTGTAATTTGTTAGAATATTTTTGTTTGTTATATAAAATAATATTAAAAATTATAGAGGAAAGAAAAATGAAAAGGAAAATGTAGCATTATTCAAATCAACTGACACAAATTATTTAGAACATTTTTAAAGAATGTAAATTATAAAATTTATAAATTAAATATAAAAAATATAAGAAAAAACAAATTATTAAAAATATACTTATAGAACATTGAACACATATATTGTATTTTATCTTTTGAAATAATTTTTTGAAAAATATTTATGTGTTGAATTTTTTTTAATTAAATGATGAATAATTGAAAGAAATTTTTCCAAGTTGATGGCTAAAATTTGTAATAAATATAAATTAAGTATTCATGACTAAAAAGTGTAAATTATTGATGAAATAAAAAAAGTGTAAATTAGTGAGACTTTTTCTACAAATATTAATATAACAATATATTTGGATAATGATTATTATAAATTTTAATTTACAATTAAACTAAATGATAACATAAACGAAAGTCAATTTGATTAAATCGAACAATTTAATTGGTAATAAGTCATTAGTTCAACCGTGTTATACTATATATACTAGACTAGATTTAGGCCCGTGTCAAATACACGAGATATTTATAGCATTTTTATGATAAGATAAATTATTAAATATATAATTCAAAATTAAAAATATACCCAATTACAAACCGATCAATTCAAATGAAAACCTTATCATTCCAAAAATAAGTTAAGGGAAAGGATAATGGCTCGTAATCTTAGAATATACATTGTTTGTTATTTTATTAAACTTAATTTTTTTAAAAAGCAAATCATACCCTCTCCAAACTATTCCATTGTCAGGATTTGAACCCTGGTTTTTTTTCTCCAATAGACATAAGCCTCTACCACCTTACCTAAATGGTGATGGCATGATAACTCTTTATACAATAAAAAAAAAAAAAAAAACTAAATATAGATATTAGAGTAGACGTTTGATGGTTGCACTTTTGTTATCTTTTTGCAAGTCAAAAAAAGCAATTATTTTTAAACTGATAACTACTTTGATGGTAACTATTGTTAAATCTATACTATATAATAAAACAAACTACCTTTTTTTTCTTTATACTTTCTACTTTTGAAAAACCAAAAATACTCTTCTCCTTTATTCACTAATTTAAACATCTACATCTAATATACTTATAATACCCTTAATAATATAATTTATAATATAGATCCTCTTACACTTAAAATAACTACAATACCACCTTTATCACCGTCCCCACTACCGCTGATGAGCGTTCATTTTGTGATAAAAACCCCTATCGAAAGGCCTCATTTCTATATCTAAAATGAGTTAATATTCTGAAACTATCAGTACTTAATGAGGCGTATGTTTACGCAGGTTCACGGAAGAAGCAAGAGAGGGTAAATGACATCAAGTAACTTAAGATGAAGGCCTATGAAGTTACAAGACACAAGGAGGTGATTTAGAAGCCAAACGAAAAAAGTACGAATTACAGCAGGAACTATCAGTGCCGCTGGCAACCATGCCAGCGCCGCTGGCCAATCACTAGCGCCACTCACCTCAGTCCAGCTCCGTTGGCCCAATCCTATCGCCACTGGGAGGCCCATCCAGCGCCACTAGGCAGCCCAAATCAGCAACCGACTTAAACACCTATTTAAGTTGAACTAACCCTCAAAACCCTAAGAGAGAGCCGAATCAGCAGCCCTAGTCGCCCTATTCAACCCAAGGTCGACTTTGTTTGTTAGAATCTGTTGGAGTGTGTTTTACTGTTTATCGTAGATCCATGTTTTACTAGTTTTTCATATTATTATCGATCGGTTCTATATCTACATGTATTGATTTAATTCTGATGATCAGTCTATAATCATAAACTAGGATTAATACATAAGGATGGAAAACACTAGTCAGTCAATAACTAGTTGTAAAAGGTGATTCACTTGTAACCGAGGGATCTAGAACCATAGTAATTAGAGTGAATAAAACAAGATGCTTAACAAAGTCATACGCGATCCTTTGACTTGGAAACGAGCATTGTGGTCACCGGAGATAATTATTTTATGGTCATGGCTTAAGAGCCGGGTAACCAAAAGATAAATTGATAACACAAACTTTAGGTCATTAATAAACAATGAATCTAACGAGAATTTGTTTATAAGGTAGTGTGACTCTAGCGACAGCACTAGTAATTAGGCAAGGTGAATCTAACAAGAATCTGAGCCGTGATTAAGTTTCCAACAGTCTAGCAAATAGGTTGAATAGTATTTGGTCGTACCATGAGATCGGAGATGCCAAATAAGTATTTTAATTTAATTACTGTTATTTGTTTTTCAAACAATTTTCAGACTTAGCCTCTCGCTCGATAAGCGGTTGTGGCTTCTATTTACTTTTTAGTATTTTAATTAGTTTAATAGGAAATCGTGACAACCCTACAACCGCTACAATTACACATATTATTAGATTAGGTAGTGCAAACGTCCCTGCAAACGATCCTGAAACTTGTCACTGAACTATACTACATCCGATCGGGTTCTCTGCCCGTATGTGTGTGTTTTAAGATAATTACTAGTACAACATTTTATAAATTTAAAAGCATGATTAAAAACCACCATCAAGCTTTTTGGCGCCGCTGCCGGGGACGCGACACATTCTTAGTTTAGAAGTGTAATTCGATCATATTTTGTGTTTCAACACATAGTAGTTACTTTTAGTACTTAGTCTAAGTCAATTACGGTTAGATTCAAATTAGGCCAAATTAGGTCCAAGGGAGCGGGTCGGCTCAAAAGCAGGCCAAGGCAACAAGGGAGGCGGTTGAAGCGCCTACACTTAAGTTCTGGCCCGGGCAATTGAACGAGAAACACACGTGGCTCGAGTTCAGCAGGGTGAAACAACCCCACAAGAACAACTTCCTTAACGAGTTGTACTCCATTCATAAGGAGGTGGTTTGCCCTCCCAGGTATCTTGATCCTACTGCAGCTCAACATTTCGGCATTCAAGCTGATATTAATGGATGGTTCCGAATAGAAGCTCAAGTGGGTGATCGATTGGTTGTTAGTGACATGTGGCATAACGTGTTTAATAACAGGGAACCTGTTTATAGAGAGCTATGTTTAGAGTTCTATTCAACTCTGAAGGTTACAAAACAGTTGAATAAAGTTAAGGATATTTTTGAGGAGCGATGTGTGACCTTCTATTGTGGAGGTGTTGCTAGGAAGATTTCTACAGCCCAGTTTTTCTATTACACTGGTATGTATACGTTGGATCAGTTGAAGAGTAGTGAGTTTATGAGTCTGTTGAGGCCGGGGTTGTATGTTAAACAGGCTTTTGATGGTGAGTCCATTCCGCAATATTGGACTCGTATTACTGGTGGTGAAGCTTGGCCGTCTGGGGGTTCGGGTAGTGTTTCCAAGATCAGGAGTGTTAGGTTGAGGATGCTCCATCGCATGATTGTTACATTTCTGGTACAGCAGTCCACTCACTGGGACAAGGCGTACCAGACTGATCTTTGGTTGATGAAGTTGTTTTCGGAGGGGCGCCTAGGAGGTTTGCTTTGGCCCCCATTGTTGTTCTTGACAGGATGTGGAACCACTCTGACTCGGAGTTGGTATTGGGGCATTTCGTTACGATGATTTATCGGCGTATGGGCATTTTTGATACGGATGAGTGCCAGACCGCTCTTTCTCCCCCGATTTTTCAGGAGACATTGAGTGAGGCCGAGTTGGTTAGGGCCAAAATTGTTAAGAAGATGACGCAGACGGAGAACTCTAGGCTGCTTGATGATATTGGGTTTATTGCACCGCCTCCCGTTGTGGAGGAAGCTGAGGACGTGGAGAGGAGGGATGCTCCACAGGAGCAGCCTAGGAGGCGGGCTCATACAGGTATAGACTTGACCCCTTTGAGCACCTAGCTCCAGCAGATCTATGAGGGGCAGCAAGCCAGCCGCCAGGCTTTTGATGACTATCAGCGGCATATGGATCAGGAGGTGACATGGTTGGGGTCGTAGCAAGCCCATACTAACTACACTATTGATTATTACCAGCCGATGTGGCAGGCTCAGTATATAGGGACGAAGTTTGTGAGGCCTGACCCGATTCCACCCTTCAGCCCTCCACCTATCCGTGTTCCACCTTATCGACAGGATGGCGGTTCTTACATCTTCACGCCATCCCAGATGTCCCCATGGCCCCATGACTTGGGAGAATCTCCCCGAGGGCCAGTTCAGTTTGGTCGATATACAGGTGGCGATGCTGGGATTTCCTCTTCCATGCCTAGTTTCTTTGCAGGTGCCAGCTCGGGGTTCGCTGATTTTGCTGGAGGCTCTGGAGGATTTGCTGGTGGTGGTTCTGGACAGGCAAATGATCAGCCGGGAGGCGGATATGGCGGTTCTGGTTCAGGAGGCACGCCAGAGCAGGCCACTAGCTGGGTGGATGATCTCTTTGGCCCACCCGGTGCTCCTTATGGCTATCATGGGCAGCAGCAGTGATGACACTGATGATAGTGTTGATGATGACCTCCATCCGGTACCGTGGGATGGGGTCATATGTTGATTGATATTCATTCATTTTGGTAGATGGATGACTGTACTCGATACATTATTTCTCATTTTTTTTCTCTTTGTTTCTGTTAGTATCCACCCTACGGGGTAATGAAACATTGTATTTAGTTATTTTTCTTTTTCTCTTAGTTAGTTGCATGAACAGTAGGTATAAGTATTGCTTTGAACTATTAAGGTTTGCTTTGATGCAATTTGAGCAGGTTATTACATTTGATGGCTATAGTGCAACTCAAGTGTGGGGGGAACCCCTTGGATTCTCTTCTCATCTATTCTATGGCATCAATTTGTTGATTGTGTGATGGTGTGCGTATGCTGGCAGTAAGTTCAGCGCCATATTTGTTATTGCTATGTTTGATGCACACACAACTCTCGCACCTTCCGTTTTGCTATGGTGTGTGTATTGCTATATTTGTTATTGCTATGTCCTAATTTCGGTATGTGCTCTTATTTTTCTATGTCGCTTACCCCTATTTACTTTTGTTTGACCGAATATCGACATTGAGGGCATTGTCCATCTTAAGTGTGGGGGGTGGCAAATAGGTTTAAGCTACCGGATTTATCATTTTTGTTGTTTTGCCATTGAGATTGTTATCAGTTTTGTTGATGTGTCCCTCTCGTAGGCCTTTGGATTTTATCTAGGGGTATGAGTTTCTATTTTGAACTCTTAACTGTGATGTGCATGTTTGAAACTGGTAATATCAATTTGGCGGAATAATAGAAGTTGATATGAATTTTAAAACTTGAGTTGAACTTGTCCTTGTGCTAAATTGCTTTTGACACTTAATTGATTACTTATTAAGCAATTTTACTACAAAATGTTTCCTTGACAAAAATTTTTAATTGGCGAAATGTGTCCTGAACGGTTATCTGGCTAGTCCTTCGGGATTAATAACATTACTTGCATACTCATATATATCCAAAACACCCAATTGTGAGATTTCATCATTTCATATAAAGTTGTCAGGTGACGGTCTTGGTTTGTTTGCCTCGTAAATACGTCCCTCTCTTAGGCTCTTGGATTTATTCGGGAGTAAGGGTTTTCGTTCTGATGCCTTGCACTAGGATGTGCGTGTTTGAGGTATTTGTAAGCCATTTCTGGGTTCTTTTCTTGATAAGAGTATACCGGTGATGTGTTGATTCTAGAACTTGGCCTGGTGATCGTGACGAGTACATTGGATGATGAATTGGCATTTAGGTTTGACCATACTTTTTATTTATTTCTTTTCATTTTTCTTTTGTATATCCATTTCCCTAGTATAAAACCTTATACATATACTTGTCTATATTCACACAATTTTCCTTTTTGTAAGCCTTAGCAATTTATACACATATACATCACTATAACTTACCTTTCCATTGTATAAATCCACCTATTCATGTAAACTCTACCTAATTATACCGTTAGTCTAATCTGGGGGGCCATTGATTGTCATTGGTTTGTTTGGATGGTTTGGAAGAGTTTCAGTGGGTTGATTTGTGAAATATTCTTGTCTATGAGAATATGTAATGGGTTAAGTTATTGAAGATTGTCTTTGATTGTTCAAACAAAGAAAATGAAGTGTTTTAGGCATGTTTATCATTGTAAGAGGGTATCTACTAGTAGAGTAAAAATGGTTCAAAAAGAATAAAAAGAATTGAAAAACAGAAAAATATAAAAAAAAAAAAAAAAAGAGAAAAGAAAGAACTTGGGCTACTAGTAGGTATTTCTCATTTTTTTTAATGTCTAGAAAGTTGTTGTATCACTATTTTGGAAGATTTGGTTGATTGTAAGTTGTTTGAAGTTGATACACCACAATGGTGTCGGGCTTGCTTGGTACTTTGGAGGTGTTTGCGGGATAGCATCTTATGGGTTAGTGGTTTGTTGGCAATCAATGGTATAGGTTGATTAGACTATTTTGTTCATATTCAATATAACTTATACTATAAATTCTTACCTTTCACTTTCAACCAATAAATTTTCCATATCCTATTGTACATATTCCTTATACATAGCTTTAGTTTATAACCGCCCTTAATGCCTATTTTGACGATGTACTTGATCCTTGCGCCTTAATGGTGGAGTGACGATCCTAGTTCAAGCCTATGGTAAAAGAGTATACATCACGACTGAGCTATGAGTGATTCTTCATATATTCGACCCCGAAAGTAAGTTTGTTTGAGTAGAATGATATTGATAGGATCGTTTGTTTTCATTAATGCTTAGTTGATTATCGTGGTTTGCGGATTGTTCAGGTATTGTCAAACATTTCGAGTTTTCATTTAAGATTAAAACTGCTTCACTCGCTCTTTGTCATTTGATATGCTTGGTGTTGCTTCTTTTTGATACTTGTCACTTGTTTGATAGTTTGATTGTCAAGGAATGCTCTTATTTAAATTTTGGATTTGCTTGAGGACAAGCAATGCTCAAGTGTGGGGGGATTTGAGGTGACTAATTTATACCCATTACCCACATCGTTATTGGCCATTTTACTATATGTTTTAAGTCTATTTCGTATGCATTTGGCGCGTTTATGGTGTTTGTTAGTGTTTTCAGACTCTAAACAGGTTATGCGTTCATTTGGTGCATGTTCGGAAGACTTAATGGCCTAAAAAGTGATTCATGATAACGAAAGTTGATTAGAGTGGAAGAGATGGTGACTTAAGCAAGTTTATGATCGAAAGCGGAATTTCCACACAAGTATAGAACTGCGCCACAGTGGAGATGTACCTAGTCCACTGCGCCACAGCCCAGATCCATGGAGAATTATTGAAATCATCCGACTGCGCCGCAGTCGGGAAGGCACGAAGTGACTGCGCCGCAATCACTAAAGGAAGAAACGAGGACGTGGATTTGAACTGCGCCGCAGTGGTGGATACACGAGCCACTGCGCCGCAGTCACTTAAGGTCAAAGGTCAAATGCACCTCACTGCGCCGCAGTGAGGGGATGCCATACTTCACTGCGCCGCAGTGGGTGCACGGGGGAAAAGTCTTGTCTTGTTTTTGCATCAGATTTTGGAGGAGTATATATAGAGAAACCCTAGACGAAAATTAGGCATCAAAAACTCTTTCTAGGAGCTGTTCTACAAGGTTCTTCACCCTCCAATCGAGATTATTTCTTAGGCGAATTCGTTGAAGATTCATGGGCACCCATCTAGATCGTATCTACTTATTGTCTTGTAATTTATTTTCTTTAAATGATTGGTACATCATGTTTCTCTTCTATTTTATTTATTATTGTGGATTGATCATGAGTAGCTAAACGTTTAATCATTCACCTTGATGAAACGAGACGGATAATGTGATTGCAATATTTTTAATTCAAAAGGGTTTATTTAATTATCGTTGTTCCGTGATCTTGATGATGTTAATTCTTTTTATTAGTTAATTTTGATATTGGTTGCATATAATTCTTCGTTGGTGGTACCAGTTGAATTTGTATGTGATTTTAAAACGGTTACTTGTCTATAAGTAATTATCACTAGTTCATGGTATGATAGTGAATATCATTTTAAGAAAAGATTAATTTTGTCAACGTGATTGATATCGGTTGGTGGTACCACGTTATTGTCACATAGGTTCAATTGATAATTTGATAGTCAATAAAACTGATTGTTAGAAGAATTGTCTTTGTTTTGGTGGTACCAGCTTGGGTAATTTAACTATCAGTTAGGTGATTTGGTATTTTGTTCATGGTTGGTGGTACCATGTGAGCACCTTAATCTTGCCAAGATTATCTTTAAACTCTAGAGAGTTTGTTCTTAATTAAATGCAATCACATTTGAAGTCGAGGGAAGTCAAGGTGGATGACTTTTAATTATATTGTCTGAAGTTCTTTTTAAATTTATGCAATTATTTTGCAAACCAATTTACTTTAATTGTCAAGAGGATTTTCAAAGCAACACTCGTTTTCCAAACCATTTCATAAGCAACTAATCATTTCCAATCCCTGAGAACGAACTCAGACTTATCTCTTAACTATATTACAAACTATCGGGTCCACTGCCCGTGAGTGCGTAGTAGTGAGTTTTTAGGTAGTTTTAGTTTTATAAATTTAAAGCTCGATTTTGCATAGGGTGGACTTTGCCCAGATTGCGTACTGCTTGTGGCATGGGTATAGGGTGGACTTTGCCCAGATTTTCTTTAATGATCTGGTGGACAGATTGAAGGTTAAGAGCAGGAAAGCCTTCATTCGCTTCATTTGAATTCTGTCCATTATATTTAGAAGGGCCTTGAAAAATGAGTACTCTGTAAATGCATCATCACCAGATGAAGAGGTTGTTGGTGAGCCTCAGAACAATGAAGGAAATTCTGAAGCTGTTACTGCTGAAAGGGTGCAACCTATTTCCCAGATAGCCCCTGATCCTCAGCAGCATGCTGAGAATATTGTTGAAATTCCACCTAATCCCACCAGGCCAAGGAATAGAACTCGTCGTCTTAGGAGAGACGGAGTTTTGGTTTCATCTCTTCCAGAATCCTCTCATTTGGATTCTGGAGATCTTGTTCAGGAGATTGCTCCGCAACCACTTCCTCAGTACCAGTAGAAGGAAGTGGTGAAGAAGAAAGAGGGTCTGGTTCACCTCTTGTCGTACCAGTATCAACTGCTGGAAGTGGGGACATCATGACTGCTGATGGGTCCTTAATAGTTGAAGAGGTTAAGGGGGAACAAGCTGGGCAGACTGAAGGAGAAAATCTGGAGCAAGTGGCTCAGATTGATTTAAATTTAGGGGTGGAAAATGTTCTAGTAGAGGACCAGGCAGGTGGAACCGGCCCAGATTGGGATATGGTTGACTCTTCACTGTCTGAAGACAATGATTTTGATACAAATATGAGTTTTCTGGGAGAAGAAGAAATTGATCGCACCATCCATTCTGTTTCCCAGTCAATTCTTTCTGATATGCCTCCTCCACCCCGAGAAAATACACCAACACCTCTTCCAGAACAAACAACAACTACAACAACTTTTGAATCACCAACTGCACCAGAAATTCAACCATCTCAAACTTCTGAACCACTGGCAGTCACCCAACCAACTGAAAATATCACAAGGGTGTTGCCAGTATCATCAATCACCAGAATCACCAATCCTTCCAGTGGTCTCTCCTTTTCTTTTTCAACCGAGGTCCAAGGCCTTTTTGATAAGGTGGCGGACCTGGAGAGATCACTTCAGGCTTCTTCTTAGGTTACTTCTGACTTCAAATCTCTAATTTCTAATAATCTTAAATCAGAAATGAACATATTTGCTGGAAATGAGTAGTCTTTGAGAAGCTGGATGAACTTGTCGTGGCAACAAATAGAAATTCTGAATCGATACAAGTTGCAGTCCAGGGAATCAAGGAGGATATGGTGAGAACTGTTCAGATTGCCATTAAAGCTGAAGTTGCTCAACCTCTGGCAAGTCTGACTGGTGAAGTTCAGAATTTGACCACCAGAATAAGCTCTCTGGAGAGCAGGCCAACCCTGGAGAAAAACTCAGTTGTCAGCACCTTCAGTGATGAAGTTGTTCGAAAGTTCAGGGGAGATATGTTGAAAGAAATCACTGAGGAGATGTCTGAAACTCTCCCTAGAAATCTTCGTGATGGGTTGTTGCCTGAAGTAATGAAGATGATTGACACCCAGTTGCCTCGCCACTTTCCTCAGGATCTTGAAATTATTAAAAAGGAAGTGATGCAATTGAGGAAAACTGTGAACAACATTGCTCCAGTATCTGGTCGAACCTTTGATTCTGCTGACAGACATAAGTTGGACCAGGTGTGGAATCATCTTCAATCTGGAGAGATGCTTCCAAGGGGGAAGGTTCTGGTTCTGGTACAGAAAAAGTTGGTGAAATTCAAAAGAAGATCGAAGTCTGGAAGAAGGTGATTGGAAAGGATGTCACTGGTACTGAAGCCAGTGGACAGATTGAAGAAGAGGCTGCTGGTACTAATGCCAGTGTGTTGAGTCCCAATGAAGGATGTAAATTTAATGATGACAAATCTGTAGGTAAACACTTGTAATTTGTTTTGGTTCTTGTATTCTAATCTGGGTATGTCAAAGCTGACACAGCTTGTGACCCAAAATAAAGCTTCATACTCTGTAATTGTTTAATTTATGGAAGCTGTGTTGTTCAAGCTGCATCAAATGGGAATAGCATTCAATCCAAGTCGAAGAGGAGGATTGAGGATAGAAGATCAAGCTGATAGTGGAAGTCAGTTTGGGATTGCAGTCCGCTTGGAGAACACTTAGACATATTTGCTCTTGACAAACGAGCAATCTGTGTCTGACAATCAAGTGAAGATAACAACCTGGATTTGCTGAGTAATGTTGTATGATGTGATAAGGAAGATTCCTTAAATCTGGGTTGGTGGTCTATTTACATATGCGTGTCCATACTCTCATTGGACGATCGAAAATATCGTGTTGCTGGTTTGGGACCACAAGTACGATGAAGGCACAATCCTATATCCTTTTGATCGTCCAACCATAATTGAAGACGTGGCTTATTTGGACACCAAGTGAATCAGAAGCTTTCGCCTATAAAAGCTACAATCCTTGAAGGCATATGGGTGACATTCCTTTGATTCATTCTTCACAGAAAGTTTCTCTGCTCTTATACACAGCTTAGCCTGTGAGGAGTCAGCTTGGGCTGCTTCTCTTTAGCAAGAAACTTATTGATTGTTGTTTGTCATTTTCAGGGGTTGTTTAGATATTGTAGGTTATCTTGTTTGTGCAACAACCCTGTAATTCTTTGTATAGATCATTTCTTAATAAAGGATTACATTTGAAAAATGCAATCTGTGTCTAAGAATGTTTACTTTCTGCTTTACTGTTTTAATCGATTCTTGTTTTTATAGTATGCTCTAAATATATAAAATTGAATCTTTAAAACTATTTTCATAATATATAACTAAGGCAAAACAAAAGTTTTATTCACCCCCCCTCTACAACTATTTGTGTACATTATACTTTGGTATTCTGTTACACTTCTTGGACTGTATAAGTGGTATCAGAGCAGGGGTTAAGAATTAACTTGACTTGATCCTTGCTTATTTTCCTTTAAGTAAAGCATAATGTCATCTTATGTTGATAATGGTTCATCAACCCGACCACCTATGTTTGATAAAGATGATTTCAGTGGGTGGAAAGGTCGTATGTATTTGTTCCTTGAATCCATTGACCACAATATGCCTGATATCTTGACTGTTGGTCCTTATGTACCTACACAGACTCTTGTTGTAGATGCAATGGTAAGGGATGGTCATCCAACCATCCCTGCCACAGTTAAAACCATTGTCAAAAATAGGGCAGATTGGGGGGATGAGGATAGGAGACTTGCAAACTTGGATGTGAGGGCACGTAACTTCATTGTCCAAGCTGTGCCAAAGAACATTTATCATTCTATTAAAATGTGTTCTGCTGCTAAAAAGATGTAGGGTACTTTGACTGTCATGTTTGAAGGTTGCTCTACCTCCATGGAATCTACTATTACCACCTTAATAAGGAGGTATGAAAGATTCTTCTCTTTGAGGAATGAGTCCTTAACAGACACTCATACCCGTTTTAATGCTTTGGTTAATGATCTAGCTGTTGTTGGTATTACCAAGAAAAATGAAGTTTTGAAAAGCAAGTTTTTAGATTCATTACCACCAAAGTGGAACAATTATATTTCTTTTGTAAAACTATGTTCTGTGTATCATGATCTTGATCTCCCTGGACTTTTTGGTTTACTCCATAATCAAGAATGTTCAGAGGCTGAAAAGCTGATTGCTATGGGTGATTCTTATAGTCAGGCTCCTACTGCACTTGTTGCATCCATGACTGAACACCCTAGTTCAATATCCAATGAGATCATTCCCTGTATCAATGAATCGTGTTCTGTGATTTCTAACATTGAATCCGTTTGTTTTGAATATGAAGTTGAAGAATCCGATGGTGATAAGTTAGCCAATGAAGTGGCTATGTTGGCTGATAGGATAAGAAGGAGATCCTTTGGAAAGTTTAAAGGAAAAGGTAAAAGTGGACAAGCTGATAAGACCAAGAAACCATTTAATATGTCCAAAGTCACTTGCTACAAGTGTGGTAAGACTGGACATATGGCTGGTGATTGTAGATCTAAGGAGTCTGTGCAAGCTGGGTCATCCAAAGGTGGAAGAAATGAAAAATACTCCAAGCTCAAGACAAACAAAAAAAGCTCTCAAAGCACAAGTTGCTGAGCTGAGTAAGAATGCTGAGAAAGATGAGACGAGTCTGATAGCCAAAGATTGGGCTGAAAGTGATACTTCTTCAGAAGATGAAGAGTACACAAATGAGAAGTGCCTTATGGCCAAAGAGAAGTTTGCTGAAGATCTCACAAGATTGTAAGAGCAATCTGAGTCACCTCACAAAGCTTCAACCAGTCAGACTACTCCACCTGAGGTAAATATCTTTTCAAATCTGAGTAATGAAGATAAGCTGTCAAGGTTAAATAGGCTTGGTGATGAGGTACTTTTGCAAAAACATTTTAATCAAGAACATAAGAAAGAAATTTCTATGTTTAAACAAGAACTACACTTAAAGAATTTCACCATTGAAAAGTTAGAATCTGAAATTAAAAATAAAAAACAACTAAACTCAATTGTGGTCACTGAAGCTAAAATGTCAGAAGAGAAGTTTTTGAAAATCAAACAGATAACTGAGTCATGGTGTATTGGTTCTAAAAGAGATGCAAAGTGTGTTAACATTCAAGTTCCTCATCAAGTACAAGTTGTTTTTGATGGTGACTATGATAGAGCTATTGCTATCAGTGAAGTCTGTGCCATGGAACCTTGTTATCAGCCTCCTTCTCCTCCTAAGGTTCAAACTAAAGGAAAGAGTTCTCAACCAATCAGATTGGTTCAGAAGTCTGGTATTGGTTTTAAAGATCCTGATGTTATTGGTCAAACCATTGTAGAAGCTGTGTCTGAATCAGATAAGGTAATTGAACTAAAACCTGAGGAAACTCTTGATTTATCAAAGTTAACAATTACTAAATCTGTGTCAACTTCAAAGTCAAAAACAAAAAATGTTGTGTCAAAGAAAAATAAAAGAAAAGTTAGAGATCATAGCATTCCAAAAGGGAAGAACAAAGTTTTAAAAAATGAGAAGTCTGATTCAAAAGGAAATGTCTTACCAACAAAATCTGTGTCCAATTCAAACCACCTCGAGTCTGACTCTGACAAAATAATTGTCAAGTATGTTGAGTCCAGAAAAGGTGAGATTTCAAATGATAATAGCTTACTGGCTGAAGTGTCTGATCCTAAAATTGTTGATCAAAGCAAATTAAGGTCTGAATCAAAGAAATCTGGTATTGGAAAAGGTTTTGTTAAAAGGGAAACTCTTATTGTTGCTAAAAAGAATTTCAAATCTGGAAAGGGTCAGATTAGGAAACAGTGGGTTTCAAAATGTGATAAGAATGTTAGTTCAAGCACCAAATCTGAGTCAGACCCAATGGTCAGCTCTGGTGAACCCATCTCTGGATGGGTTCCCAGATTGAACTAATCTCTTATTGCAAAATGCAGGGCTATCACGATGCACATACCTGGCACTTGGACAGTGGGTGTTCCAAGCATTTGACCGGATGTAAGTCCCTGCTATGTAGCTTTAGGACAAGCGCTGGTCCTAGTGTTACATTTAGAGATGATTCCCAAGGAAGAACTAAAGGATTTGGCAATTTTGTCAAATGGCCCCTTACTTTTAGAAGAGTGTCTTATGTGAATGGCTTGAAGCACAATCTGATAAGTGTGAGTCAATTGTGTGATGCTGGCTATGAAGTAAGATTCCGAGCTGATTAGGGCATTGTTCTGGATTTGGAAGGTAATGTGGTGTTAATTGCTGAGAGAGATGATTCCTTGTATTCTTTTGATATGAGAAGTGCAACTGTGACAAGAGAAGTATGTTTCATGTCCAAGAATCAAGATGAGTTGAATTTGTTGTGGCATAAGAGGCTATCTCATATGAATTTCAAAGACATCAACAAGCTGTGTAGAAAGAGTTAGTGTCTGGTCTGCCAGTGATAAAATATGAGAAGGACAAGCTGTGTGGTCCTTGTGAAAAGGGTAAGCAACACAAAGCTTCCTTCAAGTCAAAAACATGTTCAACCATTGACAGTTGTTTAGATTTGCTGCACATGGATCTGTTTGGACCAATAAGTACTCCTTCATTTAATGGAATGAGGTATACTTTGGTTATTGTTGATGAATATTCAAGATATACATGGTTTTTCTTTTTTAAGCATAAGAGTGATGCAGCTGATGGTATTATTCATTTCATCAAGCAAGCTGAAATACTATACAAAAGGCTTGTTAGGCAGTTGAGGAGTGACAATTGCACTGAATTCAAGAATGTCACTCTCAACTCATTCTGCAGTGAGAAAGGTATTTCACAAGTGTACTCAGCAGCAAGAACTCCCCAACAAAATGGAGTTGCAGAAAGAAGAAACAGAACCCTGATTGAAGCTGCCAGATCCATGATGGCACAAAATAATGTCAGGCCTCATTTTTGGGCTGAAGCTATTCACACAGCCTGCTTCACTCAAAACAGATCTCTTATTATGAAAAGACACCAGAAAACTGCATATGAACTTCTCAGGGGGAGAAAACCAGAAATTGATACCCTAAGAATGTTTGGCAGTCCTTGTTACATTCTGAATCAGAAAGACCATCTTGGCAAGTTTGAAGAAAAAGCAGATGAAGGCATCCTACTTGGATATGCTACTCAGATGAAGGCTTACAGAGTATACAATAAGAAAACAAGAACTATTGAAAACTCTGTAAATGTGAATATTGATGAAGGTTGCTCTAAGTCAGTTAATGTTCATTCTAAAGATGATGAAATTAACTTTGAAGAACTGGATGTTCCTAAGAATGAGCCTCCCTCTACTCCACCTGTTGAAGAAATTAATGCTCAAACTCAGGGGGAGCAAATAGAAGAAGAATAGTTACCATTCTTTGAATGTGAGCAAGCTGATCCTACTCTAAATCCATTAAATGACTCCCAAGCTGACTCAGATCCTGTTTTGGGACAAGCTGATCAACAATTTCCTCAAGCTAATCAGGCTGGTCCTTCTAATTTGAATCAGCCCATTGTTCAAGAAAGCAACTCTACTCATCGTGTAATCAAATGGACAAAGAGTCATCCCATAAATCAAATCATTGGTGATCCTCTATCTGGTGTGAAGACTAGAAGAAAGGCAACAGGCAATTTTTGCATGTTTGTCAATTTTGTTAGTAAAGTGGAGCCAACTGATGTTGCTGAAGCTCTGTCAGATCCCTCTTGGGTAAATGCAATGCAAGATGAACTAACACAGTTTGAGAGAAACAAGGTTTGGAAATTGGTTCCAAGACCTCATCACTCTAAGACTATAATTGGAACCAAGTGGGTCTACAGAAACAAAATGGATGAGAGAGGAGTAGTGACCAGAAACAAAGCTAGATTGGTTGCTCTTGGATATAGACAGGTAGATGGAATTGATTATGATGAAACCTTTGCTCCTGTGGCCAGATTGGAAGCCATCAGGATGTTTTTGGCTTATTCTGCTCACAAAGGTTTTAAGGTGTATCAAATGGATATGAAGAGTGCATTTCTAAATGGGAAACTGGAAGAAGAAGTTTATGTTGAACAACCTCCAGGTTTTGAAAGCTCAAAGTTTCCTAACCATGTTTCTAAGCTTGACAAGGCCCTCTATGGTCTCAAACAGGCTCCAAGGGCATGGTATGATACTTTGTCCAAATTTCTGCTTGAAAACAAGTTCAAAAGAGGTAATGTTGATAAGACTTTATTTGTGAGAAAATATAAAGGTGAAATTCTACTTGTACAAATTTATGTAGATGATATCATATTTGGTTCTAGCAGTGAAAGACTTTGCAAAAAGTTTTCTGATTTAATGTCTAAAAAGTATGAAATGAGCATGATGGGGGAACTTAACTATTTTCTTGGTTTACAAGTAAAACAGACCAAACAAGGTATTTTCATAAATCAAGGTAAATTTGTTAAAGATTTGCTAAGTAAATTTGGTTTCAGTGATTGCTCACCTATGAAAACTCCAATAGGAACTGGTGATAAGCTGAGTGAGGACAAAAGTGGGAAACCTACTGATGTCACAGCTTATAGGGGTATGATAGGTTCATTACTTTACTTGACTGCTAGTAGACCAGATATTATGTTTGCTACATGTCTTTGTGCAAAATATCAGGCTAATCCTAAAGAATCACTTCTTAAGGCTGTGAAGAGAATCTTTAGATACCTTAAAGGTAGTCCCAATTTGGGTCTTTGGTATCCCAAAGACTCTGGATTTGATCTAATTGGCTATTCAGATTCTAACTTTGCAGGTTGTAAGATTGATAAAAAAAAAAAAAAAGCACTTCAGGAGCTTGTCAATTGCTTGGCAACAGACTTGTAAGCTGGTCTAGCAAGAAGCAGCATTCAGTTTCCATTTCCACTGCACAAGCTGAGTATGTTGCTGTAGGAAGCTGTTGGTCACAAGTTTTGTGGATGCAACTTCAATTGCAAGACTATGGTGTCACTGCATCAAAGACTCCAATCTTTTGTGACAATACAAGTGCCATAGCAATCTCAAACAATCCTGTGCTCCATTCTAGGACTAAGCACATTGATATCAGATATCACTTTATCAGAGATCATGTGATGAAAGAAGATGTTGAACTGCATTTTATTCCAACTGATGATCAGCTTGCAGACTTATTCACAAAGCCATTGGATGAAAACAGGTTCAATTATCTTATAAGTAAGCTTGGTATGCCAAATATGTAAGAGGCAGTGAGCTAAGTAATAATAAATCTAACCCCTTAAAGAATTTCAAATTTCTGAGGATAAGCTGTGTCGACCCAGACTGCTCTCTTTTACTTGGTGAAAATCAAGTAAAACTAAGCAAGCTGAGTCTGACCCAGCTTAGTGGTTATTTTTATTATTAAATATCTCAGTGCGTTTTCTTATTTAGATTAGAATATTTGGTTTACTTATTTATCGATTTTCTGTTCAATTGGTATGTGACACGTGTGGTGGTAACGGTATATTTCTGTAAATATACACCCCCACTAGTTGTTTCGTCCAATCAAATCTTTTCTCTCTCTTCCCTCCAAACGGTTATTTTAAATATTTATTTATTTTTTCCTGAATATATAAATACTCATTATAACCTAAACCCAATTCAATTGCTTTTTCTGTTCATAAAATCAAATTTCTTATTTTCACCTAATCTGTGTCCTGTTCCATCAAATTATTTTGTTGTGTAATCTTTTTCTGTCTTATCTTATTTCTTTATCTTAAATGGCTTCATCTTCTTCATCGCAATCTGCTAGTAACAATAATAATAATGATTCTTCATCTGAATCTGGGTTTCAACACCCAGCTCCGACAAGCGCAGCTAAGCTTCCTTGATACGTTGTAGGGTCAAATGTAATTGTTAACCCGGCTGATTTTGATACAACTAAAATCAAGATTGTCAATCTTGTCTCTGCCAATATTCATCCACCCTCTTGGGCTAAGGGCTATGATGAAATTGTTGCCTTCTTATGGCATCATCCACTTGGCAAGGTATTGATTGAGAAGCCAAACGTGGTGTATCTAACATGCTCTATGAATTCTGGGCAAGCTGTGTGGTGGGAAAAACTAAGAAAGAAGAAGTTGTGATTCGAGGCACCATTCTCAACGGTAAGGAACAGGTGATCATTACTGAGAAAAGGCTTATGTCAGCTTTCGAACTTGATTATATGGATGAAGATAATTATGCCAGTGTTGTATCCCACACTGAAGCTAAAAACATTTTACAAATCTGTGACTATTTTGGTCCTTTAGCTTCTATTATAAAATTGAAATATTTAGCTGGGATCTGGAATTATCTTTTAAGTACTATTATTAAAACTTTACAAATGAAAGCTGGCAGCTTTGATCAGCCTAATGTGCTTGAATTACAAATTTTTCATTCTATGGTCACTATGACCAGAGTAGATTATGCTGAAATTCTGTTTAAAGACTTAGTTTGGCACTCATCATAGAAGCAATTCTTGATGATGATTTTAGTTTGGCAACTGGCCTAACTGTTGAATGTAAGGCCATAAACACTAATATCTTTAATAGTCCCAACGTGACTGCGTAGGGTTTAACCCGAGCAATGTAGATTTACCTTGATTTTTGCAGGCAAAGAGAGAGGGAACAACAAACACGTGAGGAAGCTGACTCTCCTTCGACGCGATCTGAGTCTGACACTCAATCTGCCAATCAGGAGAGTCAAGGTACTCAATCTCTTAAACCCTCAAACTCTTCCAAGTCTACTTCTTCTTCTTCTTCTGAGGGTGAAGAGTTGGCCACATCATCAGCCACTCTAGCCACACCCTCATCCACCATTTCTAAATCCAAATCTAAAAGACACACTGTTGAGGACTTAGTGCCTGCCAGTGCTAAAAAGAAACGCTCAAAGAGATCTGGATCAGCTTCTGGGGTTGACAATGCAACAATCATCAGACTCAAGGTCCCCCAAGGTGTTTTGGAAGCTAAAAAACGTTCCGAAGCTGACCGAATCACCAAAGCTGATCAGCCGAATTCACCATACCCATCTGCACTCTCCCAAAAGAGTGTGGACAAGAAAATGGGAACAATTGCTTCTGTCCAACCCTCCAAACAGGGGGAAGACATTGAAAGAAAGACCTCCTCCAAGGTCATATTGTGAGTCCACCCATTTCACCATCATCAGCCTTCCAAAAGGTTGGTGATATCATTAAAGGGACAACAGAGGATCCTGCCCAGATCCAACAAGAGTCAGAGTCTTTGCACATCATTTCTGAGGATGATCAGCCAAAGAGTGGTAGTATCGAACGCCAAGGTGACACTGCTGCCATTTCCCAAGCTGGTAAGTCTCTTTATTCTAACACTCTAAGTCTACACAGGCTGCCAATGTCTCATCTAGATCACAAGATGAGATACAGGCCTCAATTACTCTCCCCAAGGATACCTTGGTGACACAACACACCTTGGTTGAAGGGCAATCTGATTCACACAACATCATTACACTTGCAGAATCTGTGTCTGCCTCTGTCCTTGGACAGATGGATTCTGTAAGTCCCATGGCTCTCTTTAGGGAGGCCATGCCAGCTCCAGGTGCAGCCTTGGAAACCATCAGGTGTCCTCTCGACTCTGATGAGAATCTAATCACTATCTTCGGAGGTGATTCTTCATTCGATGATGTGCATGCCCATCCATCCTCAAGGGATGTTCTGATGGAAGATGCCAGTAGAGGTGTTGATCAACATCAAGATCAACAATTCCCACTAGCCATCAATCTGAATTACATGTTAATTCTCCTCAGATTGATCTGCACATTGTCACTTCTGACAAATCTGCTCATGAGACTCACTCTCATGAGAAAATTAGCCAAAATTCTCCTCAACTCCACCCCATTCTAAATAAGCCAATTGACCCCATTCTTAAGGATTGCAGTCTGCCTCCTAAGGAGACAGGGGTTGAAAAACCAACTGCAAGTTCTTCCCAGGCTGCCAATATCTCAATTTCAGATTTGGTAAATTAGCTCACTGAATTCATGTCAACCTCTAAGGTTGAGAATTCAAAGCTGGTTGAAGGCTTGGCAAAGATCCAAAAGGATCAGGAATTGACGGGATAAAGAATGGAGAAGTTGTGTCAAGATCACATTCAGATTGAAGAAAGAGTAATAAAGGCACTAGAAAGTATGGAGAAAAGCCAGAGCAAGCTGACCGAGTCTCTTAATGGTGTTACAAAGGCTATTAATGAACAAAATGAGATAAGTAAGATCACTCTGTGTCAGCTTGAGAAAAATGCAACAAAATTCACCAGAGAAGTATCCATTGAACTCAAAAATGCCAACAAATCCCAAGCTGAGTTCAAGAAAGAGCTAGTGGATATCTCAAAAGGTGTAAAATCCAACATGGTCAATCTTCATAATGACTTCATTGATCTTCACAGATCTTGGGCTGCCAACAACTTCAGAATTGACATGATAAATTCAAGACTCAGTGGAATCTTTGCTACTCCAGTAAGCTCATTTCCTTCAACTGATGATGACAAAAAGGGAGAGAAGAAAAAGAAAAGAAGTGAAAGAAGTGAAGTTGAAATTGAACAAGAAAGAAACTGAGGCTTACTTAAAGAAGTTGGATGAAAGGTATGCCAAGGCTAGAAGAGAAAGAGAGGCCAATGATAGAAGGATAGATGTATATGGCTCAACCTCAAATTTGTCTGAGGAAGCTGAGGGGATAAAAAAACCAGAATCTGAGTCTGGTGGCATAAGGTTTGAAGAAGTTGTTGAGGAAGAAGTGAAGAAGGGTGAGATGGCTGAGGGGGAGGTAACTGATGTTGAAATGAAAGATATTGGAGAGATAAGGGAGGAATCTGTTATGGAAAAAGGAAAGTTTTCCCAATCTATACCTATGCAAGCTGACCCTGCATCAAAAGATATTGAAAGTGCTAACTCTACTTCCAGTGAAGACAACACCACCTTGAGTCAATACATGGTAAAGAAAGAGTGTCTGGTGAAGGCTCAAGTGGTGTGAAGGTCCTGACTCAAGAAGAAAAAGATAAGGAGTTTGCAGTACAAATGGCTCAAGAGATGAATATATCTATTAAGGCAGCTTACAAAATGATTGTGGAAGACAGAATGGAAAGAATGAAGCTGGCAGCTGTTGATTCTGATTGTGGAAGAAAAGCTGGAGTCCAAGAGATGAAATATCTATCAAGAAAGTCCTTCAAGAAACACTCAACAAAGAAGCTGAAGAAAAATTGCCAGTTGTGGGATCAAAGAGAAAGGCTGCAGCAGCTGCAAAAGGAAAGAAGAAAATGACAGTTCACTCCAAACCATCTCATAAGATTAAAGATGTTAGGGAGAGTGTAAAGCCTCATGTTGGATGGGAAGCTGTCGATATCAAGAAAGTCTAAGAAAGAATGAATTATAGAAGACATCCACAGACCATCCTTCAGGTTCTGCTTAAAAGAAATAAAAATCAATCCACACCTTGCATAAGGCTTACTAGAGAAGGGTATGAAAATACTTGGGAATCCTATGATCTGAACAAGTTGTTTGATATGGGCTATACTGAGTGGGTTGAGCTTCATGATATCATTTATCAACAACCAGTATTCATAGAGAGACAGTTTTGGAAACTCTTGAGAAGAAATTGAACATAGTTGCTAAAAACAAGATTGTCTCGCCTTCAAAACCCAATGTTAGTTTGTGGAAGATGAAGAAGAGTTTGCTAACCTCTAAATATAAGCAAAAGTTCATACTCCAACTTATTTGTCTCAATTTTTCATTGGACACTGTCACAAGGCTTGAACCCCAACTCAGTTGTCATAGAAACTAAGTGCCGTAATAATAATAATCGTATTATTAAGTAATGGTAACATAGTGTGTGGGAGTCATGGGTCAAGGAAAAACCGGTTTATGTTCACTACAACACACCTGGGTCTTTTCGATGTAGTTACATAAGAACTCGAATAATGGTGCGAGGAATTTGAATGGAAGTAGTAATGAAAAATGATTTATCTAATTATCGGTCTCATAGATTGTATGCAAGGAGATCGGCTATGGACTAATTCGTTGGAGGATGTACCGTTGAAGGCGATCTTGTGAAGAGAGCTCTGGCATCTTTAATTCGTCCGTCGGTCATCAGCAAAGACGACGGAACGATTTTCAAAGGAGGCCTAGCCGCTCTCCTTGATGTCCAAAGCTGAAGAATGACTTTGCTACATGTATAGTGTATTAGTGTCAAGTTAGACGTTGAAGTGGTATAATATAGGTTAGAAATTAGATTGCCAGTTTGTTAGCTTATGTTTCCTGTATTAGATGGGAGTGATATTTATACAACAAAATTTAGCAATCTACAACAAAATTACAAAATGTTTACGCAGTGTCTAACTATAATGCAGGATTGTTATAGATGGCTATAGTATATATTACTTTGATATCTCACTATGGATTGGATCTTGCAGCTATTTATGTTGGGATCTATCTATGAAATAAAATGTTATCTAAGTTACAAAGTTTGCGGTTTGTTATGTACTGTTTATTTCTTAAGTTATGAGTTAAATTTCTTTCTTTTGTTTTTTTGGTAAGGATATCAAGTCAACTTTATCGATATGCTAGATAATATTTGTAGTCGAAGCTCTGTAAAATCCTTACAACTTCGCGGAATCTCCACCCATAATTCCTTCCATAGAAATGAAATGTCGTGATTCGAATTTGAAACAGGCTTTACCCATAGAGATGATGGCATTTGTCAACATACGTTTCTTTAAAATCATCCTGTTATCTTATTTTGTTATGTGATAATCAAATGAGTAAGAGGATTTGCTTAGTTTAACCAAATCAAAGGAATTTTACAAAGGCATAGTGTTAATAGTTGCACATATGTCATGACTCATGACTAAAGTGCACTTAGAAAAATAAGTCTAACATGATAGTCAATGATCTAAATTAATCGTTAAAAAGAAGAATCCACATAGAATTGATATTTGTCATTAAATATGTGCCTTGTGTTTTTGTCATCATTCAGTCATTTGCTTGTTCTAATTTTTGTTTTCATAGAACATTTAACAAGCCACAAATTTCTAAAATTACGTAAGATCTAAAGAAGTTGCTAGTGAATGCGATGCGCCTAGATAGGGGAGGATACGTTGACCAAAATAGAAGACATGTGGCGTGGGAAGGTCCTTGTCTCGTGGCAGGTACTATGTATATTATAAGGGACCAACCTTGTCTATAGATGACAGACATAATAGCACTTTCTTGTGCCCAATTATTTTCTATCTTTGCTTCTTTTACCTCTTTGTCATTTACATTTAAGCAGATATATAACTCTAAATCAACATTTTCTCTTACTAAAATCATTCATTATAGGGATATGACCTGTGGATGTAGTGAACTATGACAAAATGTTTATGTTATATATTTATCTAATCGGAGGTCTATGTTATGTGACGAACTAACCAAAACTGTCTAAGTGATGCTGTGACCGGGTAATCTATAGTAGCTGGTTACCATCCATTTTTTTAGGGGATAATGAAATGTGGTGTAGTGAACTATGACAAAAATCTATGTATGTATTGATCAAATCGGGAGTCTTTATTATGTAACGAACTTACCAAAATTGTCTAAGAGATGCATGTACAGGCTAAAGCGGTCATCAATTTTTTTCCCTTCATTTTTAATCTTCGTAATAATTAATTTATTTAACATATATAAATAATATAAGGTATGGAAACATATATGTATATAAGTTCTATATTATATAAAAACTGTAAACACCTTCATATCTTCTGGCCGCCGCCTACTCCCCTTTTTTCGATAACCCTAACAAATCATATACCAAAATCAAAATTGAAGATATATCAAAGATCTCAAAAATTAAATCGCATTGAAGATTACGACCCTTATAAGATCAAGAACCTGAAACCAATCACTACATATATTCTCAAACATATACACATTGACACACAAAAATCTACGGGTACATACATACAACCACCACAAACAAACAATGAGAGACTAGGGAGTATTCTTACATGGCTTTTAAAACATAACTTATAATTGAAATGGAAAGAATAACTAATGCTAGATTTAGTTAAAGCAACAAAACAACAAACTTAAAAGAAAGCATTATAAGCTAAAGCTGAAAAGATCAAATCTCCTTGACCTCAGAATTCATCATTTCTCTTTTCGGGTATTAATAAATAACAAATGGAAACAAGAAAATACCAGTTCTCAAATACTCGGAAGGAGTTGGAAACAATAACTAACATTCATCACTTAGACAGTTTTGTGGTTTATTACATAACATAGACCCTGATTAGATCAATACATAACATAGGCATTTTGTAATAGTTCACTACATTCACTGGTCATTATCCCTTTGGATGGTAAACCGGCTACCTGTAGATTACTGGTTTAACATGCATCACTTAGACAGTTTTGGTAAGTTCGTTACATAACATAGACCCCCGATTAAATCAATACATAACATAAACATTTTGTCATAGTTCACTACATC